>NC_064856.1:6746970-7059470 GCF_024139225.1 Suncus etruscus | reverse complement strand
TCTATAGCTTGGAGTCAAGCAGAGCTCAGCCTAAACAAGATAAGCCATATCCCAGTCATAGCCAATATTTGGAGAGAGAAATTAAAGATGGCAAACTAGGGGCCGGAGAGATAGCATGGAGGTAAGGCGTTTGCCTTTCATGCAGGAGGTCATCGGTTCAAATCCCGGCGCCCCATATGGTCCCCCGTGCCTGCCAGGAGCAATTTCTGAGCCTGGAGCCAGGAATAACCCCTGAGCACTGCCGGATGTGACCCAAAAACCAAAAAAAAAAAAAAAAAAAAAAAAGATGGCAAACTACTAAAAATTTCTGGTTATAATTGTTATGTAACATTAGGGTCCTAAGCCTATCTGCAACACTTAATTAGACATCTTACCATTTTATACTTGTTACCTTTTAGTTATCTTTTGTTTCTCAAGTGAAATGTCTCTTTCTCAGAAAACGTTTTCCTATATTCTCAATTTGGGTTATATATTATCTTATGCAAAAATTCCACATTGCATAGTATTCTCTCACCTTATTAAATCTAATATCTCATTTTAATTTTATTTTTCTATTTATTTGTTAAAGAGATAACTCCCATTGTTAGCCCTACAGGATACAAAACTTTGTCTTCTTGGGACAGGAGCTATAGCACAGCTATAGGGCTTTGCATGCGGCTGATCCAGGACGGACCTGGGTTAGATCCCTGGCATCCCATATAGTCCCCGCAAGCTAGGAGCAATTTCTGAGTGCATAGCCAGGAGTAACCCCTGAGTGTCACCAGGTGTGGCCCAAAGACCAAACCAAACCAAAACTTTGTCTTCTTATGCTACATATCCCAGCATCTAACAAGAGCTCTGACACTTAGAAATATTCAATACATGTTAATTTTTATTGTACATTTAAACTTATTCATTGAGTTTATGTATATATATATATATGTATATATATGTTTGGGGAACCACATACAGTAATATCCCGTCTTATTTCTGACTCTGTGCTCGGGGCTCATTCCTGCTGATTCTTATGGAACCATATGCAGTGCAGGGGATTGAACTGAAGTTGGTTGCTTGCAAGGCAAGTACCTTAACACCTGTACTATCTCTCCAGCTTCGAACAAACATGTTGCTTATTGAAGTAACATTACTATTTTATTAAAATCTGTATTTGAAAGTGTTAAATTACAGAACCTGTAATTATGCAACTATGAATCAAAGAATATGAATGCGTTTAAACAAAAAGCTACTCAAATGAAAAATACAAAAATTTTAACAATGTTTTTGATTATGTGAAGGCATAGTGTAGCTTTATTTTCTGTATTTTATATATTCTTTTCAATATATTGGTCATACATGCTTTAATCATTAGAGAACACAATAAAAGCTGTCAAAGAGATATGAGAAGTTTGCTACTTAATTTTATTTCCTTACTGACATCATAAGTAGAAAATCAGAAATGGGAACAAAGCCTTTTCTTCAGGGCTATTCTGTTCTTAGGGCTCCCCAAAGCATGATTTTCCTTGCCTGGAAAACAAGTACAAGAGAGATCAGGAAGGGCGAGAGGAAAGAGGATATGCTGAGAAGTAGGACACAGCAGAGGAAGACTAGGTAATTCGGCAGGAAATTCAAACCAAGCCCATTCTTGGTTAGACTCAATGTAGATGAGAGACCCCAGGCAGTATTTAAGGTGCAAATAAAACAGTGATTTGACTTTCTGAGGTGAAGACTGTGAACGTGGCTCACATAGGCAACTTGAGAGCTACTAGAACTTTGCATGCAAGATGTTTCCATCTGAACTCCTCAGATCCAGAAGTTCCACAAGGAAGTCTCTTGAGGGGTTAGGAGAGGCAAGAGCTCACTTGAAAAGGCCTTGTCTTCCACTAACTTCAACCAAGTGGTCTACTGTTATCTGTGCAAGTCCATTAAAAGTAAAGAGTCCTCTTGCTTTTAAAGAGAAGGTGGGGTGTTAACATTGATGATAGTGAGGGAGGTGAGTCAATGAAGACTTATGGGGAGGAATAGAGCCTGTTCTATACAAAACTGCTTTGTCTACTTGTTCAACTAGCTATATTGCAGACCAGTAATAGTGAAGAGAGATTGGAGAATGAAGGCCTAATTATAAGTAAATCATATATGTATATATATATACATGTATATATATTTTATTTTCGGGTCACATTTGGTGATACTCAGAGATTACTCTTGGCTCTGTACTCAGGAATTACTCCTGACAGTTCTTGGAGGACCATACAGGATCTTGGGATCCAACTCTGGGTCAGCTGAGTGGAAATCAAATGCCCTACTAGTTGTACTATCACTCTGGCCTTCACTCTTTTATATATATATGTTTATATATATATATATATGATATCATGATGATCAAAATAATATATTTTTATCCAGACTCCTTCCAAATTGTTAATTTATTCATTCTCATGTTAGATCACAACCTGCTTTTACCCCAAAACAAAGGCATTCCTCTAACCTCCTCTTTCTTTTCATCAATCCCATTGTGATTTCACAACTGGCACCAGAACAGCGACCCAAGGACCTGAGAAGACCGAATGATGATGAGTGACTTGACCCTCTGGTGGATTATCACCATAATGGTCCCTTCAAACTAGACTAAATGTGCAGTGCATATGGAACATTGGTGCATATGGCCCCCTTCTAAATGGCTTCATGCTGCTCTGGTCCATCTACCTGCTTTTCTCACTCTGGACTACATATGCCAGACTTTTTAGAGATTCTCCTACATACATGCTTCAACAGGAGAAGGTGCCTTCCCAGTGGTGACAAGTTTTTCAGTTAAAGGCTGATACCCACTGCCTTTCTTCTACCAAAGGTGCTTTGTGCGAGGACCTCAACCCACCCCACCCCAACCTGCAGCAGCTTATCGAGGTCACTGATGGGATAGAAGCCAAGGCTTTCATTGGAGGGGGAACAATAGCAGGGAGATGAGCAGGTCCCCCCACCCAGATTCCGATCCAGGTAACAAAGACTTTTCCATCTCAGGAGACCTCAGCAGCTTACCACACAAGGTGGAGATGGAGAATCGAAGCCCACCTGGAGCCCAACTGAAGAGAAGCTGCTTTCAGAACCTCCTGCAACTTTCTTCTAGGTTAATCTCTTGACCCTATTTGCACCAGTCACAATATTGCTGGTTCAACTGTGTGTTCCACCTGTATAGATCTTAATAACTACTCTTTTGTTCTATGCCCCATTGCAAACAGATAATTATGCATCCAATTTTAGTGGCTTAAAATTAGTTTGAGCAGTTCTGGGAAATGCATAATGTTGTTAGATTTTTAATGGTCCTCACTTATCCTAGTAAATGTTTCCCAATTGCTGTGATGCTTAATTGTGTATATTATTTAGCAACTTATTCTCAAATTATGTCTGCAAAAATGTTCTATTGTCTTTGTCATAGAAGTCGATGGAAAAGGAATTGGATACTAGACTCTTATTACAGTGCTCATTATAATAATGCTTTAGCAAACTTATTTTTGAACTATATATATATATATATTTGTAGAAACGTTCTTATGATTTTGTTTAGAGAAGTTTGTGGAAAAGGAACTTGGATGTTCCAGACTCAAATTACAGTGCTTGGTGTAAGAATGTTTAATAACTTGTTTTCCAGGGGCTGGAGCAGTGGTGGAAGCAGTAAGGCATCTGTCTTGCATGCGCTAGTCTAGGATGGACTGTGGTTCAATCCCCCGGCATCTCATATGGTCCCCAAGCCAGGGAGATGAGGGCAGGATGTAAGCCCAGGCACATAGGTTCTAAAGCCTGGTCCTGCCATCTTTGGGAGTAATAATAAAGGTAAGTTCATTTAGCTGAGCAGAGACCTCCTGCCACTGTCACTGCATCTCTTACCTTGTAGTCCTTTCTAGTGGAGCCAAATTATTGATCAGACTAGCAAGTACCCAAGGTCTGAGGGTAAGTGGGATGTCTTCAGTGGTATGCAGGGAGGTGAGATTCCAAATCAGACTGATTTTTCAGTGAGAAGCTCTGGGCAGCCCTGACATGCATGGAGAATGGGAAATTGGAAGGAGGCAATGCTGAGTGGAATGAAGCTGTGTCCAACTGCAGACATAAAGATTACCAAGGGCCACAGAGGTGGGTTGGAATAGATTGAGGTTGTGATTTAAGGACAGTGTTTCTGGGTGTTTATTGACATTGGAATTTTCAGAGTCTGTGTTACATCCCAGAACTCCAGACTTTCTCCTCAGTGCTGCCAATTCAGTAGGTCTTTTGCCTTTCTAACAAGCTCCCACATACCACATGTTGTTTCAGAACATCCTTCTTTTCTTGCCTTCATATACAAACCATGGATTCTTCTTAACTACTCCCTGTCTTATAATTCTGTGACATGAGTGTTCAGGGAAATATGCATAAAATTTTTCTGCTGTTTCATTTCCTGTTGTTTTTTTTTTCTGATAGCCTTTCTTTAGACGTAAAAACTTCGGAATCTCTGTCCTTCTGATGATCACTACCTCTATTAGCTAAGCTCTCACCATCCTGCTCAAATTTCTTTCTTTTCTTTTCTTTCTTAAAAATATTAACAGTATTTAATAGTATTCTGACTAGAGGAATAGTACACTGGTTAGTCCTATCCTTGGCACCCTATATAGTCACCTGAGCATCAAGAGTGATCTTTGAACACAGAACCAGGAGTAAGTTCACACTGCTAGGAATAGCCCCCAATTCAAAATAATAATAATAATAATAATAATAATAATAATAATAATAGTAGTAGTAGTAATATAAGCCACAGAATCTAAATCAACAATAAATGAATAAAATTCTTACCTTGGCAGGCAGAATATATATTATAGATATTAAGATGCATGTCCTACATATGCCTGGCTCAAATTTAATCACTGGCACCAGATCTGATCCCCTTGAGCGCCACTAAAAATCACTCTTGAACACAGAGCCAACCAAGAATAGCTCCTGAGCACAGCTGAATATGGCACCAAAATGCCCACCCCACCCCCACAACTGATCTTCCCTAGGAAGCCTCCTTTGACCCCCCAAATCTGATTTTTTTACTTTCAAGGCACTTTCTACCTTCCTCTGACAAATAGACTAAAAAGACAAACAGACTAAAAGTATAGGAACTGGTGAATTAAGTAAATGAATAAACCTATTTCTCCATCAGAACTCTCAGCATCTATATCTCTTCCATGCTACATTCTTAGCGGCACACTCTAATCCTTGGAACAGAAATGGAAAATGCACTTCATCTGAGATTCCAGACTCTATCAGTTCCTGTGCATAAATATTTTGCAATCTGATTTCATCAAAAAAGAGCAAGCTCTATTGTAGAAAGTGGAGAGCAAGGGTCGAGAACCCACCATTTATTTCTTCCACTGTAGAATGAATGGATTTTCTTCATTTCCTGTCACAATAAGAGTGACAACTAGATAGCTTGAGGCTCAGATGCAAGACACACGAGACCCAGATTATTCACAAAGGTTTTGAGACAGGAACCCTAAATAATCAGGAAGTATTTTGTGAATAGAGAGTGCCTTCAGCAAAAAGAACTGAACTCACAGTAAAAAGGAGTTTTAGGTCTTTTGACTGCCTCCTCAGATACCCCAAATCAGGCTGCTGAGTGAGTGTATGGCTCAAGATCATTTTCTATATCTGTGATTTCTCAGGAAAGAAAGTCCGAGCTGGGTATCCTGGCCCTGGAGAATGCTGACAGATCCTGGCACATTTTTGGACCAGGATCAGTTTCCAAATAAAGATCTGAATATCCCACTGGTTGTCAAGTAGAATTAGAGACGTTAAGTTCAGCTTGTTCTCTGGTAGAATTACCACATGTAGGGAATGTTCTGGCATCAGGGAGAAGGCCAAGAGGTCAGGGAAACTGGGAGGGGGACAATTTCATATAAGGTTTCAATTAGGGTGGTCAGTTGGGGGCTCCAGGAAATGTAATTTAATTTGAATAGAATTTGAATTTTAATTCAGTGAGTTTAATTTTTATTTCTTTCAACCTCACTGAAACTTTTTGTTTGTTTATTTTTTTGGGCCACACCTGGTGACGCTCAGGAGTTACTCCTGGCTATGCACTCAGAAATCACTCTTGGCTTGGGAGACCATATGGGACCCCAGGAATTGAACGGCAATCCGTCCTAGGCTATCGCCGGCAAGGCAGATGCCTTACTGCTAGCGCCACTATTCCAGCCCCATCCTCACTGAAACTTTTAAGTAGTTCAGTCCTCTGACAAGATATAAAAAAATTAAAATTTATACTTCTTGCTTTGTGGGGTCTCCAATGTGCCTTCAGGATGTTCAAGACTAAAGACAAAGTTTGAACAAAAGGTAGATCCTTCCAAAAGTGGAGAGAGGAAATACACATTTTCAGAGAAGACAGACCAATGGTCAATAGTTATATGAATAAGTGTTCTTCATGACTGATCATCAGGAAAATGCAAATTAAAATAATGAGATATCACTTCACATCAGTGGGACTGGCACACATCTAAAAAAGAAAAAGAAAAAAACAACCAGTATTGACAGGGATGTGGGACCAAAGGAATCCTCATTCTCTGTTTGGTGAATATATTATTTAGTTTGTGCTCTGTGGGGAAACAGTATAGAAATGTCTCCAAAAATTAAGACGTTTCCATATGACTCAGCAATTTCACTTTGTGGCATCTACCCCAAAATCCCCAAATAGGAATGCTAAGATGTATTTGCACTTCTATGTTCATTACAGCCTTATTCTCAACAAGCTAACTCTAGAACATAACTCAAATGCCCAAGAACAGATGACTGGATAAAGAAATTGTGGTGTACTTACACAAAGAAATATTATTGTAAGAAAAAAATGTAAGATTATAATAAAAGATGAAATCATACAATTTGCCACTATTTGGATGGGACTAAAGGTGTCATGCTAAATAAAGTCAGGCAGAGGAAGAGGGACAAATATAGGATGAACTTTCTCATATGTGGAATATAAAGAAACACAGAAAGAGATGAACAATAGTCAGTGAAAACGGCCCTAAAAGTTGGCCTACAAGCTGAATATGCCAATGGAGGGCCAGAAGTGGGGTGTAAAAAAAATGCTAAATTCTGGTGGTGAGTATGGAGTTGAGATAAAGTATACTTCAACCTCGATTATTCACAATATTCAGATAAAGTTCATAAATAAAAATTGTAGGGAAGAGACGAAAGAAAAAGAAGAGAGAAAGAGAGAAAAGGACAGAAAGGGAGGAAGAGAAAGGAGAAAGAAGGGGGAGGGTGGGAGAGAGGGAGGAAGGAAGGAAGAAAGGAAAGAAGTAAGGAAAGAAGGGAAGAAGTGAGAAAAGAAGGGAAGAAAGGATGGAAAGAAGGGAAGGAAGGAAATAATGGAAGGAACGGAGGGAGGAAAGAAGAAAGGAGGGATGGGAGAAAAGAAGGGAAGAGAGAGGAAAGAAGGGAAGAAAGGAAAGGAGGAAAGAAGAAAAGGAAGGAAAGAAGAAAGGAAAAGGGAAGGAAAGTAAGAAGGAAGGGAATAAAGGAAGAAAGGAAAAGAGAGGAAGAGAGGGAGAAAGGGAGGGAGGAAGGGAGAGAGGAAGGAAGGGAGGAAGGAAGGGAGGGAGAAGGGAGGAAGAAAGGGAAGGAAGAAAGGAAGGGAGGAAGGAAGGGAGGGAGAAGGGAGGAAGGAAGGGAAGGAAGGGAAGAAGGAAGGGAATAAAGGAAGAAAGGAAAAGAGAGGAAGAGATGGAGAAAGGGAGGGAGGAAGGGAGAGAGGAAGGAAGGGAGGAAGGAAGGGAGGAAGGAAGGCAGGGAGAAGGGAGGAATAAAGGGAAGGAAGAAAGGAAGGGAGGAAGGAAGGGAGGGAGAAGGGAGGAAGGAAGGGAAGGAAGGGGGGAAGGAAGGAAGAAAGAAAGAAAGAGAGAAAGAAAGAAAGAGAGAGAGAGAGAGAAAGAAAGAAAGAAAGAAAGAAAGAAAAAGAAAGAAAGAAAAAAGAGGAAGGGAGGGAGAGAGGGAGGAAGGAAGGAAGAAAGGAAAGAAGTAAGGAAAGAAGGGAAGAAAAGAAGTGAGAAAAGAAGGGAAGGAAGGATGGAAAGAAGGGAAGGAAGGGAAGGAAGGATGGAAGGAAATAAGGGAAGAAAGGGAGGGAGGAAAGAAGAAAGGAGGGATGGGAGGAAAGAAGAGAAGAGAGAGAAAAGAAGGGAAGGAACGGAGGGAGGAAAGAAGAGAAGGAAGGAAGGAAAAGGGGAAGGAAGGTAAGAAGGAAGGGAAGAAAGGAAGAAAGGAAAAGAGAGGAAGGGAGGAAGAAAGGGAGGGAGGAAGGGAGAGAGGAAGGAAGGGAGGAAGGAAGGAAGGAAGGGAGGGAAAGGGGAGGAAGGAAGGGAGGGAGAAGGGAGGAAGGAAGGGAGGGAGAAAGGAATGGAGGAAGGAAGGGAGGAAGGAAGGGAGAAAGGAATGGAGGAAGGAAGGAAGGAAGGGAGAAAGGAAGGGAGGAAGGGAGGGAGGAAGGGAGAAAGGAAGGAAGGGAGGAATGAAGAAAGGAAGTAAGGGAGGAAGGAAAGGAGGAAGGAAGTAAGGAAAGGAGAAAGGGAGGGAGGAAGGAAAGAAGGGAGGGAGAAAGGGAGGAAAAAAGGAAGGGAGGGAGAAAGTGAGGAAGGAAGGAAAGGAGGCAGAAAGGGAGGAAGGAAGGGAGGGAGAAAGGGAGGAAGGAAGGAAGGGAGAGAGAAAGGGGGGAAGAAAGGAAGGGAGGGAGAAAGTGAGGAAGGAAGGAAGGAAGGGAGTGAGCAAGGGAGGAAGGAAGGGAGGAGGGAATGATGGAAGGGAGAGAGGGAGGAAGGAAGAAAGGAAGGGAGGGAGGGAGGAAGGAAGGAAGGGAGTGAGGGAGGGAAGAAGGGAGGGAGGGAGGAAGGGAGGAAGAAAGAAGGGAGGGAGGGAGGAAGGGAGGGAGGTAGGGAGGGAGGGAGGGAGGAAGGAAGGAGGGAGGGAAGGAAGGAGGGAGGAAGAAGGAGGGAAGGAGGAGGGAAGGAAGGAGAGGGAATAAAGGAAGGAAGGAGAGGGAGGGAATGAAGGAAGGAAGGAAAGAAGGAGGGAGGGAGGGAGAGAGGGATGGAGGAAGGGAGGGAAGGAAGGAAGGAAGGAAGGAAGGAAGGAAGGAAGGAAGGAAGGAAGGAAGGAAGGAAGGGAGGGAGGGAGGGAGAGAGGGAAGGAGGGAAGGGAAGGGAAGGACTCCCCTTTCAGGATCTAAACCATGTGACTTAGAGGTATCCTCTCCATCTTAGCTCTCTGGTCTCTCTAGTCTTTCTCTTCACAACATAAGCCTCTCATGAGCCCCCAAATATAATTATGAATCCTGACAAGAGCTTCACTCAACTCTCATAATCCAATATCTGCCCCAACTTGATTAAGTCCTAGCAAGTAACAAAAGCCTATGATGAAACATCTAAGTCAACCTTAATATGCTTCTTTTTATAGATTTAAATACATGTTTAGTATTGAGACAGATTTAATTTTTTTTTACTTTTTGTAAATTTTAATTTTTTTATTAAATATAATTTACTTTTAATCATAGTGGCTTACATATCATTGACAATAATATTTTAGGTATATATTAACATAAAATCAGGGGAATTCCCATCACCAAATTGTCCTCCCTCCACCTTCGTTCCCGTCCTTCTTCCCAAGAGACAGATTTCTACAGAACAATTTCATCTTAATTCACACCATTTAAAAGTCATTGTTGGCCCCTGAGCTAATAGGGTGTGGTGTTCATAGAAGACATATTAGGAACTACTCGGAATATGAATAGAGAATATTTCATAATTGTAAACAAGTAGTTAGACCTATGGAATCTATTAAAATGGACAGCTATTTGTTACTACAGAATATTGAGCATTTAGAAAGAAGAAGAGACAGACAATAGAATTCTATCATGTTAGTTCTAGGATCAAGTACTTAGGGAGGGTCTATATAGCATACTCTTTGCCGGGAATCATAAGGCAGACCTACCTCTCAGTCTCCAAGATTTCCTTTGGAAGAGATAGTACAGGAGTTAGGGAGAATAAAGCTGACTCTGGTTCAGTCCCTGGTACCACATAGTTGTCAGGATCCCTAAGAATCACCAAGAGTGGGATCCCCTGTGCCTCCCGAGTGCTGCTTAGAAGACACCCCCTTCGTCCCCTAACATTACAGTGAGGTCTGCTTGATTTTGTTCTAATTAAGTAGATTGAAAGTTCTGTGAGGGCAAGTATGATGAGGTTCTACCAATGTATGTCAGCTCAGAGGCCACACAGAAAATTCCAAGAGGCTACTTTCTGCTGTTCATAACTTTTCTGGGGCCTCCTTTCCCCCTAGAGATTTCCTTGCAGGGGGTCTTGAATGATCATTCCATGATCTCTCCTATGCAGACCTCCTCCAGGAGAGCCTGGTTTGATCACCCAGGCCTGGCTTTCTAGTCTGGGAAATTAGAAAGCACAGTTACTTCAACAAAGAGGCCAGCAAGGATGCCTCTGGAAGATATGTTACCATGGTGATGAGATAAGACTTTGTCTCTTTGAAAACAAATGGCTTTCTTTTTTTCTGTGCTGGAAGGAAGGGATTTAATGGGTCTAGAGGGTGAATTTAAGGGCAGCTTTGGTCAGGATAATCTTTTTATCCCCAATGGGTGCTGGTCCATTTGTCCACTAAGACCTAATGTGTTTTGGTCAACACAGGATAAGGTAAATAGCCTATTTATTTATTTATTTTTAGTAATAGATGGGAACCCCTACTGCCTTGATACCACTTATGGATTCAGGCACTTCACTGATCTCCTCTAGCTCTCAATTTGACCATTTACAAAATGGACAGCTGAAAGTTGGAAGCAGGATTTTTGTAAGGTTTATAGAATATTTATATCATTCAGTTATACTTTAGGATATCATTTTTACTTCCAGAAAAAAGATAAAGTGACTTAAAAAACCATGGAAATGCAAAGAGCCTAGAATGTCAAAGCAATCTTGAAAATAGAAACAAAAGAACTTTGAATGTAGCTACAATAAAATTGTGATGATCAAGACTGTAGATCATTTATGGAAAGATCAACAAAGAGACAGAAGAGACAGAAAAAAATGAACCTTAATTTAAATGGTCCTTTCATTTTAAATAAAAACACAAAAATTATATAAAAGGAAATTAAAAGTATTTTCAAGAAAAAGCCCAAATTAATTTCAAATGTACATGAAGAAAAAAGCCCACATCAACTCCTACCTCACACCATATGCAAAAATGTATTTGAGATGAATCATAGACCAAAAAATTGTAAAAATTAAAACCATTAAAGCTTCTCTTATCATTTTTTCTTTGTTTTGGGGCCAGATCTGGGTGTATCCAAGTCTTACTCCTGGCTCTGTACTCAAGAATAATACCTGGCAGAGCTCAGAGAACCAGAGTGATACAGGGAGCAAACCCAGATCAATTATGTGCAAGGCAAATATCCTTCCTGCTATACAGTTATGTCTAGCTCCTCATAAAGTTTCTTAAAGAAAATATCCATCAACACATAGAACTGTGCTTGTTTGCTGGAAACCTTCCTGGATCTTACACTTGGTCCTCCTGTTCTTCAAGTACCCCAGGGACTCCTTTGGGTATTCCAGGATGATGTCTGTTATTTGTAATGTCGTTTTTTCTTAACTTGAGAGGTTAGTGATCCATTCTTGAACTAACCCCAATAAAGATGTCAAATCAATGAAGCCCCCAGGTAGACTAATCTCCAGGCTGAAAAGACTGGAGACTTATTGGAGTGGGGGTAGGTAACCTCCCCCAACTTGGAAGTTCAAAAGCACCATCCACATCCCATAGCCCAGGGCATAGAAACAGTTTATCTTCACTGCTTTATAGGTAATCTCAGAAGAAATGCCAACTTGATGAATCATCCCTGTTCTACAGTTCCTGGAATAATGGCCATATTGGTGGCTCTGGACACCTCCAAACTTCACAATACTGACAGCTCAGTAGGAGTACAGCAAATTAAATGGTAACGTTCCATAAAAGCCCATTATGTTTAATAAGTGAAAATAATAACACAGAAGGCTCAATGAGCAGCAAACAAAGCAGTAAATCCTCAATGGCTTTAATAATACCACTGCAAGATTACTGTTTTCACAAATTTTCTTTTACTGAACTATTTTTTGATCATTCCAGTTGCCATTTTGCTGTAACAAATAATATAAAATAAATTATTTTGTGCCTGGTAGGGGTTGGGAAATGGGGAATATTGGAAAAAGGACATATTGTAACAGTATGGAACTGGATCAGTATTGGAACACTGAATGTCTAAAACTGTATTATGAACAACTTTGTCGGCCCTGGTGTTTAAATAAAAAGTTTTAAAAACATTTTACAAAGGTATTTTTTTCTTGGGAGTTGAAATATTTTATTACTGAAACCTAACAATAAATTCTTAACTCTGTATTTCATGGTGATTTAATAAAATAAAATAAACTTTTAAGAAAAGGTTCATTCTTTAAACCATTTCCAACATATAAGTGTAGAAGGAAACTTATCTGAAATGTCATTAAATGAGTAGGTTTGACCCATCATAATCTCTTGAACTCTTTATGGATCTGAACAGTCTATGTCCATAAAAAGATGAAGGAATTATTATTTTGGGACCGTGGTTATTGTTTGGTTGTTGTTTTTATTGCTGTGGTGCTTTTCGGGGTTTTTGTTTGTTTGTTTTTGTATTGTTGTTATGTTTTTCTTTCTTTTTCCCTTTCTTTTCTTAAATTGATATTTATAGCCTCTAGAAGGATTTCTCCCATTTTTTGCTTGTTTGACTTTTGTCCCTCCGCCCTTTTTCTTTTATCTGTCCTTCAAACAAAACCAATATAACTAGAAACATCTTATTCTGCCTCACAAATTGAGGGGGAAATACTGGAGGGGACCAAGACCAGTTGTATGAACATTGAGTGGAAATAAAAAATGATCAGACTTAAACACCAAATCCAAAGCCAATGACAACAGAATCGATACCCAATCTACAAGAAGCTAGACACAGAGGGGATCACTTATAACTAGCAGACTGGGGGGGGCAAAGGAGGGGCAATATGGGATGCATGCTGGGAACAGGGGTGGTGGGAGGACAATATTGGTGGTGGGAAGGCCCCTGATTCAATGTCACTATGTACCTAAAAAACTACTGTGAAAGATTCATAATTTACTTTGGTCAAAATAAAAATTATTATAACCCCCCCTCAAAAAAATGGAGGAATTAGTAGTTCCTGGTCGAATACGTCTGAACTCTAATACTGTGAATTTTGAGACATTACAATTCTAACCTGTTTGTGGGCTCACTCCAGTTTGATTATAATAAAGCTCTTCCATGCTAGAGACATCAGTCCTCTCCATCTTGTTAACCTGCATCTAGTGATTATGACTTCATCATTTCCTTTTTAGCCTTCCTTCCTTCCTTCCTTCCTTCCTTCCTTCCTTCCTTCCTTCCTTCCTTCCTTCCTTCCTTCCTTCCTTCCTTCCTTCCTTCCTTCCTTCCTTCCTTCCTTCCTTCCTTCCTCCCTCCCTCCCTCCCTCCCTTCTTTCCTTCCTCCCTCCCTCCCTTTCTTCTTTCCTTCCTCCCTTCCTTCTTTCCTCCCTTCCTTCTTCCCTCCCTCCCTCCCTTCTTCCCTCCCTCCCTCCCTCCCTCCCTCCCTCCCTTCCTTCCTTCCTTCCTTCCTTCCTTCCTTCCTTCCTTCCTTCCTTCCTTCCTTCCTTCCTTCCTTCTTTCCTTCCTTCCTTCCTACCCTCACTCCCTCCTTCCTACCCTCACTCCCTCCTTCCCTCCTTCCCTCCCTCCCTCCCTCCCTCCCTCCCTCCCTTCCTTCTTTCTCCTCCTTCTCTTTCATTTTTGTTCTATACCCAGATATACTCAGAACTTATTCCTAGTTCTGTACTCAGGGATCATTGCTGATGGTGTTATGGACATATAATGCTCACACCTTGACCTTCAACAAGCCTTAAGTCCCTTCAATACCCTTCTTCTGAAGTTTTCTCTCTCGCTATATTTCCCACCATACCTCTGCCCGGATGGTTCATCTTTTTTTTTCACCAGACACAGATGAACAAAGCTCATACTACCCCAGCTTTGAGGGCCCAGTGGTTGTCAGACAGTAAGAAAAATGGACTTTACTTGGCTACAGTCACCATTAGCCTAAATTCTTGTTTGTGATTTATTGACTTGAATGTCATAGTGGTATCAGTTTGTGTGTGTGTGTGTGTGTGTGTGTGTGTGTGTGTGTATGGTTTTTGGGTCACACCCAGCAGTGCTCATGGGTTATTCCTGGCTCCATGCTCAGAAATTGCTCCTGGCAGGCACGGAGGACCATATGGGACACCGGGATTTGAACTGATGACTTTCTGCATGAAAGGCAAATGCCTTACCTCCATGCTATCTCTCCGGCCCCATAGTGGTATCAGTTATATAGTCTGGACAGCAAGAAGAAAGTCTAAATTAAAATTTAAGAATGACAAATTGATAGAGAAGGCAAGAAAGATAAAGAGAGGTGGTAATTGGAGAGGGAGGAAGGAAAAGATGAGAAACAAAGAAAAATCATGATGTGCAGTAGCAGAGGAATAGAAAGAAAGAAATAACTTAAGATGAGAGTTGGAGACAGAACAGGGTAGGATGCTGGTCTTTACAGGGTTTCTTTGATCCCTAGCATTCACAGGGTACCCTGAGCACAAGAGTGGCCCTTAAGCACAGAGTCAGGTGTAACCCATGATCATTGCCACGTATGACCAAAAACTAAGGAAAAAAGGAGTAGGAGAAAAAGGAAGAAGTAAAGGAAGAAGAGAAGACGATGATGATAAGTGAGAGATGAAAGGAGGAAAAGGAGAAAGGAAGACACTGTTTTATTCAAGAAGCTATGACATTTTTATAGGCAATAACTTTCTCTCTTAAATAAGAAAATGAGTAAAATTACAGGAACTCAAGCATATGGATTCTATTTCCCTTCTAAGCCACATTGAGTTTCTAACAGAAACAAGCCAGAACCTAGAAGCTAATTAATTGTAAGTTAACTTTTTTCTAGCTCATTATTTAAAAAAAAAAAGTACTTGTAATTTGGAATTTGACATGCTTTTTAATTCAGTTAATTTGGGGTTCTTTTTAGACCCGGAATCTCCTTTCTGTGTGTAAGGAAGATACAACTATGGACAGTTGTGTCAATCTGTGGTGCAGAAGCAGAGTGATGGGGATTTTATTCTTGGGAGACTAGACCATTCCTCTGGTATAGAATATTGCACAAAAAGTCTAAGTTCCAACCTGATTCTTAAGAAGTTTCCCCCAAATTAAGGGCCCCAGGGACTAGTAGGAGAAGGGTAGATTTATGGACAGGTGGGTATTTTTCTTTGATCAGTCTGAATTTCCCTGCATTGCTATTTCGGGCTTCTCCCAAGAAGTTATGAGCTGTTTGAAATTATGCCCATATCTAAGTGGCTCTTGCCACATCACCCACTACAGTGTAAAAACTTGTGGTAAACTGATGAAATAACTTAGAGATGTTCCTTTTACTTGTTAAAAGCCAATAGCATTCCATTTAGCTTGGTTCTGCTTTTGCTGATAATCAATACTTGAAGAAAGCTTCAAGATCAATGCCAAACAATTTGCAAAAGCTGAATTGGTAGATCTGGGTTTTGGAGATGTTAGATATGAAGTGAGAAAATAGAGTAGATAATCAATAATGCAATTGGTTTCTCATTTACATACATGACCCATACATACATGGGTCCCCCAATATCTCATTTACATATGCATATTGATTCCATTAGGGATATTCCACAAGCCCCCATCACACAAACAGTGTAATCAATCTGATGACAGAAACAGTTAATGGGAGGAGATGCAATAATACATAAAAGCTCAGGTTACTGGAGCTATTGTGGTTGTAGGGCTCTTGCAGTGTTGCTGTAATTGTTGGATCAACTAGTGAAACTACACTGCTGCTACTGATGAATTCCATGGCTCACAAAGATATACTTCTGTCTTCTGAGACTAAAGTGTTAGAACATTGAAGACTTCTGGTGGTGGTCGAGCTTTTCTCACATGCTGTCTAGAAGAACCTGAAGCTAGTCAGATCCACTGCCACAGAGACAGAGAAGAAAAGTTGCTGGCTTGTGGAAAACTAAAGGACCCAGTATGTGGACGTGAGATCAAGGAAATCCCCAATTAATGATATCTAAAGAGGAATTTAAGTCTCATAAGTATTTTAAGACACAGAGAGATGGCTCTTTTCATTAGAAGAAAAGGTTCTGGACAAGCAATAGGAAGGGGAGCAATGGGAGTTCATTGAGGGGATTCAGTATGAGGAAAAGAATAAGGTAAACAAGCAAGAACAAGAGAATGAAAGTGCTTTGCGTGGGGAGACAGTCGCACCTTTTTAAAAAAATATTTTTAGATTTGAGACTTTAGAAGAATGTAAGATGCAATGGGAAGATCCTCAAAAGTCTTTTCAATTATTTTAATTGAGTCACTGTGAATTAAAAATTATTTATAATTGAGTTTCAGGCATACAATGTTCCTACACCAAGCCTTTCAACAACATTCACTTTTCTCCACCAATGTCCCCAGTTCCCCTCCTAGTTTGCCTCCACGGAAGACCCTATTCCCCTCCTTTTAGGTGCTGTAGTTTAACATACTATTTCTAATAGGGTGCCATGCATATCTATACTTTACTTCCTTTCAGCAACCCCTCTTCACAGGAACCACTCCCCTTCACTACTGTAGTGTTCCCCACCCTATTACATTGTTGATCCCCCCCAGCACTCAACCATAGTGAATTTCCTACTGAAGGCCAATTTTTATGTTCTTTATTTTTTATTGCTTTTTGGCCTTTGTTATGTTTCTTTATATTCTGCGTATTAGAGAGATCTTTCTGTGTCTATCCATCTCCCCCTGACTTCATTCATTATACTCTCTCCAGATTTATACAGGTAGCAACAGATTGCATGATTTTATCTTTTATTATGGATGAGTAATATTCCATTGTGTCTATGAACCATAGTTTATTTAGTCATCTAGTCTTGGGCACTTGGATTGTTTCCAGACTTTACCTATTGTAAATAGTTCTTCAATGAGCATAGAAGTATTTTCTAAATTGTGTTTTTGGGCCATATGAAAGTTCAATGCTTAGTTTTTAAAGGAATGTCCATATTGTTTTCCAAAATGGTTGGATGAGTCGACATTTATACTAAAGAATGAAGGTCCTTTTACCCTGCATCTTTAACAAAAATACTGGTTTTGTTCTATTTGATGTGTTCCAGTATGTCTGATGTGAAATCCTCAAATGTCTTGACTCAGGTACATGCCAATTTAGTCTCAAAGGGTTGTTGTGATGGGTACTTAAAGGTCAGAATAGACAGATCATATTTAAATGCTCAGAGCATTGTTGAGGATCCCTGGTTATAATGATTTACATTTCTCTGATCTTTCATATGTTTGAGATACTCTTTTACATGTAAGATTCACAACATTCTCCTGTAGTAAGGCAGTCAGGAGTAAAAGCCAGGAGGCTCTGATATATTACTCCAAGTTTTCCTCCTTCTTGGTTTTTTCCTACTACCCAGATACTATTTTTCTCTGAAGTTCTGAGCAACCAACGAGATATGACCCTGGCTTATCTCCAAAAGGTCTCAGTTTCCTTCTCTGCCCGCTCAGAAAAAAAGGCTGAGAGGAAGTATCTGTGTCTAATACCTTCCAACCAAATGATTTCTGCCCTGTGTGTTTCCGGCTTATTGGTCTCATTCGGGGCATGGGGAGATCCGTGTAGGTTTAATGAGCAGTTGGACTTTCCACGATTGAGTTTACACTATAAATAGAACCTACAATTCAGTGGTGGGTTTTATGACTGTGGGAGGTAAGTGGCAAGAGGACCATAGGATTTGTCTAAAGCCTGAGTGAGTAGGTAAAAATAGTCTCCAGGAACCTGTCTGTCCCAGAAAACATAAATCTGCAGGAGTTCCCATCCAGAGTTGCCCTAGGGGAATGAGCAGATGCTAATCCAAGTGGAGACTTTTAGGAATGGGAAGTGACCTGGAGACAAAATGTGGTGATGGCATTTTTCAGCAATTAGCTTTCCTGAATCAGGGCAGTCAGATGAGAGGTGAGGGGTGTTACTTTCATGGAGTGAGTCTATGACCCAACACAGTTGAATAATCTCCAAAGACCAGAACTGACTCAGTGTAAAGTGAAGTACTAAGTTGACATATATAATTTTAGAAAATACTATAATAAGAAAAGAAAGCTCACTTATCAAATCCCAGAAGTTAGGAACAAGATCTCTGAAGCTCAGCAGGAACTCTGGGAGGTGAGACATCTGGGAAACTGGTGCTGCCTTCTCAGTTCTTGTTCTCCTGTTTTTACACAGTCTGAGCCTTTCCCTTTTAGAGTCAAGCCCTGAATATTTGCTCAGCAGTCTTAAAAGTCCAATATCCACTTTGTTGGTATTAATGGACTATTTCCTCTATCCCTATTTCTCTTCTTTCACCTCATAGAGGTCCCAAGCCTTGACATTTTCTTCCCCAAACACCTCACGTCTTCGATGCTTTCTCCATTTTCTTTCTGATCTAGAGAAGATCATGTAAAGGTGTTACTTCCAGAAGGAGGTCCTAGTCTGAATATGGAAATGAAGGTTTCAGGAAAGGCAATGTGGTATCTTTCTCTACCCTCTGAAGTTCCCACAGTCCCACACTTTGGGCTATTCTTAGAGTCAGGATTGGAAAAAGGGAGATGGCGATTTAGAACCATAAGCTAACTGTTGCTTTGCTCTTAGTACTCAGGAGGGGAAAGGAGAATTCTACTGGATCATGAAATGAAGAATTTGGGTATATTCTTCTAGAAGAGGTCCTGAAAAGGCCACCCTAAACTTCCTGGTGAGGATATGGTGTCCACATGTGGACAGATGACCTAAATATCTTTTCTATTCTTTTGGAGTGAGGCATGGCAGGTCCCAAAAGTTTTTACAAGTGGAGATTCAATTCAAGACAACTTTGTATGCTCTCTGCAGAGGAAATGGAAACTAGGATTGCCTCAGTTTTAACAGCATAATAGGTGGCAGCTATTAGTGGGCATGGACATATCTGGAGCATAGTGCCTGATTTATCATTGATATTCCATAAATGTTGGTTGAATATGCATCTCAATTTGTATAAATGAAGGGTTTTCTTCTTTCCTTTATTTCTCATCATCTATTCTTGGTATGTTCACATGAAATATTTAACTTGGATCCCTGGTCTAAAATTAAAACTCAGGTTAGCAGAAATATGCAGACATGAATTATATGCACTAAAGTAGTTCTTGCTTAAACTGATTGACTACAGGAAGCAATCACTCAGGAACTGAATTCAAGGATACAATTAATTAGCTTTTTTGTTTCCATCCCAATCATAATGATTCTTATTTCTTTTTCTTAGAGAAGTGATTATCTTGGTTTTCCCATTAAGTTTGGCTTTTTATTTTTCCAAGGTCAGTCATATGTTTCGAACCCCCAATTCTAGAAGGTATTAAAAGGCATTTTTTATCATTTCACATGAACATGTGGTTTAATATCCTCATGACTTTTTCTTGAAATAAAACATTTCCAGGAAGAATCATGCAGTAAAAAGTGGATTGTAGGAGGAGAGAACAAGGCAGTGACCAGAGAGCCGTGTCACACTCAATAGATCATCTCTATTTTCCTTGGTTGTAGGAATATGGTCCCTGGATGGGACTGTCGCAAACTACACTGCCCAGCTGGGATAGTTTATTTTTAGTGGCGAGAGAAAGGAAGAACTTCCAAAGATAGAACTTGGGCCTACTCTCTGCTCTGCAAATTTAGACTTAGGGACGACTGGCAACATGGGTTGGAGGTTCTGAGCCAGAATAAACAAATATGAAGGTGAACTCAGGTGGAAGGTTGGGACAGGGGCTGGTCTCACCATGGAATCTATAGCACAAAAGACCCCTTTCTTTCTTATAAATTTTTATTTCTTACCTTTGATTCCTTCTTCCCTTCATTGATATTTATTACTTTTTCCATCCCTCTTCTCTCTTTGCCACTGTGGGCAGAGTGGGTGGTGGGAATTTATATTGGGAACCAGATATACATAAGCAGAATAGACAGCTTGATGGGGCATGTGGCTTTAAAATTACCATAAAAAGATTGTACAGTCCCCAAAGTTGGCCTGGAGGGGTGGGCAGGCTGCCTACAGTTACTTTCCAGCCTTCATGAACTAAGCATTTCACATAAAATCTGTGTAAGTGAGCAGATCTGAGTGAGACTCAGAGGGAGCTGGGAGTATGTGGGAGCAATGGTCATTGAAAGCCTATACATTTTTTTAGCTTTGGTTACTCAAAGGTTAGCCTTGCTGGGGACTCTGTGTCAGGGTTGGAAGCGTTCATTCAAATGAAAGGGCTCTGACTAGAGCTCTGACCCAATTCCTACTTTCAGAAGGGGCTCAGAAACTTAAACTCACAGAGTGGAATGACACAGCATCTCAGACGTCATTTGCTGATATTTGAGGTGCTCACAGGCATGGTTTTTACAGATGTCAAAGAAGCCTGGAAACATCTTTGGTGCCTTTTTCTGGGGGGTAGGGATTGATTCTGATTTCTTTGCTTAGGTTTAAAGGCCATACTTGGTGTGCCTTATTTCCCTGTGCTAGGGGTCACTTCAGGTAATTTATATATACATATATTCATTCTTTGGGAGTTGGGTGGAAATTTGGTAAATCCACAGTTTCCAGAAGGAAAAGGATATCTCATACCCCTTATCTGGGAAGGATAGGAGAAGCTGGTTAGGTATTAATTTCCTGCAATAAGTAATCCACACAGATATGAAGGTTATAGCAGGCAAGAAAACTCACACTGCAAGCTGTTCTCCCACAAGCCAGTCACTCCACCACATGGAACCACAGCCTAGATGACAGCTCACTCCTAAGCTCTCCTACCTCCCATTTATTGAGATCCAAGCAAAGTCCTTCCCCAGGGAGAGGGGAAAAAGCCAGATGAAAGGCAATGGGAAAACAAGACTAACCGAAAATAATTAAGATACAAATGGGAACTATTTCAAAGGTCCCAATTTACTTAATTTATATATATGTATATATATACATACATACATACATATATATGCATATATATATATATATTCAATTCCTCACATCCCATATGTTACTCCAAATTCTGTCAGGAGCAATTCCTGAGTGCAGAGCCAGGAGTTACATATATGGATGATGTATACTGTATGGATTTGTGTGAATATGTAATGATATGCATCATTCATTAGCATAATAGAGTAGTTTCACCTTGCCATCCTTCTCTCCTTCATAATCCCTGAGCCTTTTTACCATTTTTCTAGTTCTACTTTTCTTAGAATGACCTATAGTTGTATGTTGCCTTTCAGATCATTTTCTGTCACTTGTTAATATCTGCTGAAGTTTCCTACATGTCTTTCAAGAACTCAATCATTAATTTCTTTACTAGATAAATTCCAAGAAGCAATGATTATCTGGGTCATATGGAAAGAATAGTTAGCTTTTTAAGAAACTAGGGTGAAGTAATACTACAGAGGGTAAGATGCTTGCCTTGCAGGTGCCCAATTCAGGTTTGGTCCCCAGCATCCCATAAGGACCCTCAACCTCCAGGAGTGATCCCTGAGCACAGAGCCAGAAGTAAGCCCTGATCACCACCAAGTATGGCCCCCCAAGCAAAAACAAATAAATAAAAGCAAAGAAACCTCGAAAAAGGTTGTATTATGTTGGATTTCCAGCAGCAGTGAATGGAATTTCTGGTTGTTTCACATCTTTACCAGCATTTGATTGGGTTTTGAGAGTTTTAAAAAGTATAGATGGTCATATCTCAGTGCTGCTTTAATTTACACTTTTCTGGGGATATAGGGTGTGGAACATTTTTTCCATGCGTTCCTGATTTATTTGTACATTTTCTTGGGCGAGGTCATATTTGGCTCATTTTTAAAACCAAATTATTTTCTTTTCAAAGGACCCTCCAAAGTGTTGCTTGAGATTGGGTTCCTACTGACAATTTTAAGAAATTAATTTAGCCAGAGGAAGAGCCAGAGGATATAAAGGTGGCGAGGCTCTATGATTTGGGTCACCATGTCTGTCCTGGAGGGCCTCCAAAAAAGTACCCAGTGATACTTATGGTAGCATGCGGTGCTAGGAATCAAACTTGGATTGATTGTATGAGCTATCTTATCTGAACCATATTTCATCCCCAGAACTATTTTTATATAACTGTTTATGTTTTTCCCCAGTAACTTTTTACCATACCCAAGTGTGCTCAGAGCTTTCTCCTGGCTATGTACTCAGGAGTCATTCTCTTCAGTGCTCTGAGATCAAACAGGCATCAGTAGCCTGCAAGTCAAGTGTTTTTTCTTTGTCCTCCTCTCTCTCTCTCTGGGCCCTGCATTACTGAGTTTTAAAACCCTTTTCTATTTTTTTGACAACAGTATTTTACATATCATTTGTAAACATTGTCATCAAAGTCCCCGGTTTCCATTCTGCCCCCCCCCCACCTGCCTGCTTCTATGGCCAACTTCTCTCTCTCTCTCTCTCTCTCTCTCTCTCTCTCTCTCTCTCTCTCTCTCTCTCTCCATCTCCCTCTTTCTCCGTCTCCCTCTCTCCCTCTCCCTCTTTCTCTGTCTCTCTCTGTCTCTCTCTCTTGATTGTTATCTTTTTGGACAGAGTGGTTTGAATATTGTTACTGAAGAAGTATCATTTATATCACTTTACCACAGTTCAGAGCCCAGTTATTGTGCTGAGTGATCATTTTTCAACTATCATTGTTATAGTGGTTTTTTCTCTGCCCTAACTTGTAGCAAGTTCTTTGCCCTTCTCCTTGTTGCAAGCTTCCTATCATGAAACAGTTCTCCTGGACCTTATCTTTATTGTCTGTGTATATTTTTAGCATACCATCTTTTAAAAAAAATCTCCATTGAAGCACTAGTCACGATAGCCATAATTTGGAAACAGCCAAGTGCCTGAGAACAGACGAATGGATAAAGAAATGACGGTACATCTATACAATGCAACACTACGCAGCTGTTAGGCATATTTCTTTTTTTCTCAGAGTAAATAATTATAAACTCCAATAAAATCCTGCTAAGGAGCTATTTCTTTTTGTTTGTTTGTTTTCCAGCCACACCGGTGACACTCGGGGGTTACTTCTAGCTATTTGCTCATAGACACCTTATGGCCTGGGCCACTGCTCTAGCCCCTAAGCAGCTATTTCTTTCATGGATTAAGTGTTACTGTGGCATTTAAAATGTAACCACTATAGGGCTGAAACAATTGCACAATGGGTAGGGCTTATACCCGGCTGACCCAGGATCTATCCCCTGCACCCATTATGTCCCCTGAACCTGCCAGAATTGATTTCTGAGCACAGAACCAGGAGTATTCCTTCAGCACTACCAAGTGTGGCCCAAAACCAAACAAAAATTTAACCACTGACCCCAAACTCATCAAGATTTTTTCTACCCTAATTTTTAGGAGTGTTAGAGTTTGTATCTTTTTTTTTTAGATATATGATTTTAATTTTTTTTACCACATCTGGGTGATATTGGGGGATATTTCTGGCTCTATGCTCAAGGCTACTTAGGGGACTCTGAGGTGCCAAAAGTTGAACCCAGCCTGCCATATGCAAATTATGAGTTAAAATCAATTGAGTGCTCATTTTGGCCCTGTGACCTATTTGAAGATTATTTTTGTGAAGCATGTAAGATCTGTGTCTAGATTGTTTTTGCATATCATATTGATTGTTCTAGCACAATTGTCACCAGAGCAATAGGACAACAGATAGGGTGCTTGCCTTACACACTGTCAGCTTGGATTGATTCCCAGCAACATATATGATGCCCTGATTCCTGCCCAAATGATCCCTGAGTACATCCTAAACATTGCCAGATGTGGCCCCAAAACAAACAAACAAAAAGTCTTGCACCATTTGTTGAAAGGACATTATTTTTTTTGTTTCATTTAACAGAAAAAGCTAGTAGACCTCTCTCTAGATAAACTTAGAGACTTTATTATAAAATAGCCTTATAAAATCTTGAAGTTATAGTTTTTCCTTATATGTAAAAGAAAAATATTTTTCTCTACACAGGAACATTTAGGGAACTAAAGAATACTTATGAAACACTCTTGGTCGCTTTTATCATTTCTCTTTACAAACAGGTGTACGGGACTAAGCTATTAATTGGCAGAGGGGGCATCAAATGCAAATTTCCTATTTAGAGCTCAGCCACCTATTTCTGTACCTATTCTCTCCCAGACACCGAGGTCCCTGATGCAGGCATGTGCTGGCAGGGGCAGACCTTCTATATATTGCATTGACAAAGGGAACAAGCTCTGTGTTTGCAACTTAGTCTGTTCCTCTCCTTTCATTCCCTTGTTGTGCATATTTAAAATTATGCTTCCAAATGAATTATCTAAACAATTTTTAGTGCAGAGAAGAAATCATAATGGCAATCACAAGTGATCACTTAATGATTGAACTATAAGCAAAATGAAAATGATATTTTAGTATTTATAGATGTAGCTAAAAGGTACTTAACGAAACTTAATATTAAATGTTTATATAAATAAAATGGAGGAAGGCTAGGAATTTATTTATTTGGCATTTGACTTCAGAGATAGTAATAAAAGAAAAATTAATCCACATAAGAAGAAGGAAAAAATCAATTAAGATAAAAGCAAGCAGTCATAATTTAGAAATCTATAATACACAAATATATATGCATATATATAACTCACAGCCACAAAATATACATTTATGATAGAGAGCATTAATGAAGATAAAAATGGGTTCTTTGACAATATGGCAAGTTTACTTGATTAAAAACAGCAGAAAAGTAAAATAGGTCATCCCACCCACCACCTTAAAGACTATCAAAAGCCCCTAGAAACAATAGATTCATATGTAGAAAAGTAGCAGGCTGTAGAATTAAAGCCCTTAGGATGGGCTTGGATAGTGGTGAATGGTGATGGATGGTGATGGAGGGGCCTTTCTCCTCCAACCCAGGACACTTGTGTCTGCAATCCCCTCCAGCTGGCAGGTTAGTAGGTTCAGGTAGAGGTGAGGAAATTATTCACAGACAGGTTCCAGGAAATAGCAGCTTTATTCAGGCCCCTAGCCAACATGTGTGGCCTATCACAACCATTTATGCTGGATGCTTATTCAACCCTGCATCCTAACTTGTCTTTCAGCCATCTCTCCTCCTGCTACCTCAAGGGTCTCAAACTCAATTTACCTGGGGCCGCAGGAGGCAAAGTCTGGGTGAGGCAGGGCCGCATAAGGGATTTCGCTTACCGAATATTCACAATAAAAAAATCGCATTAGTAAGAAAAAAAATCGCAAAAAGTCGCATTAAACACTTGCATATCCCGAACGGAACTGCTTGGGGTATGCGAATGTTTAATGTGATTTTTTTCTTACTAATTCGATTTTTATTGCGATTATTCAGTAAGCAAATACTGCGATATTTGAAGGCCGACCACGGGCCACAAAATGTTGTATGGAGGGCCACAAATGGCCTGCCGGCCGCGAGTTTGAGACCCCTGTGCTGCCTTCTCCCTCCATGCAAATCCGCTATTTCCCCTGAGGCCAAACCTTTTGTAATCTCCCCAAGACCCCTCCCAGGAATAGGAGGGTCTTTCTTTCAGGTAAGGTTACACAGGAAGAATGGGGGGGTGGGACTACATCTGCCCCCCCTTTTTAAAATAAAAACAATCAGTGTTGGCCACATGCTAAGTAATCTCTTAAAGCCCTGGACTATTTCTCTGGTCCCTCAACTGATAATTTTAAAGGCAAGTTTTATTAATGATAGATAATTTTAATCTTATGCAAACTCATACTCATCATAAGACTGTAATTATATGGTGACAGATATTAGCTAAACAGTATGTGATCATTTTGCAATGTATATTAATATAAAACACATATGTATTAATCAAATTAATGGAATGCTCAAATGGTATGGCTCAAATAAAAAGCTCTTTTAATTAAATGATTAAGATTATGTCATAATTTTAATTGATGTGGGAAAATTATGCCATCAAATCAAAAGTTTATTCCTAATTAAAGATTCTAAATGGAGGCTGTGCAATAGCACAGTGGTTAGGGCATTTGCCTTGCACATGGCCGACCCAGATTTAATCCCCAGCATCTCTTATGGTCCCCCGAGCCTACCAGGAGTGATTTCTGAGTGAAGAAGCAGGAGTAACTCCTGAGTACTGCCAGGTGTGGCCTAGAAACAAACAAACAAAAAAGTTCTAAAAAAACTAGAAATAAAAGGAAATTCCAAACCCAATTTTAAATGTCTACAAAATAGTAAAACAAGGATTCATCTGTTCCCTCCTACTCAATTTTTTATTAGAAGTCTCAACCAGTGAAGCAACTCAAGAAAAAGAACTGAAAGGTATTATTATTGTATACACCAAAACAAAGCACAATATCATCTATGCTGAGCAGGAGCAGTAATAATATTTTCAGTAATAAGTTGTTAGAAATAATGAGAGCATTTGGAAAGGTTCTAGATATAAAATCGAAATGCCAGAGCCAGAATAAAGGTTAAGGCATTTACCTTGCAAGCAGCTGACCCTGGTTTGATTCCCAGAGCATAGCTAGGGTTGATCCCTGAAAACAGATCTAGAAATAAGTCAGCATTTCAGGGTGTGACCCCCAAACCAAGGAACAAACAACCTCCATATAACAGTACAAATACCAAAGATGTCCTTTATGGAAAAAAAAAACCAACAAAATCATGCATGTGGTAATTGAACTAACAATGTGAAAAAGCATGTTGGGAGAGCCTAACGTATTCATGGATGGGGCCAGAGATGTGGCGCTAGAGGTAAGGCATCTGCCTTGCAAGTGCTAGCAAGGACAGCGGTTTGATCCCCTGGCATCCCATATGGTCTCTCCACACCAGGGATGATTTCTGAGCACATAGCCAGAAGTAACCCCTGAACGTCAAATGAGTGTGGTCCCAAAAACACATATAAAAGTGTTAATGGAAATAGATAGTGCATCATGTTTATGGCTAGAAGACTTACAGTCATGAATACAAACATCCTCCTCAAATTCTTCTATCACTTGGTTATTCCTATGAACTTCAGTAGACTTTTAAAGTATATTATTTGATGAGATAGTCACAAAATGCATATGCAAAAAAAAAGGGCTAAAATAGCTCTTATTCTTCTGAGGAAGAACAAGTTAGAGAGAATTGCTATTCTAGGCACCAAGATTTATTCCAGTGCTTGAGCAAACTAGGCAGGGTGATGTTGGCATTGGGATAGACAAACCAACCAAGAGATTAAAACAGAGAACGGGGAAGTAAACCCTCAGTACCACAGAATCTCTTCCATAACACAGTGACCACCACAGGACAGTAAATTACGACTCCCTAATATTCCTTTGCTTTTCATATAGAAGATATATAAATGGATTTGGACCCCTCACAAACTATGATCTGGGAATAAAAAATTTCTTACATTAAAAATCATTAAAAAGAACACTAGAACTGGGAGATAGTTTAAGAGGCTGGAGTGTTACTTGGCATGCAACTAGGCTCATTATATTCCCAGTACCACGTTGTCCCCAAACTGCAGTCGGAATGACCATTGAGCACCCTGAAACCAGGTGTAATCCCTACCAAAAACATAACCACTATTAAAATGATGTTTAATATTGTTATTATTTTAATAACTCAAAATGGTGAAAAAGCAACAGTGGGGAAGGCACTTGTCTTACACGTGATGAACCCACATTTGATCCCTGGCACTCCTGAGACCTGCCAGGAGTGATAATTTATTTGAGAACCAGGCTGCTAAGCATGGCCACATAGCATATAAAACAAAGACAAAAGAAAACTCCACAAACACTAAATGGAAAGGTAATTATTTCATATTTATTAAAATAAGAGCTTCTTTCTATTAAAGTAAGATCATCAAAAGGGGTAAATTATTTGCAAGTTATATAAACTACAGAAGATGAGTGTCTAAGACTCATCAAAATTTTCTGTAATCAAAATGGGAAGAAGAGATGAACAGATATTTCTTCAAATAAGAAATACAAATGGTCAAAAAAGCACATGAAAAAATACTTCACATCATTTATCATCAGGGAGATGTAAATCAAAACAACAATGAGATTTCATCTCACACCACAGAGACTGGCATGATCAAAAAGAACAAAAATGGCAAGTGCTGGAAAAGATGCATAGAGAAAGGGACTCTCATTCACTGCTGGTGGGTATTAGATTGGTCCAGTGTTTTTGGAAAACAATATGGATATTTCATAAGAAAACTAGAAATTGAGCTTCCATATGACTCATCAATACCTCTCCAAGGAACATACCTTAGGAACCCAAATCACAATGCAGAAAGCCCTCTGCATTCTTCTGTTCATCATAGCGCTATTCACCATAGCCAGAACCTGGAAACAATCCAAATGCCTGAGAACAGATGAGTGGATAAAAAAGAAAAACCTGATTCATCTACACAATGAAATACTACACAGCTATGAGGGAAAATGAACTAATGGAATTTGCTTATGTATGGATATTTATGGAAAATATGCTCAGTGAAGTGGGTCCGAGGGAGAGGGATAAACAAAATGATTACATTCATTTGTGGAATAAAATAAGACAATAGAGATGAGGGCTAGGAGAACTAGTCCATAGAATAAAGTGATATTCATGATATCCTCTCAGTATTGCAAACCAATAAAAAAGAAAAAATGGAGGGAACAAAAGAGTGATAGAGAGAAAGAGAAAAAAAAAGAGAGAGAGAGAGGTCTGCCAGAGGCAGACAGGGGAGAGGGCAAGGGGAGAGTGGGAGGGAAACCAGGGTCATGGTGGTTGAAAATGTGCACTGGTAAAAGGTGTTGTACATTGTAAGACTGAAATTCAATAATGATCACCTTTGTATCTGTGAAAACAACTGTATTATGAACAATCTTGTAAACCACAGTATTTAAATGAAATAATTTTGAAATATCTAAAACAGAGGTCTCAAACTCAATTTACCTGGGGCCGCAGGAGGCAAAGTCGGGGTGAGGCAGGACCTCATAAGGGATTTCACAAAAAAAGTCATCAAACATCAATATTAACAGTTTTAATTATTTCTTATGAACATGAATAGAACATGGAGTGAAGATCATGAACAGTTCTTCTGAACATGGCATCTTTTGCCTATTCCTTGCTGCCAGAGACTTGACAGCGCTTCTTCTCACAAATCTGAACCACATTTGGCTTTAGAGAGGAAGCAGTTGAGACTCTCGGTATGGCTTGAAGATGATCATTATTAAGTCTAGAGCTGTACTTTGACTTATTGAAGTTCAATGTGAGAATAACTTTTCACACAAATATGTGCTCCCAAAAAGGCACATTTGGGAAAGCTCAGGGAAGCTGGGGGGGCAATTCTCTCAAAAATTGCCCATGCATGTCTGCTTTTCCACTAATTTCCCTGAACTTGGCTTTGAGATCAGAGTTGCATTGCAGGTCAGTGAGCTCCATTTGAAGCACAGGAGGGGTATCTTGCACATCAAAGGAAAAGAGGTCCACAAAAATTTGGAAAGTGGCTCTGTGATTTTTGAAGTCTGCAAATCTGTGATCAAATTCCTTCTCTAGCTTAAAAATAGCATCAACATATTTCTCACCACTGAATGATATGCCTGCATCCACAAGTTCCTTGCATGCTGGGAAATGGCAAAGGTTTGTCTGAGAGAGCTGGGATTTCCATAACACAAGTTTTGTGGAGAATACTCTCATGTTGTCATAGGCAGCACTGATAAGCTGCCCCGGGCCTTGTAACATCTTGTTTAGTATATTCAGCTTATGTGTGATGTCAACAAAAAAATCTCAGTCCATGAGCCATTTGTGATCACTCAACTCAGAAACAGCATTCCCATTCTTCTCCATGAAGGCTTTCACTTCTTCTCTCAACTCAAAAAAATCTTTTCAGGACATTTCCCCTGCTGAGCCAACATACCTCGGTGAAATAGAGCACATCTCCATATTCTGACTCCATTTCCTCTAAAAAAGCACGGAACCTCCTGTGCTTTAAGCCCCTGGATCTGATTTGGTTGATGCATTTCACAACAACAGACATCACATTGTCACACGGCAAGCATTTACTGCAAAGGGCCTGCTAATGAATAATACAGTGAAGAGCAATGGCCTTCTCTACATCCTCCTCAAGTTTTTTTTTGAACAAGTGCCATCAGTCCATTTTTCCTTCCTGTCATCGATGGCGCTCCATCGGTTATTATTCCAATAAACCTCTTCCATGGCAAACCTACATTCTTAATGGAATCACACAGATGCCGAAATATCTCATTAGCAGTGGTCTGGCCATGCATTGGAATTACTGTGAGCAGCTCCTCTGTCAATTCAAAATTGAAATCAACACCACGGACATAAATTGTGAGCTGCACAGTGTCTGTTATAGCTGTGCCCACGTCAAGAGCAACTGAGTATGCATCAAAACATTTCACTTTCTCACACAGTTGATGATAAATGTCACTTGACATGTCAGAAATGTGCTCTGCCACAGTTTTGGCAGAAAGGCTGATTTTGCTAAACTGACCTTTCTTTTCTGGACAGATAATACTTGCAGCCTGTAACATGCATTTTTAAACTAACTCTCCTTCTGTGAATGGTTTCCCTGCCTTAGCAATCATCTCACTAACCATGTAAATAGCTTCTACTGATTCAACATTGTCTTTGGTTGCTTTCTTGAAGAAATCTTGTTGCCTCATTAGACATGCTTTAAGACTAGCAACCCACTTGGCTCTCATTTCCTTGATATTTTGCACATTCCTCAGCATGTTTAGTTGAATAATGGCGTTTCAAGTTGTATTCCTTGTGCACTGCAACTTTCTCTGAGCAAATAAGACATGTGGGGATGCCCCTGTGCTCAACAAAGAAATACTGCGTCTCTCACTTTCCCCGAAATTGTCTGTGCTTGTCAACAATCTTTCTCTTCACTGCAGGCTTTGATGAAGTCATGATGAAGGTATGACAAAATCTAATTCTGTAATAAACTTCTCTCCCTACTCTTCCTTCTCTCCCTTAGGCCTCCTATAATGCAAGGAACAGCGGGCAGGAGCAGCGGAAATGATGTCTGCGCTAGGCGCAAAGTATTCGCGATTATTCACTTACCGAATATTCGCAATAAAAAATCGCATTAGTAAGAAAAAAAACGCAAAAAAATCTCATTAAACATTTGCATACCCCAAACGGAACTACTCGGGGTATGGGAATGTTTAATGCGATTTTTTCTTACTAATGCTATTTTTTATTGCAATTATTTGGTAAGTGTAGATTTAAAGTGGAAACAGAAATGGCCAATCTAAAATCTAAAAATGAGATGATTATCAAATATTGGGCAGATAAAAGAAAAGTCTAGAAGAGTAGTTTCAATTTGCAGGTGTCCTTCGTTACTATTTAAGAACCTTTTTATTTTTGAACTTTTTTATGTGGCCACATTGTTTTACAAAGTTGTTTATAATAGAATTTTAACTTAAAATGTTCCTACCTCCAATTCCTACCCCAAGACCTCATCCTTTTACCAATAACCCAGGTTACCTCTCTCTTGCCCAGAATCTTTTCTAGTAAAGTAAAATAGTTTTTCTTAAACTTTCTTTATCTAAGGCTTTGTGATTTACAGTTATTCATAGTTGAGTTTTAGATATACAACGTTTCAGCACCAATCTCACCATCAGCATTAATTTCCCTCCACCAATGTTGCCAGAGTCTATCCCATAATCCCTCTCTTTGCCCCATCGTCATAATCAGCATCTTTTTAAGTTTGTTTGTTAAAATTTGGGTTTCATGATGTCAGTGTTGCTGACTCCTTAGTTTAGTCATTTAGTTCTGTCCTTCCTTACCATCGCCAATGTACCTAAATCCCTTTGACCTCTGTCCATGTTATTTTGCATATGTCTTTCTCCCCCTTCACTCTATTTCTTCCTTTCTCCAATTGTGAAAGAGAGGAAAGAGAAAGAGGAGAAAAATGGAATCTCTTAAGTTCAAAGAAAGGAATTACAGGGCCAGAGGGATAGTTCAAGGGATAAGGTACTTGCCACTGACCCAGGTTCAAATCCCTGGCACTATATGGTCCCCAAGCACTCTTGGAGTCATTTCTGAGATAGAGCCAGGAATAACCAAAAATTCAGCTATATTTGGAAGTATTAACCAGTACTAAACATTTCTATCACGTATATATTTAATTGCTTTTTCAATTGCACATCTCTGGAGAGATCTACCACTCATATTGCTTTCTATTTTGTATGTTAAACAGGAAGTTGTGATTCCAACATTTAAATTTAACTTCTCTTTTAAAAACTTGCCTTATTTTCAATAGTCAGCCACAAAAACAAAGACGAATTTCCATGCAAAATAACAATAAATATGCTTTAGTTATGTAGAGATTTATTTGTTCAAAACATCCCATTTTCAATCACATCTGCCCTACCAATTTTAATACCTCTGGCTACCTTCACATTTTCCACCACTTTTTCTAAATTGTTCCTTCAGTTTTTTTTTCAGTTGAATTTTTTTTATCTTGGTTCTTTACCTTTCCACTTGAGAATGATTGGGGTGGGGGGAGAATGTATAGTACGAAGTGTTCAGTCATTTTTGCAGTTACATAAGGACAAAGAAAAACACTCTATTTGAAAAACAATTTGAAAGGTTTTTCTTTCTTTCCAAGCAGTAAGTAAATGGCTTGTTTGGGGAGTTTTAATATTTGCAGCCCACTAGACTCCAGCAGTGGTTTTATCTTTAGAAATTGCCTGTTGTTCAGCTCAACATTCTGCTTTCTTTATGTCTCTCCTCCTTTTTTTTTTAGAAGAGAAAAATGATGTCATGGTGGGCAGTTTGTGGGTTTGGGGTAAAAAGCTGGGTTTGAGTGGAAGTGCTAACATGTACTTCTATCTGACCTTGTCATGTGACTCAAAGTCTGTGGCATTGTTGCTAGTCTTGTGGTGAGTATCAGTTGGGAACCCTATAAAAACAAATGCTTTCTGGGCCAGAGAGACAGTACAGGGGTTAAGGTGCTTGTCTTATATGTATCTGACATCGGTTGATTTCTGAAGGTAGTGGTACCTTCCCTTGGCACCACTAGCACAGAACCAGGAGTCTTAGCTCCTGAGTACCACCAGGTGTGGACCCAAAACAAACAAACAGAGCAAAATAAAACACAAAACTCTTAGCCCTTGGTGTTCTGGTCCCGTTTGATTTCTCTTTACACCAAGAACTGTGTTAGCAGAATACAAGGAGAACAAACCAGTCAAATGAGCTCCTCTGGAAAGTATAGCACAGCGAGCATTACATTTATTTCTCCCATCCTTTCCTTTGATTATTGATATTGTTGCAATGTCTAAGGAACATACACTGTGCGATACCAGGGCCTTCACATTCTGTTGCATTGATTGCACTCTTGTGGCATTAGACATCGCAATAGCAGTGCTGGGGTGGCACTCAATGATAGGATGGTGCAGTTTTGAATACTCTCTCTCACTCTCACTCTTTTTTCTTTTTTTTTTTTTTGGTTTTTGGGCCACACCCGGCAGTGCTCAGGGGTTCCTCCTGGCTGTCTGCTCAGAAACAGCTCCTGGCAGGCACGGGGGACCATATGGGACACCGGGATTCGAACCAACCACCTTTGGTTCTGGATCGGTTGCTTGCAAGGCAAATGCCGCTGTGCTATCTCTCCGGGCCCTCTCACTCTCACTCTTTCATTCTCTCTCACTCTCTCTCTTACACACACACACACACACACACACACACACACACACACACACACACACACTGAACCATATCCCCAGGACCCTCTCCAACATTTTTGAACCAATGCTTGGATTGAGTGACCAAATTATGCCACAAGCACTTAAAAATAACCTAGTAATTTGATTACAGATACCTTGAAATTTTAAGTTTCTTAAATAATACAAACTCAGGGAAAACATTTCTAGTAAAGTCACAGTGAGTAAAATAAATTCAAGGAAAGTTACGTTTAACAATCGCTTTTGCCATCAGAAGATGAATAATTTTATATAACTCCAAACACATAATTAAAGCTTTTGTTATGGAAAATGACCCAAATGCTGTGGATAAAAATAATCACCACCATCAATACAGAATTAACCAAGCAACTACAAAGACAGATAATGAAAGAAACCCTAAAAAATAATGTATAGTTGCAAAGAGGTTCTTAATATTAAACTACAATCAACTCAAGACAGTAATTAGTAAGCTTTAGATAAGGTACAGTGGGTGCCAGTCACTAGTCTATACATTTTGCATTTATGAATGCATCTTTTATTTATATAAAACTATATGAGCTAATGATTTATTTCTCTATTTTCAGAGAAGACACTGAGAGATGTAGCAATAGCATTGATGACTTTAAATGATGGTCATCCTACACCCATGCCCCTTTTCCTATATCTTTGTGATTAGCTCCATTTCTGAATTTGTGGATGGTCTTGCAGCTTGAACAAGAACACAGAGGAGAACTCTAGAGCAGGAGGAGAGAGTCTCAGCCAGGATAATGACCAAAGTATGTGCCACATTTCAGAAAAGAACTCCAAATTCAAATTCTCAGAATATTCTAGTAACACAACAAATGATTGAAGTAGATTCTTGGTAGCTAGCCTCTACTAGTACAAAAATGTTTTGAAATAGTATGCCAGTTCTTTATAATTGAAACATATAACTGAAAAAATAACCCATCTTTCAGGATGTCTTGCAAGTCAAAGACCACCCTTAGTGAAAGAAATATTTCTTGTAGAAGACCAAGAAATCACCCAAAGCTACCTGAGAAATGCCTATTCAAAGGCTTTTATTATAGTTTTTGTACTTGTACGGAGGGATTTCAGGCAGGTATGAACTGATTGTGTCAAGAAGTTGGACTATGTCAGTTGTTGGACTGGTACTTTGGTGACTGGCTATCCTGGTAATTTTTACTAATGAGGTGTGAGGATTAAAGCAGTGCTAGAAAGCTGTTGTTGGTCAAGTGGTAGTAGTTACTTTTACCAACAAGAAAACTTCAATGTTTAACTTTTTTGTTTTATATAGGCAAAAAGTCTTAGTTGGTCCTTGCCTAATTATTGTTTATATACCATGAAAGTTGTTTATGTTCATTAGGGATCATTTTACTTCCTCTTAGTTGTGCCAGCTGTCAAAACTGTTTTTCACTTTCTGGGGAATCAACTTGAGATCATTAGTAGAAATTTTTCTGACAAAAACTGTGAAGTGCGCTGATAGCAAGGCACTTTGGCACATAAGGCTTTTGTGTAGGTATTGTCTCAGAGGCCCAGAGGAAGCAGGTTGTAGGAGGAGGAGGAGCTGTAGAGGAGAGAGGCATATAGAAAGAGGTTACCAAAAATAGGGAATTTGGCTAGGAGCCTACATATCATCATTATTCTGGCAGTAATTCTGAGTGGCCACTTGACTAGCAAAAAGACGAGTAGCTAAAAACATAGATAAAACAGAATTAAATAGTCAGAACAAAGCAAGATAGAACTAAGAAAGTGAGTTCATATTTGCAGACTAGGCAAAGGACAAGTTTGGCTCTGAAAAAGATCACTGCAGTATCCTAAAGATAATTTCTGCCAACTGTGTTGTAATCAGTAAAGCAAGTATAAAGATGAGTATCCTATACTTCAAATACATCTGATACTTCAAGATTATAGGAAATTATACAAGATTGGAAAGATTTGACCCTACAAGGTAAATTTCTTTAAAGTATTTAATTCTACAAATAATGAAGTTAAAATTACATTTTATGGTGATAAATATTTTAACCAATGATATACGTACTTGAGTAGTTGTGTACCTCTGAGAATATTAAAAAAAGACAATGAAAGGCTAGAGAGATAGCATGGAAGTAAGGCATTTGCCTTCCATGCAGAAGGTCGGTGGTTCGAATCCCAGCATCCCATATGGTCCCCCAAGCCTGCCAGGAGCAATTTCTGAGCACAGAGCCAGGAGTAACTCCTGAGCAGTGCCAGGTGTGACCAAAAAAAAAAAAAAAGAAAAAAAAAAGACAATGAGGTGAAAGTGTTGAAATGCAATAGAGTCAGAAAATGGTGTCCAAATATTGAGAAGTCCCGAGGGAAAGACCAACATAAAAAGAAATAAAAACCAATATTTCACATTTTCCTCAGAATATTTTTTTGCATTTTGATCTTTCTGAAATTCAGGTGCATCTTATATCTTATAATTTTACTGCCAAGCAACTGTGTTAAACAAAACTTTTCCTTAACTAAAGAAAGATCCACACAACGCAGATTGAAAATGCTCATTTGAGTTTTTTGTTTTGTTTGTTTGTTTTTTGTTTTTGGGCCACACCCAGCAGTGCTCAGGGGTTACTCCTGGCTGTCTGCTCAGAAATAGCTCCTGGCAGGCACGGGGGACCCTATGGGACACCGGGATTCGAACCAACCACCTTTGGTCCTGGATCGGCTGCTTGCGAGGCAAACGCTGCTGTGCTATCTCTCCGGGCCCTAGTTTTAAGTAATATAAATAAAAAAGAGCTAAAATTTAAACTTCTTGGCAAAAATCTTTTAGCTTTGTGATAAAATAATAAAGTCCTACAAGTCCCCAGGACTTTATATGTGATATTTATATCAGATTTCCCACAAAAGTGTAAATGCCAGGCTGTCTTACTTTTCCTCTCTGACATTAAGGGTTGAAAGTTCATAGAGTTTGAAAACTGTGGCCCAGGAACTTTTTTACTCAGCTAAGTCATTCATACCTAATATCTCTAAAATAACATTGCTGGGACATACAAGGTATGTCAGGGCTTTCCAGAGAAATAGAACTAATAAAATGGGGAGGGAGAGGATGGTATTTTAATATATTGGCTGAGATTATGGGTATGGAAAGACTGAAATCCACATGGCAGCAAGCTGGAGGTGAAGACAGGATTTCTATGTTATAGTCTTTGGGAAAAATTCCTTTTTAGAAAACCCTGTTTTGCTTATAAAGCCATCAATTGAGTAGACAGGGCTCATCCTCATTACAGAGGATTATCTGCTTAATCTAACAGCAACTGTCTTTAAATATGACTAGTATCTAAAAGAATCCTTCACAGTCAAATCTAAACTAGTATCTGGCAAAAACATTTGTTTCCTTAGTTTAGGCAAATTTACCCCCAAATTAACCTTATATAAGGATTAGCATAATAATTATCATCATCAGTTATCCTTCTTTAAAACAAATATCTAAATGCAAAAAAAAAAAAAAAGAAGAAAGAAAGAAATTGGATAAACTGTAGTATAAGACAAAGGAAAGGCCAGTGGTGACTCAGAAACCAATCAAAGTAAAAGCCTGAAAACTGCATCAATATCTAAAATGTGAAATACTCAAAAATACTTCTGCAATGAAAGTGCTCTGATTTTATTTGGTTTGGGGCCATAATAGGCAATGCTCAGGGGTCATTGCTAATAGGCTCAGGGGCCATATTGGGTACCAGAGATCAAACCCAGGCCAACTGCATGCATAGTAAAGATCCAACCTGCTATACTATTGCTTCAACCCTAAAGGACTTTTTACCAGCAGCAATGGAGATGTCTTCCCAGTGTTCCTTTCAAAGTTCTTACAAAAATTTTCTCTCTAAAACACATATCAGATTGTTCCATAACAGCTCTCAAAAAAAAAAAAAACTCAACCAACCAACCAACAAAAGCACCTGAAAGGTTGCATACCCTCTATACTAAAATCTAAGCCCTAAATAATTTTTAAAGAATATATAAATACTAAACAATGAAAGTTAAGGTTCTTTTAAATTATCTATTAACTTTGTCCCCAGCTTTCTTCTTAGTCTCATCTCCTCTCCTCCTTGCTCCAGTTTCAGCAGACTGTCAGCCTCTCAAATTTCAGCTGGGGATGGGGGGTAGGGATCCTTCCCACTATAATTCCTGGACTAATGCTTCCTTCAGCTGTGAGTATCTCTGGCCCTTTTACCTCAAGGTTCAATTTAGTGACCACTTCTGCTAGAAAGCTTGCTGTGATCTCCCAACCAAAAAAACTGATTCTTTCTTGCAGGCCTTACTTTTTTCAGTCTTATGTACTAACTTGTTAGTTTTTCTTTCTAGATGGTTAATTCTTTTGGGGGAAGGCTTCTAGCTTCTAATCTGTCAGTGAGTGCTTGAACCAGGCATGTCATGGGTCACATTCCACATGCCTTTAGTTGAGGTGAATTCTTTTAGTAGGACCAACCTCCCCACATTCCATGGGCCCTTTAGAGGAGGGGGACTTGCCCACATTCTGTTTCTCTGTGAATATTTATTGCAAAAAGTCTCTCTAACATTGACCTCTTAAGCAATTCTCTGCTTTTTGCTAGTTTAAAGCATCACCATGTTTCTTCGTTGTCTTCACCCTTATTCCCTTCTGCCTGTCCCTAATGCTGATTTTTACTCACAGTGACACTTTAGTTTCTGGGGATCCTGTTTGTCCAAATCAAATTCAAGAAATAAGTCAATTTTCCAAAGCTGTTTGCTCAACTTCTTTTAAACCTTAAGATAATATCAAAAACTCAAACTAACATGTGTAAACAATGTCTCAAGAACATTTGCTTGGGGAGAGGGTGTAGAATTTCAGTGTCAACTGAAGAAAATATCTTTTTCTCTTGGCAATTTCCAAGGAGAAGAAAACTGTCTGCCTGCCTGAAGGTGCACTTGAAAGATAGTTAAGGAATTAAACACCAAGCAAGGCTCTTTCCTTAGGAATTACATTTATCAAGTCATCACAGATTCTGTCAAGCTTCTTCAACTCTTTGACAAATTCCTGGCTTCCTGTAGGATTAGACCACAAGGATTGGATTGGCCAAAAGGCTAGTGCTTACCTTGAATGTGTCTCCTTTCATTTATTCCTGCAAGTATTGCCAGATGCCTCCTGAGCATAGAGCCAAGAAAAGCCCCAGAGCACTGCTGAGAGTGACTCAAAAGCCAATAACCATAGCAAGAGTGAACACATAAATAGCTCTGGGGTTGACAAGCCATAAGCAATGTCCAACTACAAGGGCAATATCTTTGTTCAGATATTTTTGCCTTTCTGATTTTTGCCTAATCTGATCTGAGTATTCATCGCACAAGTTGATAGCTTTCTTGTAGAAGAGTTCTTTCTCATTGGAGTAGAACTAAGCTATTAAAAAAAAAAGAATTAAGCTATTTTATTTGCACAAATACCCTAAGTCAAATTCCCAAGCATTGATACCAGTGCTGTCTTCTTAATCAAGTCCACACCCTGCCCTGAGCTCCACCAAAGGGAGTGAATAAAACAAAACAAAAGAAGTAAAACATAGAAATAAATGGTCAAAGACAGCATAATCTGAGAGCTGGCCTATAAAATGAGCTTACTGGAGGTAGTGAGGGTAAGAACCCTGAGACAGTGGTGGTGGGAAATGAATATGCTAGTGGTTAGTGGAGTTTGGAACTTTGTATGCATAGAAACCTATCAATAATATTGTAAATCATAGCATTTCAAATAAAAATTGTATTTAAAAAGACAAAGAGAGGGGCTGGAGCAATAGTACAGTGATAGGGCGTTTGCCTAGCATGCGGCCAACCTGGGACGAATCTGGGTTCGATCCCCAGCCTTCCATATGGTCCCTTGAGACTGTCAGGAGCAATTTCTGAGCACAGAATCAGGTGTAACCCTTAAGCACCACAGAGTATAACCCCAAAAATCTAAAAAATAAATTAAAAAGACAAAGAGAGAGAGAGAGGCCTGAGAAATAGCACAGTGAATAGGGCATTTGCCTTGCACATCCCTGGCATTTCATAAGGTTCACCAAGTCTGTCAGGAGCAATCAAAGCCAGGAGTAACCCCTGGCACCACTTGGTGTGGTGCAAAAATGAGAGAGAGAGAGAGAGAGAATATATCTAATGCTCAAAAAAGGCAAATGGAATTTTAAGATGACAAGTAAGAAATGAAAAAAGGCCTCAGGATTTTAGCTTCTCTTCAGTACTAGCAATTCAGAGAGAAAAAAATAAAGTGAGTGATTTCTGAGCAGAGCCAAAAGTAAGCCCTGAGTGCCTGTGGTTGTACTCTCACCCCAAAGAATTGAAAAATATTTGCCTGTTGGAAGGGCCACAGAGGGAACTGAAACAGAGAACTATTTAATTTATTATGTGAATGTTAGAATTTTTCTTTTAAAATATGTTGATTTTTTTTAAAAAGCTCAAGCTTTTCAATATTCTCTACCTTTTTTTTTGAACTGCCAAAAGTTCCAGATTATGTTGTTCTATCATTTGCTGATGGATTTTTTTAGAAAATCTCTATATCTTTGCTATTCTGCAATCCTCCCCAGTATTTATAACTTATAATATTTGAGGAATACCATCTTCCTTCCTGTGATAAAGACCATAGACATTTAAAGTTTGAATAGATACTGTCAAGTTCCTCTCTAAATATGTTGTATCACCAAACAGTATATACCGGCATTAATTTTCTCACTTCTCTCTTAATTACAACATTTAATTCACATAATTAAAATTATTATATTAACTCCTTTAACAATTTTCTTAAAGTGGGGCTGGAGCGGTTGCACAAGCGGTAAGGCGCCTTGCACGTGCTAACCTAGGATAGACCGAGGTTTGATCCCCAAGGTCCCATATGGTCCCCAAGCTGGGAATGATTTCTGAGCGCGTAGCCTGGAGTAACCCCTGAGCATCACTGGGTATGGCTGAAAAAACAAATAAACAAACAAACAAAAAACAAATAAAATTTTATTAAAGAACCATTATTTACAAAGTTATTCATAGTTGGGTTTTAGACATACAATGTTCCAGCACCAAATCCTACCACCAGTTTTGTTTTGTTTTGTTTTGATTTTTGGTTTTTGGGCCACACCCGGTGGTGCTCTGGGGTTACTCCTGGCTGTCTGCTCAGAAATAGCTCCTGGCAGGCACGGGGGACCATATGGGTCACCAGGATTCGAACCAACCACCTTTGGTCCTGGATCGGCTGCTTGCAAGGCAAACGCCGCTGTGCTATCTCTCTGGGCCCAGTTTTTTTTTTTACCTCCACCAGATTTGCCAGCTTCTCTCCAGCCATTCACCCCACCCATCCCCGGCCTGACACCTTGACTGGTTGCCTAAATAGCATGCATTTATTTCTCACAACTGTGGAGGCAAAGAAGTCCAATGTCCAGGTGCCGGCATATTGGATTGGTGGTGGTGGTCTCTTCCTGACTTGTAGACTGCAACTCTTATAATATTCTCACTTGGTAGGAGAGGACAGGAATAGTTCTTTAACAACTTCCATTTTTGGTTGTGGGGGTAGATTCACTAAATGAGGTCACACAGAACTAGGAATCAAATAAAATTCCTTTGTGCAAAGCTCTTTGTTTAACAACTTTTAATTTTCTCCTTTAAGTGAATTAACTAGATTATTCGCATTAGGTTAATTGTAGACATAAAAAATTATTTTCTTTCATTTTCTTGTTTTCTTATTTTGGGCCACCCGATGGTGTTCAGGGCTTATTCCTGGCTCTGCCTTCAGGGATCACTCTTAGCAAGACTTTTGGAATAATACGTGGTGCAAGGGTTTGAACCAAGGTCAGCCATGCATAAGGCAAGCAATCTATCCCTTGTACTTGTCTCCAGACCCCCAATAAAATTTCTTAATAAAATGTTCAAGCATTTTCCAATGTATTAGAATTTATGCTCTTATAATTACTTGAATTTTTTATTAAAGTATCATGATTTACAGGATTATTCATCGTTGAATTTCAGGCATAAAATGTTCCAACATCAATTCCACCAACTTCCCTCTACCAATGCCCCAGTTCCTTCCTACCCCCATTCTGCCTTTTTTTTTTTTAATATATAGACAGGCACAATTTAAAATTTTGTTGTTTTAATTTGGACCTTATATTTTCAGTACTGTTGGCTCTGTGCTTTAGATATAGCACACCTCTCCCACACCGTTGTGCCTGTAACACTTGCCTTGCTCATGTTGCATTTCCCCTCAATTTCTTTCCCTCTTTGTCTCCTTCATAGACTCTAGAGTTAAGAGTGATCTAGGTTTTCCCCCTTTAATGCCTTGCTTCCCTTTGTCTTGTTAGTCTATGTACCACAGATAAGTGAGATCATTCTGTTGTCCTTCTGACTTCACTGAACACGAAATCCTTCAGTTCCATCCAAGTCACAGAGAGTTGCATGTTTTCAATGTGCCTTGCAGATGCATAGTATTTTTATTATGCATATATGCCACACTCAGAAGTGAGATTCTGAGTTTTAATACAGCTTAATTCTTACTTTTTCTGTAAAATCTCCATACTGTTTTTCATAGAAATTGAACCAGATAATAGTTCTACTAGCAATAGATGAGTTTCTTTTTCACCATATTACTGTCAACATAGATATTTTAAGGGTATTTTTGGCTTTTTGGGGGGGAGGTGGGGTTATGTGCCATTCTTATTGGTGTGAAATAATATCTCATTGTCATCTTTATTTGGAGTTCTCTGATAATATGTATGATGAGCACTTTTCATGTGCCTATTTTTCTGCATCTGTCTTCAGAGAAATGTCTTTGTTTACTTGCCACATGTTTAGAGGGAGATTTTAGATTTGTTGTAGTTGTTCTTGATCTTCATGAGTACTTCGTAAGTACTTCGTAATGTATCTTGAACATCAACCCTTTATTTGATATGTCATTGCAAATATTTCTCCCATTTAATTGAATGTCTTTAGTTTTAGCTTCTGTCTCTTTTGCCTTGCATAAATTATTCAATTTGATGTATTCTCATTTGTTTATTTTTTTATTCTAGTGACTTTTCCATTGGAATCATCCAAAACACCTTTGAGACAAGTATGCAGAGACCTACCTATATTTTCCTCAATGTATTTTATGGATTCTGGTATGATCTCAAGGCTTGATTGTTTTTAATCAACTTTGAATTGACTTTCAGGTAATGTCTTACACTTACTCTGACTTTTAAAACTTTTGCCCCCCCCCTCTTTTTTTTTCTTTCAGTTTTGGATATATTTTTATTTAATTTTCTATTAACTAATCTATTTTGTTAACTCTTCAAAGAAACTTTCCTGAATTTCATTATCTACTCATGAATAGCTAACATTTTTTATGATGCTGTTTATTTACTTATTTGACTATTAGTTTTATTATTTCAATTATTTAATTTTCTTCCTTGGTTTTTAAATTTTTTGTAGTTGAAATAATTTATTTTCTTGATCTTTTAAAAAATCAAATACATTGAATACTACAAATTATTTGAGATCAACTTTTATATATCTCATAAATTTTAATATTAATTATTTGCTTATCATTTTTTATTTCCTTTATTTTCTTTTTAGTCCAACAAGAGAATGCATAAATTTGTCTTATCATTGGTTATTAAGTTCTAGCTATCTATACTTACACTTGAGAATATGGCTTGCATATATATATATATATATATATATTTCTAACTTATGGCAATTTATTTTTTTATACTTCAGTTCTTTGGTTTGAAAAATACTAGTGATCCCTTAGCAAAAAAAGGGACATTTTACCATAAATAAAACAATCTATTTAAGAACATAAATGATAATTTTATAATATAAAGTTTGAAATAGTCATAAATTCTACTAACTATATTGCTCCAAGCCCTGATATCTTAAAGAGGTAATTTATAATGACAAAAAGTACAGCCTCAGGAATTGCTGTTGGAAAATTTCTGAGGTTTTTATAACCTACAGTTAGGCATAAAAGGAGTGGAGTGAGTGTCCATGACCTCAGACTTCTTGAAACAGAAATCTGCAGGAGGTAAGGAAGTTCTTTGTAGGCAGTGAAGGAAATGAAGGGCTTTAACTACCAGGTCTGACTGCCCTGTTGGGAGCTCTCTGGTGTGTGATTTAGAAGAGCTGTTCAGCAATTGTTTCCTCCATTAAGTAATGGACTTTCTCCAAAACTGGTTGAAATTAGTTCATGCCAAAAGCTGTAAGCTAGAGGTGGGGTTATGGGTGTAGAGTGTAGGTTATGTAGAGTCAGACTGAGTAAGAAAAAAATTACCCCAGAGATTAGACAGACATCTTAAGGGTTATGGATGCATGCCCTACATAAACACTGGCTTTGAGTTTGATCCCAGGTAACTCATGACCCCCTGAAAACCTCCTGCTTTAGCCCTAGTATTTACCTCTGGTTTAGCTCCTGATATTTGAGGCTTTCAAATACAATGCATTAGGAATGCCCTTCTGCCCCTTCATACTGCTAGGTCTGAGCAGTGCTGACTAGCAGACTTTGGTATTATACTCTCCTACTGAGTTGGATAAATGTCAATGGACTTAGATTCTTTATCCCATGAGTACTTTTTAAGAGTACTTCCTCCCTAAAGACAAGACAGAAAAATTGATGCAAGGACCAGCTTCAAGTACTCATGAATTGCTGTGTGACCAGTGAGAGGGCAAATAAGGCATGGTTTGAACTCTTCAAATATCCTTCCTCCTCAACGATCCAAAGAGTGGAATTTTAAGTTAAAGCTAAGTTATTTTATAAAGGCCAGTATGTAAGACAAAGAACATGAAGACCCAGGAACAGCACTGCCCTAGCTATATGAATGGGTCTTCCCTAGATCTTTTTGTGAAGACTTTCTTCTAGCCTCTTATAGGAAGCCCTCCATCACTGTCTATGTAAATATCCCATAGCTCATGCTCCTCATGTGAGTTAAAGCTGAAGTACATGATCTATACTTGCACCAGAGTTTCCCACTGAGGTGAACCACTACTTGACCAATGGGCTATTCTCTTTTATTTTAATTTATTTTTATATAAATCTTTATTTAAGCACCATGATTACAAACATGTTTGTAGTTGGGTTTCAGTCATAAAGAGAATACCCCCCCTTCACCAGTGTAACATTCCCACCACCAATGCCCCCCTCATCTCCTTCCTCATTTATTGGCTATCTTCTCTTCTCTGTCTGACCACCCTCTTCAGGACTGGAGTTTTTGCGTCTTCTAAACTTCCCACTTGCCCTTGAAAAAAGATCTTCAAGTCTTATTCTGGGAGAATCCAAATGAAGACAAACTATAATTTTTATATTTGTTTTCGCCTCATCAATCTTTGTAAATAAGCATGACTGGGGGAGGAGAGAAGAAATGTGCAAACTAAGAACTCTTGCTTGACTGGTTCCAAGTTTATCTGAAGGTGTTATGCAACTTATTTTATCACATTGAAACTGCCCCAGCAAATATTTGGAGAATGGAGAGGACATTGCACAGTTCAAAAGCTCTAGCTCAGTAGCTAGCTGCAAGCACAAGATCAATGAGCAATTTCTAGTCACTGATGTTGCAGATGACAATGCTGACAACTCCACTTGCCCTTATAATGCAAAGACTCCCCTCACTGGGGCCAACTGGTTGAGTCCAGGCCATATGCTTGTGATCTTGACTTCTGTGAGAAGCAGAGATTTGCCCCAAGTAATAATCATAACCAGGCCCAGGCATTATTTGGGTTTAGAAAAGTATATTAGGTGTCCTCCAGAAACCTTGACCTGAGAGGCTCCACTCCCTAGCTAAGCATTTAGCTCTTGTCATTATATACTATCTTATCTTTTCTAAATCTTGGTTTTTAACACATTGATTACAATGAACAATTGATGCATTTATCCCAAAAATGCACTTTATAAATGTCTTAAAAGCAATCTTTTAATTTATATATTTTGGTTTAGAGGCCACATCTAGCAGCGATTAGGGATTACTCCTTTACTCAGTGCTCAGGGATCGTTCCTGGAGATACTTAGGGGAGCCATTTGCAATATCAGTGATTGAACCAGGGTCAACCACATGCAAGGTAAATATTTTAACACCAGGACTATCTTTCTAGTTCTTTATTGCTATTATTGCTAGCAAAAATAATTTTTGATTTGGAGGTGTGGGTTAGGGCAACACCTGGTGGTACTGAAAGAGGAAGCCTCAGTTTCCCTTGCCAGCTTCTGTGAGCAGCTCTGCTTCAGCTGTACCCATAGTACATTTGGAATATTTCTACATATTCCTAGGCTTTTTCTGAGAATGGGAAATAAGCAATTTCCCAAGTTATGGATTCTTCTCTAAAACTTAACATTCATAGGAAACTAAGAGAAAATGGGCAGTAACTAAATAAATGGTAGAAAAAAAAACCTTAATCTCATAAACACCCCTCCAATATCAAAATTGTTCTGTAGGGACTGGAAAGGTGGTGCTAGAGGTAAGGTGTCTGCCTTGCAAGTGCTAGCCTAGGATGAACTGGTTCGATCCCCCCATGACCCATATGGTTTCCCCCCCAAGCCAGGAGCGATTTCTGAGTGCATAGCCAGGAGTAACCCCTGAGTATCACCAAGTGTGATACCAAATATCACCCCCCAAAACAAACAAACAAAAAAGATTGCTCTGTAAAATGTACACATTCTTGTCACTTCATAAGTAACACAAAGACCCCACTTTTCCTATTAAAAATCCACAAAACAAACCATACTTAGTTCTATCCTAAGTTCCTCCCCTGGCAAGGGAGTTTCTTTCTTACTTTTAAAGAAAATTTCTGTTTCCAACTCTGAGTCTAAGCATACTTATGTTTTAATTTTTATTCTTGAAAATATCAAAATACCCGAGAATTGTGGGTGGACACAGACACCTGCATCTTCCCTTGGGTCTACTCTTGGCTCTGTGCTCAGGGGATACTCTGAGCAGAAGTGCTCCGAGGTCAGCTGCTGCATGCAGTACATGCAACACTATATACTATCTCTCTGGCCCTAAAGTAATAGTTTTATCTTCCTCTGATGTATTCTAAGCATAGAGCTTGTTACTTATATGGCATAAACAGAGAACTTACAAGAATTTATGTTCCTAAACTGTTTATAGATAGTATAAACAAAGAACTCACATAGAAAACTGCAAAAATTAAATGAGTTCCATGAGATGACCCCTGTCTTGACAAAACCTGGCAAATCGTTGAATGACAACAAAGAAAAACTACTTTCATTTCATGACTAAAAATGAAATCAAATGATCAATAATGTTTAAACTTTGTAAGTGTTGCTGTTTATTATGGGAAGGCAGGAGAAAGCCAATTATAGACATTCGGGAGTTCAGGAAATGGTCAGAAATTTCTTGAAAATTTTTACTTTAAATGTTATGCCAAATTGCAGAAAGATTAGGCAACCATAGACACATAAAAGGGTGCAATTTCATTAAAAGTAGTAATAAATTTTTAACTTGTCATGTTTATATATTTTTAAAAACCTGCTCTATAAAGCAAGACAGAAAGGGGTAAAGGGAACTAAAGCTTCTAATTGTCCAATGACCCAGTAAAAATTAATATACTATCAATTCAAAAACAAAAATAAGTATTGTGAACTGAGGGTTATATTTTAAAATAGTAGAAAAGGGCCAGAGTGATAGCACAGTGGTAGGGCATTTGCCCTGCATGCAGCCAACCCAGGATGGACCTGGGTTCAATTCCTGGCATCCCATAAGGTCCCCTGAGCCTACCAGGAGTGATTTCTAAGTGCAGAGCTAGGAGTAACCCCTGAGCATCTCTGAGTGTGGCAAAGAAAGCAAGAAAGAAACAAAGAAAAGAATAAGGAAGGAAGGAAGGTAGGAAGAAAGAAGAAAGAAACAAAGAAAAGAATAACGAAAGAAGGAAGGTAGGAAGAAAGAAGAAAGAAAGAAAAAGAAAGGAAGGAAGAAGAAAGAAAGAAGAAAGAAGAAAGAAAGAAAGAAAAGAAGAAAGAAAGAAAGAAGAAAGAAAAGAAAGAAAGAAAGAAAGAAAGAAAGAAAAAAGAAAGAAAGAAGAAGAAAGAAAGAAAGAAAGAAAGAAAGAAAGAAAGAAAGAAAGAAAGAAAGGAAGGAAGGAAGGAAGGAAGGAAGGAAGGAAGGAAGAAAGAAAGAAAGGAAGGAAGGAAGAAAGAAAGGAAGGAAGGAAGGAAGACAGAAAAAGAAAAAGAAAGAAGAGAAAGAAAATAGAAAAGAAAAAGAAAACAAGTAGAAATAATTTGTCAAAAAGGACATAAAAATGAAGAAAATGAGCAAACAGGTGAGCTAATTAGATTAAAAATTAAAGTATAGATTTAAATTCAAGCATATTATTAACTATAAATATATACACAATATCACAATTAAAAGACAAAGATAGTGAGATTAATTTGCAATTTATTGCTTTTTAGACATAGCATTGGTACAATGATACTGAAAGGTTATAAGTAAAAGGATAGTAAAATGTAATGAGGCATATCTTAATAAAATGAATATATAAAGGGTATACATTGACCTTGTCCCACAAGTTTAATTGTAAGTCAGAAGATGAGGGCCAGAAGGACTGATTCACAATAGGAAGATCACCACAAAGAGTAGTGGTACAGTTAGGGAAATAACTACACTAACAACTATCATGACAATCTTAATGAATGGGAGATATAGAATGCCTGTCTTAAGTACGGGCAAGGGTTGGAAACAGGTGGCACTGGTGGTGGAATGTTGATCTGGTGAAGGGGGGCATATTCTATTGATGACTAAAAGCTAAATACAATCATTCATGTAATCATGGTGCTTAAAGATTTTATACAAAAAATTTAAAAAATGGCTAAACTCTGGGATTTATAGAAATTTTCAACAAAATTCAAAATAACAATACCTTAAAAGATATGTTCTCTAAACACTTAAGCAGAGGGGAGTTAAGCAAAGAAACAATAATACTCAATCACTTAGGTAGTTGTGAAAGGTATTAAAAAGTGGAAGCAACCGATTGCAGTGGGTTACAGAGAAGTGACAACTGAGAAAAGAGTTTTTGATCAAGCATCCAAAGGCAATGAGAGCAAACAAAGGGGATGGTGAGGGACAGAACTCAGAAGTGAACATTGTAAGGTAAATTTGATCAAGTTTATAATTTGTTTTATATGGAAATTGAACGCTGTTGGGCAATACTTCCACAAAGCTGAAACTGTCCAGCAGATGTATTACCCTTAATCATAAACCAAATCTTTAGTTTCATGCTACTACTTAATTTATCCAACCTTGTTGACTATTTCCAATGCACCTCAGTATGCCCAGTTTTTTTGGCCACTTGATTTTAGGCTCCAGAAATAGTGTGTCCTCTAAATGTGGAAACAGTCAAGAAGTATCTTAGAAACCAAGGGCAGTTGGTTTAGCATGTAATTTATTCCATCAGCAGCATTTTAAGATACAAGGATTGCAGAGAATTTTATGGTAAGTTTTAACTTGTTTTCATTTCTGTCATATTCCAACTTCTCCTTGATTTTTCAAGCTGAAAATTGCCACAAATACAGAAGTTCTGTATGCGGGCTGCTTCTATCCAACATTCCCCACTCTAAAGTTTTTTCTGATTCTTTGCACAGTGTCATGCTCTGTGCAAACTAAGGAGTTAAGAAGTACTTCCTGAGTTGACAAAGTTAAAAAATAAGAAATATTTGCTCATTTAATTAAAAATTTGGAGGCATATTTATGCCCAAAGTAGCAGCAACAGCTTAGCCAGTTGTTTTGTTTATTATCTGAGTTAATCAGAAATTTCAGAATAGATTTTATGATGTAATAGAGAATTAACTTGACTTATTTTGCATAGATCTTTCCATTTCAAGAGTGATGGAGCAATCACCAGTGACCTTGGAACTTTTCCTTCTTACATGAGCAAGAAATCTGTTGGTCAAGTCATAAAAATGACTACATTGGTTTGGTCAGAACAAATAGGGCTGGTTGTTAATCGGGCCATCAGTTTTGCTAGAAATGTCATTAGCAAACCCTAGATATGATAGCCTGGTTTAATTTCTATGTAAATTCCACTGGACTTAAGTTACTCTAAATATCCCAGAACTCAGTTCCAGAGCCCTTAAGCAGAGTCCCGGTATCTTCTACTTTTTCCTACAACTCTCCTTCCCTTAAATGTAGTCTTTCTTCTTCTTTACAATTTTACTCCTCAGGCCTCATCTCTCCATACTGCTGATCTTTTAAGATGAAAGTTTTTCCGGAGTAATAACATCTCCACTTACTTCATCCCATTTCTTACATATCTACTTTTCTGCATAATCAATGCCATTGTCCCACACATACAAAAGTGCTAGTGTGCCAATTGAGCTAACTCTGGCTGGTCCATAGGTTATTTGGTGCTACTTATCTGTAAAACTCAAGGATCTACCATATTTTAAGTCCCAATTGAAATAATGCTAGAGAGGCTCATAACTAATAGAGGTGATTAAACAGGCACAAATTGTTTGTCAATAATCAGTTTGAGAAAGGGATTTCGTGGCCTTCATCAGTCCAGGAGCACTATAGAGTCAGGCCATTTTAGAACTTAGATTTATTTACTTGCATATTATTTCTCAGTGTCCTTATACATCTGGTGTGATACATACAATTATTACTCCACATTACAAACCATCAAAAGCTTTGCCTAATGTTCCAGATTTGTTTCTGCTGTGCAGACATAAGTAAACAATAGGGGATACAGCAATCGAAATACCCAGCTTCTCTCTACTAGAAAGCCAAAGTGATCAAGACAACATGGTTTTAGAACAAAGACAGACTTTCAGACTACTGGGTCAGAATAGAATATCCAGTAACAAACCCCCAGATATATGGGCAACTAATCTTTGACAAAGGAGCCAAGAACTTAAAATGAACTAAAGACAGTCTCTTCAACAAGTGGTGCCGGAACAATTGGATAATCATGTATAAGAAACTAAAGATCAGCCCATATCTCACATCTTATACAAAAGTCAATTCAAAGAGTATTAAAGACCTTGAGATAGACCCGGATTTATAAAATTCATTGAGAAAAACATAGGCAGAACACTCCAAGTCTTCATCCTCAAAGAAGTCTTCGAGGATAGGATGCCAATGGCAAGGGCTATAACATCAAATCTAAATAAATCGACTATATCAAAGTACACAGTTTCTGTATGGCAAAAGAAGTACAAACTAAAATTAGAAGACAGCTAACTAAATGGGGAAAATTTTTTGTATTCAACCTATCAGATAAAGGGTTGATTTCTAGGATATACAAAGTAATCACAAAGGTTAACTCCACAAAACATAAAAAAAAAAAAAAACAAAAAAAATATAAAAAAATGAGGAGAGAAAATAAACAGACACGTCTCTGAGGACGACTAACAGATGGCCAACAGACACATGAAAAATTGTTCATCATCATTTATTAGGGAATTCCAAATCAAGACAATGAGATATCATCTTACATCAGTGAGGATGGCACATATCAAAAAATAATGGCAACAATCTCTGTTGACAGGGATGTGATGAGAAAGGAACTCTCATTCATCCACTGCTGGTGGGAATGCTGTCTGGTCTAACCCCTGTAACAGTATGGGATTCTCATTAAAGTCAAAATTGAGCTGCCATACAACACAATAATCCCTCTTTTGAGTATCTATCCCCATGACAGAAAAACAAAAGGATGTGTGAACACCTCTATTCATTGCAACACTCAGTATCCAAGACTTGGAATAAACAGAGATGTCCAACAACAGATAAGTGGATCATGAAGAGGTGGTTATATGGTTTATATATATATATATATATATATATATATACACACACACACAGGGAATACTACATAACTATAAGGAATGATGCAATCATGCAATTTTCAGCAACTAGAACTGGAAGGTATTATGTTAAATGAAGTAAGCCAGAAGAAGGATAAATAAAGAATGATATCACTTATATGTGGTATTTAGAATGATTGAATAAAAGAAATGCAATGGTCTAAATGAGAGTTGTCTCAAACACCCAGAGTATAGTGAGAAGGAAAATGAGTGGAAGAGGAGAAACAAATACTAAAGGATGGGAGCCAGGGACCTAGTGGTCTCAGGTGCATTGGTAGTGTTTAAAAAAGACAGAATTTAATAGCCAAGCCAAAGGCAACAACAATGAAATTTAAATAGACCCAAACTCTAATAATCTAAACTTAAAATGGGTCTGTTGTTATACTGGCAGGCTGGGGGGCAGGAAGGGTGATATGGGATACACTTGGGGAACATTAGTGAAGGAACGCTGGTGGTGGAATTGACGTTGATTCATTGTATGTCTGAAACCCAGACAAGGATTTTTAAAATCACAATGGTTTTAATAAAATAACAATTAAAAAATAAAATTTAAATTAAAAAATCTAGCTTCTTGTTCTAAATAAAGTAAATCTAGCACCTTTTTTTTTTTCAAATAAGACCAGTGTAATAATCCAAGTTTCCACTCTAGGAATCACTGAACCATTAGCATAGCAAGCAAATGAAAGAAAAATATTAGAAACAGGAGATGATTAGTAATTCTAATGTGCCTGGGTAATGTTAGCTCTTGATTCCTAATAAAATCATTTTTAAAAACTCACTTGTGGTTATGCTTGATTTATCTTTAGCCAATCCAATTAAAAGCCCAATCCCAGCACTTCTCCTCTGGAGTGACTTAAGCATTTAATCTCTGTGTGGCAACCATAATAAATTCAGTTTTAAACTGGCATAATTAAAACAAGATGCCATTTAATGGCTTCCAAGTGACTTAAAATAAAAATGTTTTCTCATCAAAACAATGTACACAAAGGTATATTGTGGCCGGAAGTAGGAAGGGAAATTTAAATTTCTGTTCTATAGTTGGTGCACCTCATACTTGGGATTGCATGCCAGTCCCTTAACTCTTTTGTTTAAGCTTCCTTCATTCACCCTGACCCAATCTCTGTACCAAAAATATACACCTTAATATTCTAAGATAATGGACCTCTTGGAGAGTCCTTTGAAAGTCAATGAACCCTCATCCTAAGTGGAAAGCATATACATACACAAGTCCAAAAAATTTCATTTGGAATTCCAGGTATGGAATGTTGGTTTAGAGGTTCAGAGTTAATTGCTAATCTCAGACTGTGCGACACACATTCCTACTTTGCCTTTCTAGCACTTCTTGAGTAGCATTTCCCAGATGCTCAGGGTATAATTTGATGGACATTCTCTAAGGTGTTACAAAATTTAGCTCACAGCACCAATTCATTTGCCAAGATAAGGATGACCTTACTGATCACTGATAAATAGAGCAAAAAGTTTATGTACTAAAACACTTAGGTGTTAGAAGACTACAGATTTTTATGTATGTTCCACCTATGCTTAGGTTTGATTCAAATGATAACCACTGTCTCATATAAGAGTTCTGCATTAACTAAACCATCTCTAGGCTCAGGCTCCAAAAAATTTCACACAGGGCACTGCTGGGCTGCTCCTCAATCATGTGAGGAAATGTCTAGAAGAACTAAGCATCACAAGTATCCTGACCAGCTCAGAAATATTACCATTGCCATGGGCCTTTCACTTCAAATTCCATGTCTCTTGTGAATGTAAATAGAGTTTGGGATGAGTGGGCAAAAACAACGTGCTTTGAGCAGGTGATATTTTAAACTATGAAATAATTCAATATAAATAATCCACAGCATAAATAATAGAATTGGTCTAACCGTGGAAGTCATTCATCCTAACACTATAATGAGTACTATAGCAATTAAGAATGATAATAAATAATGCTAATATTACTACTAACATTAATATTTGCATAAGCAGTTCTACATTTTTGAATGCTATTCTGATCCGTCAACGTTTTTTGTCAGGATGATTACTTTTCCCATAGTCATGTGTACATATAATATATACACATATATTTATATAAGATATATAAATATATAGGAAAAGAAACATACTAGTCATGCACTTTGCTTGGACCTCAAAAAGATAAAGAATAAAAAAGTCACTATTTGACTATGCTCCTTCATGACTGGGGGGGGGGGAACGACAAGATTCTCAGATATCAAGATCATTTATGTAAGTACTACTATCAAAACTTTTCCTATACCCTAATAATAGAAACAAAAATATAAACAAAAATTCCACTTCTAAAAAAATAGAATCTCGGATGATTTAGAAATTCTGCTTGTATCTGTCTCTCTTTCTCTCTCTCTCTCACACACACACACACAAATATGCTTCATTTTGTTCTGAGAAAGTCAAACTTTTTAAATTTTTTACAATATGGCTCAAGAAGAAGGAATGGAGATATAGTAAGAATATTATTTTGAGGGCTGGAGAGATAGCATGGAGGTATGGCATTTGCCTTGCATGCAGAATGATGGTGGTTCTAATCTCGGCATCCCATATGATCCCCCAAGCCTGCCAGGAGTGATTTCTGAGCATAGAGACAGGAGGAACCCCTGAGCACTGCCGGGTGTGACCCAAAAACAAAAACAAAACAGAATATTATTTTGAAATAAAGAGAATGCAATGAGATTCAACTTTTACATATGACATTGAAGGTGTCAAAGATCTCTTATCCTCTAGATGCACAGATTTAATAAGATACTTCTTTCTCTGTCATATGACTGAGATTTTCTTCTTAAAGCCTCCTACATATACTATTAGAGTTTTTACATTTTATAATTCCTCTAATTAAGGAAAAGAAGGGGTTTCTCCTTATCTCTTTCAGGAAAGTTCCCAAATGACTTTCTTCCAACCTGTATATATTGCTGAACGCTTGGACTATACAGGACCCTAAATATTTGCTTTTAAAACATATTCCTTTTTTTGCATAGACATTGTAAATGTTGGGGATATTACAAAGGAAATTCCCTTGGCTAAGAGATACAGAGCATTGACTACAGAGTATTGAAGCATATTGTCATGAGACTGACTACAGCCTCAGAACATGTTAGTTGTTAAACCTCAAAGTATTTCTATATGGTGCCAGGAAGAGTTATGCTCAGTTTGGTCATCAAGTCAGTCCTCCGTAATTAGAGATCTTGGTTTTTGCACAGATCTGAGACAAAGCCTAGGATAGAGTCTTTCTTTATGGTCCCAGGAAAAATTCCGCTCAATGGTGGCTGTCATAATCAGTCTTCTGTAATTAGTGTTTTTGGTCTTGCACAGATCCTAGGATGGAAGGTCTTCTAATTTCATCTCACTGTTAGGTGATGAGGTAGAGCAACCTGTCCTTAGATCAAGTTGTTGCTTTTTCCTCTTTATCAGGATGTCATATGAACCTATCCTGGTGAAAGTTGATGCCAGAACTGCATTATGCCTCCCAGGGGAGTTTGATTCCTGGTGCTGGTGCAGGGAACTGTGCCAGTTCTAAGGTTGGGATCCAGGATTCAGGATTGGAGGGTCAATTAATGTCCAATCACATAAAGTCTAAATCCCTATGTTTGCTGTGATTATGCAAAAAAAACCCCAAAAAACAAAAACAAGCTGCCACCTCTGCCCCCCATTTTTTCTGTCTTTTTCTTTATTTCTTCTTTTAATTTTATTTATATTTATAGCTTCTATATTGGCTTCTGACTTTTCTACAGAACCATAGAACATGAATCATTTTGTTCTTTTTCAAATTTCTATGTCTTCCCACAAATTAGAAAAAATGGAAGGGAACCAGGGGCCAAAAGGTCTTAGGAACATTTAACGGAAATGAAAAAATCAGTCAGACCTAAATACTCAAACCAAAAGAGGTCAACACTGGTGGTGGGAATGGCCCTAATTCGTTGTCACTATGTTTGTGAAATACAACTGTGAAATACTTGTAATTCAAAAAAATTAAAATGAAGAAAAGAGTTTATGCTACAAAATAACTCTGTCAACTATGAATAAACTGGTTTATCCCTTTAAAAAATCATCTTTCAGTTTGGCTGGACTCTACCACCAGGTCTTTTATTAAAAGGCACAACCTAAGTTGGCATAAACATATATCCCTCCTTCTAGTTAATCTTTTATTATACTATGGAATGAAGATCTGGAAATAATTCAGGTATCATATAACTGTCAAAGCTTTTATGTGAAAGGTGACTTATTCTTTCTTAATGGCAATTTAGGAAAAAACTGAAGAAAATGAGGTGCTATATTATGTTCATGGATGTGTATAAACATATGTCTAAAGGTACTTTCCAATGATGGAGAGGCTTTCTTTCCCCTAAAGAGAGAGTCTAATGTGAGAAGTTACTGATGGAAGGGCCTGAGTTAGAGCATCTGCCTAAAAACATGAAGTTGTGAGTTCATATCCAGGCTCTTCCCATATCACTGATGGTGACCTTTGACATCAATTACTCTTCTCAGTCACGTTAGCTTTTATACTAAGTATGCTACAATAATCCAAGATGTTTCACTTGGGTCTCAGCAAGTTCCAGGTGCTGTTCCATAATATTTTCCAACCCTCTCCTCTGCCTTAACTGTGAGGCCAGTATTCTTTCATGGGCAATGAATAAGGTGTCTAATGAGATGAGAAAATGGCATTGTGACAGAATCAGTTTTCTCTTTTATCCATTCATTTCTTCTTGGGAACCCAACTAGACTATATTTCCCAACCTCTCTGGAAATTAGTTATGACCATATCATATGACTGTTCCTAGCCCAAGGAAGGTGGGTTGTGTGCTATTTATAGTCCTGCTTCTCATAGCATATCCCCCCCAAAATTCTCCCATATATTCTTTTACGTTTGAATTGATTAGATGATGAATACCAACACAGAAGAAACATATTTACCCAAAAAGACATTGCAGAGCATAAATATACTCATACACACATGTACACATACATGCATACACACACACTCCATGGTGATAAAAAGTCTCCCTGAACTACTTTGTGATTTAAAAAAGTGTCCAAATGTAAATTTATTACATGTTTGAGTCTGTTACCATTTTCCATCCTAGCCTATTGAGTGCAAATGTTTGTGTTATGAAATAAAACACAGCCATGTTAGAGACAGAAATTATGTTTTGATTAATGGGGCAATAGTGCTGTGGTAACACTATATATCATGAGGAAAGATGGAGACTTGTGTTATGCAGTGGCAAAAAGAGTCATGAAAAAGAAACTTGAGATGTATAAACACACACAATTCTTGCTCTTCTTAGAGAAGTTGATGGGACCATTGAAAGTAATAGTATTGTTGAGTTAATTAAGCTTTTAGTTTGAAAATGAGGAGACAAGGGTAAGTGTGTTTGGTTTTTAAGGGCATAGTGGAAGGAATAGAGTTTAGACATGAAGATTCTCAGAGTGTTGGAAAGAATGACTTTTTTGATCCCCAAATGGTAAGAGATAAGAACAAAAATATTTTGAAAAGCAGTCTCGGATCTTTACAGTAAACCAAAGGGGATCAGACCTGTGGCAAACTCAGATGGAGAATATTCTTGCTGGTCCCATTGATTCCTCTTGGCTCAGTGGGATATTGGTATATTACACTGAAAAAAAGAAAGGCAAGTATCATGAAATAAGAAAGTTGAATTAAAGAATATGCTTGATTGAGAAATAACATTGCATGTTGTTTCTGGTGTAAGGAACTAACTGGAATAAAATCAAAGAGAAGGATACCAGAGTTTGGAGGGCCTATTAGAAAAATGATGAGCCTACCCTTAAAATCTTATATCTGTGGTCAGGTGACAATACAGTGGTACACCCAAACTGGATTCAACCCCTGGATTCTCGAGCAACCTTGGTGGTCTCTGAGTATCACTGCAGTGGCTTTGTGGTCCTCACCTCTGTAGGGCTCCAGCAGCACATTATCCTTGGGCATACACATTCATCTACTGGCCACACATTTAAGAATAGGCAAACTGAGCACTGCTGGGGTGACACATTCTTAAAATAACATGAGATGAGATAAGAGAGATGGGATAATATAAAATAAATCCAATAATTTTAAAACTACATTATTATCTCAAGCTTCTAAGGACTGTGTGAAATCTTTGGAAGTCATGTACTTCATAAAGCAACAAAAATTCAATAATTCCCATCTGAAAATGGGGAGAGTAGATGAGCTTTTATCCCAATGAATACATATTCATTATGATATTCCAGACACTAGGAATCTCTAAACTCTGGCAACGATTCATTCAACCCCCCAACAGTGACACCAAAGCCTCCAGGTGGCTGTCTGACAGGGATTGGAATCGAATTCATTGCATTGATTTGCTGCCTGATCTCTTGGAATCATAGCCCAGGAGGAGGTTTACCTCCAGAGCCCTCAAGTCAATGGCCAATTTGTTCAATTCATTTCCCAAACCAATCAATTTGATGTGAGGCAGTTCACTCAAATTAAATTGCCCTGTTGCTCCTGTCCGTACCAGGGGAACTGATTGCTCTTGGTTCTCATCCACCCCACTGGCGGCTGCAAATGAATGGGTCTAAACTGCTCCAACGTGAACTGACTGTGCTGGGAAGTGGGTGAGGATCGTCTGCTGTATCTTTTCAAGTCTCCTTCTCCATGCAAAAGGAGTTACTATCCCAATCCACATGATGGTCTTATATAAAGATTCAAGTTTGTAATATACCTTTAGGAGACCTTTTATTCTTAATAATAATCTTTGGTGAGTAACAGATCCTTCATCAAATAACTTGTCCCAACAGTAAATACCATAAATTAAAGTCAGCATTGAACATTTGATCAGAAATAGGGTCTCATTATAAAAGACAAAAGGGGCTAGAGAGAGAGAGTATAGGGGTTAAGGTGCATGTCTAGCCAACTTTGGTACTCTACCACACCTGGTCCTTCTCTAAGGCCCAAGTAGCACTGTGTCTATGAATGGTAGAATGTGGATAGTGGGAAGACACAGAACTGTATTATTGGCTATGTATGCATGGTCTTCAAAGTCAGTTGTGGGCAACAAAATGTTTAACAAGTCCCACAAAGGTGTGCAGCCCCTAAATAGAGCTTAGGGCATACTCCTAAGCCACAGCATCTTAAGTTTAAGCTTTTACCACCACTATCCCTTTTTGCTTAAATGTAACATCGGCAAGTACTTCTAAAAATATCTCCAAGGGGCCAGAGAGATAGCATGGCGGTAGTGCGTTTGCCTTGCATGCAGAAGGCTGGTGGTTCGATCCCGGCATCCCACATGGTCCCCCAAGTCTGCCAGGAACAATTTCTTAGTGTAGAACCAGGAGTAACCCCTGAGCGCTGCCGGTTGTGACCCAAATATCAAAAATTAATTAACTAAAAAATAAAAATAAAATAAAAACATTTCCAATTTGTGCCTTAGTTGAGATGGAATTATTATTGTTGGTTATTACAAGTCAAAAATCTTTTCCGTGCCATATTTTCATGTCTCCCTGCAGTGAAGAGCAACCCCGCATGGGATTTATAACCCATGGTTTATGAAAGCCAGGGGTTAGCTACTACTTCCTAGAGAGAAGTCAAAGACATATCTAAGTTCCTGGGATCATTTTTTCCATAGCTTACTATTAATATTTCTAAAAAAATAAGGGGTAACAGTTATTGTAGATTGGAATGAGTTGTTCTGCACATGATTGTAATCTGAAATGACTAACGAACTAGTTTCAGAGCGCTAGACTGAGGTATTGCAGACTGAGGACGAACTGTCTCAAACTGCAAAAGAATCCCCAGGTAGGACTTATTAGAATTTTGATCCGAGGGGGCCAGAGCGGTGGCGATAGAGGTAAGACAACTGCCTTGCAAGCGCTAGCCTAGGATGGACCAAGTTCAATCCCCTCGGCTTCCCATATGATCCCCCCAAGCCAGGAGCGATTTCTGAGCACATAGCCAGGAGTAACCCCTGAGCGTCCACGGATGTCACCCAAAACCAAACACAAAAACAAAGAATTTTGTCCCCGCTGGGAAGGCTTCTAGTCTCAGCCTGGGTAGAGGGCAAGAGTATGAAATATAATATCCTGCAGGAGTGCAGGACTAAGGGGAGGCCTACCTCCTTCTCTCTAAACTTGAGCTCCTGGTGGGGAGTGCACATCACTGCAGGGGGTGAGGAGGAAAGCTGAGAAGCTGCATTAGTCCTCCAGGGTTGAACCACAGTCACAACTTCCAGTCAGTTTTGGGGAACCCTGAGAGTCCTCCTCAGAACTGCTCCAGCAAAATAAAATTCTCTCATCAATGCTCTTTAAGGCCTGTCAGGTAATGTCTAACATTTCCTCTCTCATTTCCTCCCTCACTACACACATACTTCTCTCTTCCTTTTTCTCATTCCCTTATTCATTGTCTCCTTTCTCTTTCCCTTATATTCTCTTTTCCTATGGAATGTCCTTTTAAAAGAAATTTTAAGCAAGATACTTTTATTGAAACTTATTTAAAAAGATGTGAGGCAAGAGAGAGAGAGAGAACTACATGTTCAAGAGAAAAACACACAATATTCCAACATCCTTTACCGGTGTTTGCTTTCCTCTAGCAATGTCCAGATTTCTCTCCCACCTCCATGGTAGGTACTTCTTTTTTGCCTTTTGGCCTTAGGGCTGCATCAGTCAAAACTCTTAACACCTCCATTAGATCGCTGGCCTACTTTCTTGACCACGTACGATTTATGCTCAGAGCACAGTTTCTATATCCTACATTATCTGCTTAACATATAGCATCTTCCAGGACACATGCTTTCTTCAGAAAAACTTTCAGGCTCTAATAGATCATGTGGGTTTTCCATCTCTTGCCCTTCTTTCAAGTACCCCCTCCTTTATGGCTCCTGACTCTTTTTATAACTACAGTTGAGTCCATGATTTTTTCCTCAGGATTGGCAGGTTTTGGAGCAAAACAAATGCTTCAAGTTCTAGTGAAATAGGATAAGCAGATCTGTGAGGTGGTTTTTTTTTTTTTTTTTTTTTTTGAGCCACATAAATCAACCTTGTTCTAGATAAATTTTATAGGTGGAATGCAGATGTTTCAGCAGCAGAATTTTTAATTTTAAAAATAGCTTTAAAATTGTTATAGGTTCATATAAATCACCTTTACTAACTTTGTCTAGCCTGCAGCTAGAAGGGAAATTCGGTTATTCATTCCTGTATTTCAGAAACATAGAGCAATCCATTCTCTAAGCATGTCACTACATGTGTGTGTGTGTGTGTGTAATATGTTTTAATGTCAGTAGGAGAAATGAGGAGCAATAGAGGTAGTAGCCTCAAGAGAATGCTGACATCCTTTTGCTTGACTCCCCCTTAGTGTCCCTGGGGAAGGGTCCCAGGGGCAGGTTGGACTGGAAAAGTCAGCCACAGCATTTTTGTAGTATGGATGTCAGCATCCCACCAGTACCTCTGGGAAGGCCTCAAGATATTCTTGAGTTCCACTTGATCTATGTAACAGGGAATTGCCCTCACCATTGAGTTCTTGGGAAATCAAGAGCTCAGGCTGCAGTGAGGACTTGCTTTTTTGAAGGAAAAGTAGTCCTGACCTCTCCCCAGCTTTTCCAGATTTATCACCTATTCTTGAAGAAAAAATTGTCAAGAGAAGAAGAAAGAAAACCATTTAGGATTATAGGGAGAGAAAGAGTTTAGCTTGCAAGAGAAGATGCTGGTTTCTCTAGAGGGGACAGAAGCCTCAGGAGTTAAAAAAAAGGAATGACACATCCAAGTTGAGATGCAGATGATGCCTGTTCTTTGCCTTTTCAAAACAGGCTTCAAAACATGCATACTGGGAACAGGGGCGGAGGGAGGACAGCACTGGTGGTGGGAATGCCCCTCATTCATTGTCACTATGTACCATATATGATGCAGTGAAAGATTTGTAATGCACTTTGGTCACAATAAAAATTAAAAAAAAAAAGAAATCCAGGGAGAAGCTGTTGAATGTCAAAATGGCTGTGATCTACAAAGAGAGAATGATTAATAAAATGCCTTGTAAGCTATAAAAAAAAACAGGCTTTAAAATGCCTTCACTTGATGTAGTGATAGTACAGAGGGAAAGCGCTTTCTGGGCTTGGTTCTGGGCACCGTATATGGTCTCATAACCCCCTCTTGAAATGACCCCTGAGCATAGAATATATATCTTGAGCTCTGTCCAGTCAAAAAAAAAAAAAAAAAAAGCACTTTCCAAATTGGCCCCCACTTAGGGCTTTCTATGTAAGTAAGAGTCTATTTCTAGGGTGTTGTCAGAAGGAAAAAAATTGAACTTCTGATAGTCTTCTTTCATGTTCTTATCACAAACTTTTGTTCTTGTTGAAGTTTCTCCTCTCCTCAGGGGGTTCAGCCTTCTCTGGGTTGGTGCCAATAACAGTTAATCTTATCCCCTCAGTTCCTGGATCTACAAAAGACATCTTACCTTCTAGTCTTTGGACTATTTTAGGGCTGGCAACCAGAGCAATTCCTTTAGATTTTATCTTGGTTTTACTACTTCCTGAGAAACTCATTGACAGGGAACTCCTATCTGCCTGCCTGTTTTACATGCGCATGTATATATATATATATATATATATATATATATATATATATATGTGTGTGTGTGTGTGTGTGTATGTGTGTATCATATAATATAATACAATATCTTTTTTCTGTGTCTATTATTTAGTGTTACTTTAACATTTTTTTATCTTCACTTTTTTGCAAAACCTATTATTGAATCCTGAACAACACCAGTTTGAACTGTGCAGGTCCATTTTTAGGCAGATATTTTCAATAAATAATTTCCTCTTATTTATGATTTTCTCAGTAACATTTTCCCTCTAGAATGCACTCTTGTAAAATTTCAGCAATACAGAATACAGTGATTCAAGATACACTGTTGTGATAAATAGTATATAATAATACAGCACACAAAAACATGTTAATCAACTGTTTATGTTCTCAGAAAGATTTGTGTCAACAATAGAGAATCATAAGTCCTACATAAATTTTCAATTTTCCTAGTTCCATGAAGATCAATTGTGTTACTTTCATAATCAGGAAAATCTTACAATAAAGAAATTTCCATTTTGTAAAAAGGTAGACATCAGCTTTCTGGTCCCAAATCTCTTGAGTGCTCTTGTGGATAAACAAAAATTGGGTACCAAGTCATCAAATTGACCCAGTTTGATAAATCTTCAAGCTAACAGCTCTGAGGCCTTCTTGTAATGGAGACAAGTGGGTCTTTCTCCTATCCAGAGGAGCCACCATACCTAGCAGCCACCACACTTGACTTTCCCCCACCAAGTATAAAAAACTCATCTCGATAGCTCCTGGAGTGTGCAACCACATACACTTATGCAGTCACCTTGGACACCTCCCCTTATTTTATACTAACAGACCTGTGGGTGCACAGCAAGTTTGATGGAAAAGTGGCACAGTAGACCACCAAGCTCAAAGAACAAAATCAATAAAACGAAAGGTTCAACAACCAACTCAGTAAATTCTCAGACAATAGCTTTAGTAACACCATTTTGAGATAGATCAAACTAACTTTATTGATCTATATTAAGTAAATGTGTTTGCTTTTGCTAAGGAGGCAGGCCTGGTAGGGATGGGAAGAAAAATATTGGGAGAATTGGTGGAGGAAAGGTAGGTCACACTGGTGGTGAGATTGGTGCTGGAACATTGAGTGCCTGAATACCGGAAACACCTGTGTTATGAATTTTGTAAATTATGATGTTTAAAGTGAAAATAAATTTAGATGCAACTGGGCAGGATGACAGCAGAAATTCCCATGATCTCCAACTTGAATTAACTTCCTATAACCTTCTTCATTCATTCCAGAGGGTTATTTGTCTTGAGCCCTGTGCTATCTTCTCTTTTCTATCACACTCCTCTCCCTACAAGTCTCCCTACCTCACCTTAAGGGCATTTCATTATATTTAATAACATGTAGCTCCTTAGTGTAAGATGTCACAAAGGAAGAAAGTGGTCCCCAATACAATGAGCCTAACTTATAAACCATAATGTGACACTATTCTTTCAGCCCAATGTTCTGTTCACAGATGTGTCAACTCTCAAAAGCTTCCAGTCTTTTTTTTTTTTTTTTTTTTTTTTTTGGTTTTTGGGCCACACCCTGTGACGCTCAGGGGTTACTCCTGGCTATGAGCTCAGAAGTTGCTCCTGGCTTCTTGGGGGATCATATGGGACACCGGTGGATCGAACCGCGGTCCGTCCTAGGCTAGCGCAGGCAAGGCAGGCACCTTACCTCCAGCGCCACCGCCCGGCCCCAGCTTCCAGTCTTTTTATACTGTCTCAATGAACGGATTCTTCTTAACATTTTACCAGGAAAGTAAAATATCTCCCAGGAGCCAGAGAGATAGTTTAATGAACTAGAATGCATATAGGAGGGTCACATTCAGCATGGAGCAACCCCAAATACTAGGCCAAGACTAACTCTTGGTGGGCCCCAAAATACACACACACACACACACACACACACACACACACACACACACACACACACATATATATATATCATGTGTCTGAGAGATATATGTTAAGATGTCTTTTCTCTTTCTGAAAAAAGCAAAATAAAAAATAAAACTTTTTTGTCTCCATTTTTTTTATTTCAGAGTATAGCAATATGTATCTTTTGATAATTTACTTCCTCTCCTTCCTTCTGTTCTGTGCACCTTGTTCAACATTTTGTTAATCTGAATGAGTACACAAAGCACTTGAGAATGTGGTTCAAGTGTAGATTTGGATTCAGCAGGTCTAGGGCAAAATTCAGTCTCTGAATTTGTGGTGAGCACTAAGGCAAGCCCAGAGCTGCTGAGCAGGTACTGTAAGGAGCAAGCCTGTGGCTGAGGCTTATGCAAATAAAATGAAAATTAGGTTCCATGTTTTCATAGTTTCTGATAGTTTCTTAATTTTACATCAAGTATTGCTGCTCTATGTTTCGCCACTTCTATCTGAAGCTCTTGAGATATGCATACTATCATTTTCTCAGTGACAAGGTAAATAAAAATGCAACTTCAGTGGCAACAATCTTTTATAGACCACCTTCCCACTTGTCCAATTTCTGACCTTATTTGGATTGTCTATTCCTGTACCTATTGCCTATCCCTGTACCTATTTCTATTTTATAAATTGACATCCATATCCAATAACTTGAGGCATTGTAGCATTAGATGTCTTATTTGCCTACCAAGATAATTAATTCATTGATAGATTAGTTGTTTGACATGTTAATTGGATGACCTTGAGGCAAGAGGTTATAGATGCCTTTCAAATAACATGCTAGTTCAGCTTAACTAATTGGAATTGGCTGTACCTAGTACAGTATCAACAAAAGTTTTTTCTAATGTGAAGTCTAGTTATGCCAACATTCATTAGCCAAGGCTACCATAGAAAGATATCCCAATTTTGTAGTTGTATGGTTTTGGGGCCACATGCAGCAGTGTGCATGGGCCACTCCTGGTTCTATGCTAGGAATTACTCTAGGCAATCTCAGGGGAACTATATGGGATGCCTGGACTAGAACTTGGGTGAGCAGGGGATCAAACCTGGGTTGGCTACCCATAAGGCAAATGCCCTACCTGCTGTACTACATATCTGTCCTCTACTTCAATTTATTCAGTACCTGCTTAAGGCCAAATACGCACTGAGCAAGGCACTCCCATCACGCTGAGAATGTGCTCTGTCAGTTCTTTCACTTCTACAGTTCATGTGTGAACAAAAAGTCCTTTATTCTCTCTCATAAATTATAGGCTTCAAACATCAAAACAAATTTTATTTTAGTAAACTTGATGTCCTATAAAGAGAGAAGTTTATAATTTTTAAAATTGTCTAATAAACTACTAGAATTATTTTTGGTAGAGAAGTACAGATTAGCCCTTTAGAGGCAACTCAGTCACTGTAAGTTAATGCACTTGAACTTGCTGCTGTGGGGCTTTATCGATGTGATGTTAAGCAAAGGTGTGGCATGATCTTACAACAAGATCTATGTAGAAACCTTCATTGTACATGGTTTCGGTATTTTTTAAACATATGCACATTTTATTGATTTTTGGGCAACACCTAATGGTACTCTGGTCTCATTCCTGGTTGTGCTCAGGGGTCATTCCTGGTAGTGTTTAGGGGAATATATGCGATACTAGAGATTGAACTGAAGTTAGCTGCATGTAAGGCAAATATCTAAACCCTGGTATCAATTTATAAAACCTTAATCATACACATAATGCACTGAAATGAGTAGTGATAAAAAATACATTTTAAAGCCACCAATGTTGGTCTTATTTGTCTTTAAACTCTAAAGGTTTATTCTCTTTGTCAGCAGAGTCATTTTTGGAATTTATAAATCAGTTGTACCTTTCCCATTCTCTCTAGCACTGGAGTGCTAATCATTCTTTAGTACTTCCTAGTTTTGTAAAGCTCCAATGCAAATGCATCCATATCTTTGTGCAGCTGATATCTTGTCCATGTTCCCATGCATGGTATCTAACTCTTTCCCTTCTCTGCATTCTTTATTTTCTTAATTCATTATCATAGCCTGAAGCTTTTCCCACAAACGCTTTAAATCATCCCCTGTGCACTGAACTCTAGCTCCACTTCTATATCACTTACCACAAAGCCTATACCTACTGCCCTTTTTCATGGGTTTACTTTTTTCCCCTAAAGTATCCATCTCTCTTCTCTTCCTTTTGAAGAGGTCAGTTTGGTTACTTCTACAATAAAGCTTCCTCTGACTCTTTAGGTCAAGTTTTCTATTACTTGACATGATAAGCCCATACATTTCTCTACTACACAACTCTGTATGATAATGATGATTGCCCTCACCCTTCCACTTACTTCACCTTTAAGTTAATGACTTAAATTGAAGACAATTTAAGTCTGATTAGATTCACATAATCAAAAACACTTTCTCCAGCACATAGATGGTATGTAATGACTATTCCATGAAACTGTTAAAGTTTCATTTTTCAAAAATCATTCTTATGTTTGGCCCACAAATGCATATGTTGACATAAAATCCTGGGACTAGTCACTACCATTTTCACTCTGTAAATATCTCAGAGATTCATAATTGTCAACAATGTTTCAATATGTGTTAACTAAGCTACATTCAAGTGTGAGCCATCATTGGCATTCAGAGAAGTAAACATGTTAAATTCAATTTCTAACTCCCTTCTTTTCCCCAACTCTCAATCTTCTAATTATGTGCTTGGTCTTTTCAGATACCAGTTTCCATTCTAACAATCAAGAACACCATCAAAAAAAATATTGGCATACAACAACAACAACAACAAAAAAAAACAAAACAAAAAAAAAACAACAAGAACAACCAGTGCAGGGGTGAAATCATAGAGAAAGGGACTCTTCACTGTTGAATGTAGATTGATTCAGTATTTTTTGGAAAATAATGTGGATATTCTTACAAATAAAACCTAGAAATTGAGCTTCCATATAACCCAGCAATACTGTTCCTAGGATTATATCTTAGAAACCCAAAAACACAATGCAGAAAATCCCTCTCTATCCCTATGTTCATCACAGCCCTATTCACAATGGCCAGAATCTGGACATAGCCCAACTGCTTAGGAAAAGATGAGTGGATAAAGAAGCTGTGGTACATCTACACAATGGAATACTACATAGCTGTTAGGAAAAATGAAGTAATGAAAAATTTGTTTATCCATGGATGGATATGGAGAATATTATGCTGAGCAAAACAAAAGAGAGAGGGAGAGATAGACATAAATTGATTGCATTTATTTGTGGGATATAAAAAGAGGATAGGGGTTGAGAGATAGCACAGTGGTAGTGGTTTGCTTTGCACACAGCCAATCCAGGACAGATAGTTGTTCACGTCCCGGCATTCCATATGGTCCCCTGTGCCTGCCAGAAGTAACCCCTGAGCACCACCTGGTGTGACCCAAACCACCCCCGAAAAGAAAAGAAAAGAAAAGAAAAGAAAAGAAAAGAAAAGAAAAGAAAAGAAAAGAAAAGAAAAGAAAGAGGAAATTGTATGGTAATAATATAGAGACAATAGAACAAAGTCCAGGAGAACAAATCCTTGGTAAGAAGCTTGCCATAAATAGGGGGGCAGTGCAATTAGGACAGAGAATGACAATGATAGGTGGAAGTGATCACTCTAGACAAGAACTGGGTACTGAAAGGAGATAAAGTGATATGCTTGATACCCCTTCAGTAACAATATTGCAAGCTACAGTGTCTAAAAGAAAAAAATGAAGAGAGAGAGAAAGAGAGAGAGAAGAAAAATGTCTGTCATAGAGGCAGATGGAGGAAGAGCAGGGGAGGAGGGAGGGAAACTGGGCACTGTTTAAGGGTGTTTTAGATTGTATGAGTGAAACTGAATCATGAACAACTTTATAACTGTTGGAAAAAACTGTATTATGAACAACTGTGTAAACCACATTGTTTAAATAAAGTAATTTTTTTTAAAAAATCTTTAAAAAATAGAAACCTATCCTGGTCACCTCATTAATATAATGAAGACATATCTTTCCTATTCAGGGTAAAATCATATGTATTTTTATTATAGTATAACCATCACTTTCAGAATAAAGCATTTCAATAATTGAGGAACAGAATGACAAAGTAAGTTTTCTTTCACACTGCTGCTTGTAAGTAAGCCTGCCATATTTTATTATGGAAGCAATCTGACAATTCACAAGAAGAATCTTAAAAATGTATATACCTTTGTTCATAACCCCTGATAGAGAATTTTTGATAAAGAAACTTTCAGAATTATATAGAATATTTATTTATAAAAATGTTCATCACAGTGTTATATATTATGTCAAACTACCTTGAACATATAGGACAGGAGCAATAGCATAATGGATAGGGTGCTTGCCTTGCATGTGGCTGACTCAGGTTTCATTCTGGCATCCCATATGGTTTTCCAAACATCACCAGGACTAATTCCTAGGGGCAGAGACATGAGTAATACCTGTGCAAAAAAAAGTGGTTGAAAATATAAAAGTGCCATAATAAGAGATAAGGTTAATATATTACGGAAAACCAACCCTTTGAAATAATAATGTACACATATGGAAAGCTTCCACAGAAAAATGTGAAGCAAACTTTTAGGCAAAAAATTATATATGCTGGGCTGGAGAGATAGATAGCATGGAGGTAAGGTGTTTGCCTTGCATGTAGAAGGATGCTGGTTCAAATCCCGGCATCCCATGTGGTCCCCAGAGCCTGCCAGGAGTGATTTCTGAGCGTAGAACCAGGAGTAACCCCTGAGGGCTGCCGGGTGTGACCCAAACCACTTCCAAAATTATATATACTAAATTAAAGTTGGAATCTTAAATGGAACAGGGAAAGCCTCTTCAACAAGTGGTGTTGGCATAACTGGTTAACCACTTGCAAAAAAAAAAAAAAAGCGAACTTAGACCCCCAGCTAACATCATGTAAAATCCAAATGGATTAAAGACCTTTTTATCAGATCTGATACCATAAGGTATATAGAACAACATGTAGGTAAAACACTCCATGACATTGAGACTAAAGGCATCTTTAAGGGAGAAACAGTACTCTCCAAACAAGTGGAAGCACAGATAAACAGATGGGAATATATTATACTGAGAAGCTTCTGCTCCTCAAAGGAATTAGTGCCCAGGATACAAGAGCCACCCACGGAGTGGGAGAAACTGTAAAATATTATTATTTTAATTTGATTTGTAATGAAAATTTTATACATACTAAATGAAAGTTATAGAACGTTCTTATTTTAATTTTATTTGTAATGATAATATATATTTCATTAATTTTATGCTAAAAATTATCATCAAAAATGTCTTTATATAGGACTAGAGTTGGAGAGATAGTGTAGTGGTAAGGATCTTGCCTTGCTCACAGCAGATCCAGCACCCCAGATGGTCTCCCAAACCCTACCAGAGTAAGCCCTGAGCTCAGATCCAGAAATAAGCCCAAAGCGAAGACTCACTTTTGTGACCCCAAAACAAAAATAAATAAATGAACTAATAGGACCTCACTGAATATAACACACAAATTATAAATGGGAATTATTCTTTCACATTCATTAAATTATATCTGGCAAAACCTTTACTTGGCATCAATTTCTTCAACTTTAATTTTGCAGTAAAATTTATGGCAGCAGACAACAAAGCTTTAATCTTTCCACATTTCACATATGTTTTCACAAGCTGTCCATCTTTGTAATTCGTTGATTTTAAGGAACCATTTCCTACTATCATCTCTGGCAGGCTCTGGGGAATTCGTGTCAGATGATGAACAGAGATTAAGCTTTCTGCACCCTGGTTTCATCATGCCTCTCAGGTCTGGGTGGCTGTTAAAGGATGGTTTGATGATAAGCCCCATCAACCTTGCCTGTTAGAAAAGGCAGCAGATAGATGGCAAACTTGAACCAGATTCAAAGACATAAACTTTCTCCCAAACTTACAGAAGAAGAAGAAGAAGACTTTCCTTGAGTTTTAATATTATCTTTAATGCTCTTTCACGCTAATCTTTCCAGGAGTGTAAGAAACTACAGTCCATTTCCTAGTAGTCATTTACAGAGCCATTTCCTGGTAGCTCTATTCCAAACAGTTTTTCCAAACCCAGTTTGATCCCAGGTCCCCAAGGAGAACATCCTGTTCTTCAGAGTGCAGCCTCAGGCCTTAAAGAGGAGAGCCTATATGACTGAGAACTCAAAACAGAAGGGTTTTATTTTTTATTAAAGTTGTTTTTATTTAAGTCTTCCCATCTAGGTTTTTCATAAGAGAAGCGCATGTCCCCTGAATTGTATTGGGGTACCCTAAGCTGTGAGTGATTTCCTAGAGGAAATCAGGGAATGGAGTACATTGACTGTAGCAAGTTTCAAATCAATATTAATGATGAATAAAAATCAACCTGATTTTTATTACTGCCTGTACCAATAAAACTTGAAGTTGTTGCATTTCTGTTTTATATGCCAGGTTTTACTTCACAATATTTAACAAAGTTGAATGACATCTTGTAATATTGATAAAGAGAGAGAGAAATAAGAGGGGAGAGGGGGAAGAGAGGGAGAGAGTATTATGCAACTTTCCTTTGTTCTGTGAAAAGGTTGCTTATTATTATTGTTGTTGTTGTTGTTGTTGTTGTTGTTGTTATTTGATTTTGGGCAATATTCAGCATTGATTAGGGTTTACACCTTACTCTGCACTTAAGGATCACTCCTGGAAGGCTGGAGGACCATATGAGGTGCCAGAACTCAGACCTAAGTCTGCTGCTTGCAAGCCAAATGCCAGACTATCCAATTCTCTGACCCCAAGATAGGTTTATTGTAAGTAAAGAATGTTGAGAGAGAAAGAGAGAGAAGGAGAGAGAGGCGCAAAATTGACAATAGGAAGGATATGTCTCTGCCATTTTAGAAACCAGACTTTGGCAATAGACTGCAACAATCCAGAGAGGAGAAAATGTGGCCCTGAAAACCAAGAATGTCACAGCTGTGCAATTCTGAGAACAGAAGGACTAAATCACAAGAACAGAGAGGACAAAGCATACCCAGCACTTTAAAGACATGATAATTGACACCAGAGGAGGTGAAATCAAGAATGCTGTCATTACTGGAACTAAAAAGAATAAGAAGTCAGGTCCTAACTGCAGAAACTCACACCCTAGAACAGGACACCTAGAATCAGAACACTTGGGAACCACTGGACAGTAAAATAAAAATGCCATCACCCTTTCCCAATGGTATCTAAAGAGGGTGAGGAAGTTAGAATGACACAAATCACTGGGAAAGGATTGACCACCAATTATTGCATCCAAAAATACTACAGAATAGTACCAACCTCCTGATAGTAAGCAGATTTAATGATAGAACATCTATATTATTTTTTATTTCGATTTTGAGGTCTTTAGAGATGCTCAAGACTTACTCATATTTCTACTCTCAGAGGACCTTATGCAAAGGCAAGGAACAAATCCAGGTTCATCATATGTATGGCAAGAGCCCTCCCTACTCTACCATCTCTCCAGCCTCTAGAACATTTATCTCAAAAGTTTCCTCTAAAAATGTGGCCCTTCATTTTTTTGAATTAATAAAAGAAAAACTAATATATTTTGAAGAATACTAGCATTTGGGGGTGAAGAAATAGTTTAGTCGGTAAGGCATTTGCCTTGTATGCAGCTAGCCCCGTGTCTGAAATCATAGTATCCCATGATTTCCTAAGCCCACTAGGAGTGATCTCAGAGAACAGAGTCAAGAGTAAGCCTGAGGGCCCGGAGAGATAGCACAGTGGCGTTTGCCTTGCAAGCAGCCGATCTAGGACCAAAGGTGGTTGGTTCAAATCCCAGTGTCCCATATGGTCCCCCGTGCCTGCCAGGAGCTATTTCTGAGCAGACAGCCAGGAGTAACCCCTGAGCACTGCCGGGTGTGGCTCAAAAAAAAAAAAAAAAAAAGAGTAAGCCTGAGAACTGACTGATGTGTCCCCAAAGGAAAAACAAACAAACAATAAGAATGTTTGGACTTTTCCATCACATTTTCATTCTTTTTGTTTAAACAAGTTTCGATGTTGCAGTGATGGCACTCACCTCATTTTAGCATGTATACCAAATATACAAATACAAATTCTTATGATCTGAGTAGATCAGAATAAAAATTTGTTTTAGGTTGGAGAGATATTATCAGGAAGTTGGAAGTTTGTATTTCTGATACAAAGGAAAAAGAGAAGCTGAAAGTGAATATTTCTGGAATTTTAAATGACTATTCTTTCATTGGTATGTGTCCTTTGAAGACAAAGATGGGCTAGTTTTTTTTTCATTCTTTTTTTTTCTTTCTTATTTTAGAGTGGGAGGAGGAGATGCTCAAGAGTTACTCCTAGCTCTGCTGCACTCAGCAATAACTCCTGCCAGACACAGGGCATCATATGAGATTTCAGGGATCAAATCTGGGTTGACCACTTGAAGGTCAAATGCCCAACCTGCTGTACTCCAGCTCCTGAGTTAGTCTTTTGGGACAGAGGAAGAAGGCATTTATAAGTCTATTATCCTCATGGCCATATAAGTGGAAAAGAAAAAAGGAAACATAAGGGCAGAGGACCTTCCAGAACCAAAACAGAACAGGTCAAAAGAAGCTGTTTTCTCCCATGACTTTCTATTCTAAAAGAAGTGACCCCCCTCAGCTTCAAGATGGTTCTTGTACAATTATGCATCATATGCTTTTGATTAAGAGTCCAAACAAAGCAGTGGAATTTTGGGGAAAACTTGACTACTGGATGAGGTGAATTTTAGGGTTTCAGAGCCTATGTCTTTAATGAGGACATGACCAGGGGGCACTATATGCACACCCTGTAGGCTAGGTGGGTGGGGTGCTGAGACAATTTTTATCAGTAAATATTTCAGAAGAGGACATGAGTAGGAATTGGAGTCTGGTAGGAGAAAATTGATATATACAGAAAGAGACGTGAGGGCTCTCAGATGTAATCAAATGGGGTGGTTTTATAATATTAGCCATAATTTAATCAGGACTCTGCTGAAGATGTGTTTCATATAAAGCTGGGGGCCTGGAGAAGAGTGTATGAAACAGAAGAAAGTGTATGAAGACTATGGGAGAAAGACTTAAGAAAGGCACATAGAAACAGCACCTGTTGTTTCCTTATTTATTCCTTCAGAATAGCACTGATTTCAACATGACCAAAGTTAGAACTCCCAACGCCACATACTATTAACCTGAACCCAGTCATAAAACAATTTAGCTTGATGTTTAAACAGGTCAATGTTTTATTTCTAAAAAAACTCCTTGAGTTTAGTCTGTGACTGATTTCATCTTAGAAGTCAGTGAAAGGTTAGAGGTTGATAACATTGACTGTCCATGTAGATATGCGATAGAAAGTACTACACTCTTACCCTATCTCATTGAAAAGGTGTAACCACTGCAAAATTGAGGGAACAATCTACATAAGAGCAACCTCGATAAGTTTGGATGGTTCTTCTAAACACCCTAAATTTTAGTAACTCAGTATAAAGATTCACAGAACTCATGAAAAGCTGTTACATCCCATGGCTACAGTCTTTTAAAGGGAAAGAAGACCGATTAAACCAGGGGGGTCTTCTCCATACAGAATCGAATGTGTTACTTTCCAGATATCTCTGTATAACAATATATAGAGTATTACCAACCAGGAAAAAAAATCAATCTCAATGTTAGTGCTTTTTCTGGGACTCCATTATATTTAAAAACTGATTTATTACCTGACTCATTGATTTTAATTTCCAAATTAGCTTCTACTCTAAATCACCCAGTTGGCTTTTCTGTTCTTCACTCCAAAGTTTGTCATAAATCCTATAGCTGCTCAGTTCATCTGTTTCCCACAAGAATATAATGCTGGGCCTGGAGAGATAGCACAGCGGTGTTTGCCTTGCAAGCAGCTGATCCAGGACCAAAGGTGGTTGGTTCGAATCCCGGTGTCCCATATGGTCCCCCGTGCCTGCCAGGAGCTATTTCTGAGCAGACAGCCAGAAGTGACCCCTGAGCACCACTGGGTGTGACCCAAAAACCAATATATATATATACATACATATAATGCTTATATGGGCTGGAGTGATAGCACAGCAGTAGGGCATTTGCCTTGCATGCGACTGACCTAGGATGGACCTCTGTTTGATCCCCAGCATCCCATATGGTCCCCCAAAGCCAGGGGCAGTTTCTGAGCACATAGCCAGGAGTAATCCCTGAGCATCATCAGGTGTGACCCAAAAAACAAACAAACAAAAATATGCATTTAGAAATGCTTCTAAACTGAAAGGACATCACAATAAAAAATGCAAAGATAATCAACTGAATTAGATACTATAGTTGCAGTATACTTGTATACTTGACTATTGATACATAAACACAATAAGGCTTTAGAAATATGGCAGTACTTCTTATATTCCGTAGATTAGGGAGATCATGATGTAGTTATCTTTTCCCTTCTGACATCCTAAAGTAATAAGAAGTAACCAAGACCAATTAAATCTAAGAACTTGTATTCAGAATGAAACTTCTCATGATATAATAGTGGGGTTAGGTTGGAAGAGGGGTATTATGGGGTGACTGAGATAAGGGATTATGGGACAATAATGGAATCAAGCAAACACTCTTGGAGGGTGTGAATTGGAATGTTGATTGCATGAACCCCTAATATTAACAATATTGTAAAACTGAAAAGCATGGAAACTAAAGGAAAAAAATTTTTAGGATCTGGCCATCTTCTACTAGTAACAGGAAACTGACATAAAAATTAAAAGATTATGCATTTACAGTAGTTTTATGCTGTGTCAATTTGGTTACTCTGGAGAGGGTTGTATGTATCTCAAAATTTCTTCATTGACAGTGGAAATGCCCCTGATTCAATGTCACTATATGTCTAAAAATTACTGTGAAAGATTTGTAATTCACTTTAGTCAAAAAACAAACAAACAAACTACTGGGTCTCGTTAAAAAGAAAGAAAAAGAAAGAAAAGAAAGAAGAAAGAAAGAAAAAGAAAGAAAGCAAGAAAGCAAGAAAGCAAGAAAGAAAGCAAGAAAGCAAGAAAGCAAGAAAGCAAGAAAGCAAGAAAGAAAGAAGAAAGAAAGAAAGAAAGAAAGAAGAAAGAAGAAAGAAAGAAAGAAAGAAAGAAAGAAAGAAAGAAAGAAAGAAAGAAAGAAAGAAAGAAAGAAAGAAAGAAAGAAAGAAAGAAAGAAAGAAAGAAAGAAAGAAAGAAAGAAAGAAAGAAATGGCAAAATGTTGAAAAAGAAAAAAAAGTTCCTTCACTTATGTGATCTGGCTTAGAGTTGGTTGGAAAAAAATTTGTAAAGGCATGAAAGAAAGAAGCAAATCAAATGTCTCTATTTCCTGCATGTGACCATGACCAAATACATCAACATCAACAAAGACAGATAAGAAAGAATAGTTATTTCTTCCTTGTCCTAATGCTCTTCCAGGTCAATTGCACAGCTCTTCTTCCCAGCTGGGCCCTATTGACCAGTCACAACTGAGGCCTTTCTCTGATGCTTCCTTATGAGCCCAGAATATGGAAACAACAGCCTTCCATAGGCTGTTTATCTTCTCGCAATCTCATTCTGGCAAACAAGACATTTGGCTTCCCCACTCTCTTTATGAGTTTTCTTGTCTAATGGCTCCTAAAAGGTTAGTGAAATTTTCTGTTATTTGCCAGTTCTTCTGCCAGGACCATTACTTTCCAAGATCCTTCCATCTTAATGTAGGTTTGGTTCTAACAGACAAGAAATTCTCATAATAGTTCTGTTTTGCTGACAGAACTTCAACTGATACCATATGGCATATTATACACACAAACACACACGTGTATATGTGTGTGTGAGTGCATGTATATGTCATATATAGTGAGAAAACTTTTCTGATGGGAAAGCTGAGTTCTGCTTTTCCCCTTAAAGCATCTCATGCTATCTATCAGCCTGTGGGCCCCCCAGGGCCAGGATGTTCTCTTATCACATTCTGGTCCTCTTGGGAACATAACTCCCTTCCTCTTAGTCTTCTCAAGATGGTTCAGATAGCCGGAAATATAAAATAAATGAGAATTCCTAAGGGAAATAAGCAGAAGCAGAACACCCACAAAATCAAAACAAAATTTTAGAGACGGCTGGGATTCCACCAGAGCTAAAAGATTTTAGAGAGTGTTGTATCCATCACATTATATCTATCCCATCTCCATCCTAGAGCTAGTGACTGTAATCCTTAGATTCCTTTTCTAGAAATAGCTTCCTTAGAAGACATTTATATCTATTACAATCCCTGTGGGAACGAAAGTGAAGAAGAGAGTAAATATTTCAGCATTGACTGTCCTGTGTTGTATGATTCATTTGCTAACATAATCTCACTTAATCTTCATGATATCCTATGGATTATATTTTATGATCTGTGTTCTAAGAACAGAAAAATTGAGCCCTGTATCTGTTAACAAAAATATCCTAAGTCATAAAGATGACTTTATATATGTAGTAAAGATTCTGAGTTATTTCTGTATTTTTTTTGTTTTGGTACTTTTTTTTGTTTGTTTTTTTTGTTTTGCTGAAGCAAGATAATTTTTTCTAAAGCTTATTTAGAAAGATCTGAATAGAGAAAAAGAAACAAGTGTGTTTTCAAGAGTGAGCACAGACTTCTTCAGAGTGGAAATAAGCAAATAAAGAGAAAGCAGTGAGATATGTGTTCACAGGAGAACTTGAGCTTGAAGAGCAAGTCTGAGTCATCCCTTTTGATTATTAAACATGTGTACATCCATAAGCAACTGCCTTTTGTTGTTGTTGGTGTTGTTGTTTGGGGGCCACACGTGGCAGTGTTCAGAAGGAATCATCTGGGATGCTGGGGATCAAACCCAGGCCAGCCAAGTGCAAGGAAAACACTGTGCTATTGCTCTGGCCCCACTATCTTCTTAATAAGTCATAAACAATTCATAATAGAATCGTTTCAGATATACAAGGTTCCAACATCAGTCCTACCACCAGTGTCCCTTACTTCCATCGGTGTACCCAGGTTCCCTCTAACTCTCTTTCCTTTGTATGTAAGTTCTTTTCTCTGATCTTTCTGTTTTCAATATTCTATTCTTTTATTTGGATTTTGCCGTTTTGAGTACAATGTGTCTTGACATTGTCCTGTTTGAATCTGTCTTCACTGAGACCCTCTGATTTTTCTTGGATCGCACAGCTTATATTCCTCAACACTGAGAAATTATCAATTTCTTTACTGATTGTTCTTTTATCAAATTTGCATTCTTGCTCTCCAGGGACTCCAGTGATTCTTATATTCTTTGTCTTAAACTCACCCCAGAGTTCTGTGGTATGCTGTTCATTCTTTTTATACCATATTCCACCTTTTGCTCTGTCATAGAAATTTCCTTTTCATCTTGGGGTTCCTTGATCTTTTGTTCAGCTTTCATTATTCTGCTGTTCAGAGCTTCTTTTGAGTTTGTATAATACCTACCATTCTCTTTACTTGTCATTTCTGATTGTAGTAATTTTTTTCATTTTAACTCTTATACTTTCTTGTACATTGCTGATTACCTGTGCCATCTTTTCTTTGAATTAATCGAACATCTTCATCTTGACTCAGGTCATTGTCTGAGAATTTATTGAGCTGGTTAGTGTTGTTCGTGTCTCCAGTGATACTATTTTTGCTCACTGAATTTGGTGGGCTTCTGTGTGTTTTCTCAATAGCCTTACCTAGAGTGACAGCAGCAAGCAAAAGTTCAGAATTTGTTCGGGATTAATATGGTGCAGGTCAGATCCCTAATGGATCGCATTTTGACTCAGCTACTTTTTTAAACTGAAATAAAACGGGAGTTATTGACAATCAGTAGTTTCTATACTGTGAGATATTTGAAAAATAATCAAATTGTTATAGAAAAATACAAAACAGAAGTCTGGAAGTGATGCCGAGAAAGAGGATTTCTAGTTCTTATGACATTCTGGCTCCTGACTTGACCTTGAAAGCTATCTTCCTGCCTTAGGAATCCCTATAGTCTTAAAGTTAAACCCCCATTCCTGCTTAAACTTACTGCAAAGGATTTATATTCCTTGCAACTTCAGTCAGTAATACTGTAGATATAAAATAGGATTCAGATTTTGTTATTATATGATAGGACACTAATACATTTGAGATAAAATTTTTTATTATATTTTTAAATTTTTTTAAATTTTTGGATGGCAGGCTTGGGGGACCACGTAGGATGCCGGGATTTGAACCACTGTCCTTCTGCATGCAAGACAAACACCTTACCTCCATGCTATCTCTCCAGTCTCTGAGATAAAATTTTGAGCAGAAACTCATGGTTCTGCTTGTTGTTTCAATTCCACTTGTCTCAAGAGGGGTGACTGTTTAAATACACTATATATTCCCCTTCCTGAGACCTGTTAGAAAGAATAAGACAAACTAAAACCAGAAAAGTACATATCATCTATGTGAAAATACCAATAGCCTCCACTGTTTTTCAAAGAATCTAAGCAAAACATATATTATTTCTGGACCCCTTTATGTATAGTATAAAGCATAATTTCCTGAAAGGATTCCTGAAGGGTGATATCCACAGGGAAATGAGAACATTCTCCAGAGCCCTGTGTATAGTTGTTAACTTAGTAAAGTTGATTTTGTGATCTGAAGCATGGCTTGTGAGACCCACAAACTTTACTACAAGGACTTGGAGGCCATTTCCATGGAACAAAAGACGAGGTATATGGGAGAAATGTGGAGAAAGTATTATCTATTATCTCTCCTTTAAATGTAATCTTTTAAATTAATTAAAGGAACTTTCAAGTTGTGCTCAAGGAACCTCTCCAGGCAATTCTCTGCCATTTAGGCTGGTAGTTCAATGTGATGACCCAAGGAGGGTCCTGCTTGAGCCTGACCATACCTGAGATTTCCCGGGCTATTCTAGCAGCCCTCAGAGCCATATCCAAATATTACAGGGCTTCACCCAGTAATGCTGGGGTAGCATGGGGTGCCGGGGATAAATTAAGTCATATCACTTAATCTTCTAACTATCTCTGTTTCTTCACACCCCTTTTTGAAAAATTATGCCCATTTTTTTATCCAGTGGGAAACGCTGTCAGAGAAATGGGAAGACAGAAACTTGAGTGAGATTCGGCTTCAGGACTCTGAACAGAATCCAAACACATGGATAAAAAGAGCTGGCCTACTGATTAAGAATTATGTGTTATTAATCCTTTTGCCTCCCAACCTCCTCTATAGCCCCTCTATCGGGGAATGGGGAGTAGAAATGTTAGAGAAACCAAACCCATTTCACCCACACCTTTACATAGATGCAAGATATATCTTACCTTGGCCAAACTGTTAGCAGAAAAATCTACACTAGGGGCTCTTATGTGAATTAAAAATAATTATACACATCAGGCTTGGAGCTCACAAAAACCAGTTCAATTCTCAAGCTAAAAGGAAAAACAGCAAGTGGGACCACAAGGTTCTTAAGATGAAGATATTGCAAGCAGGTTTTTTTTTATTAAATAATTTTTATTTTGACCAAAGAGGATTACAAATCTGTCACAGTAATATTTTAGGTACATAGTGACATTTAATCAGGGTATTTTGTTATTTATTTGTTTGTTTTAAAATAACATTTCAATTTCAAGTTGGGATAAGACTGTGACACGGGGCCTCATGTTACATGAGCCTGTGACATGAGCCCTAATACTTATAAGAGAAACTGGGGAGACAAACAGAACTTGAAAAGTCTATGTTCTGCTTTATGCTGTGAAGATAGTGAAAAATTAGCCAGGGATGGAAAATCCTTGGGGGAAAACTCTTTTATGCTGAAGTCTCCCCAGCACCATATTAAGGCAATTTACCCCCAAAAGACCTTTTTATCTGACTCTTCATAAGTGGCAAAGACCAATAATTAATAATGACACTATCAAAAAGAATGACTATTCAAGGCCCGGAGAGATAGCACAGCGGTGTTTGCCTTGCAAGCAGCCAATCCAGGACCTAAGGTGGTTGGTTCGAATCCCGGTGTCCCATATGGTCCCCCGTGCCTGCCAGGAGCTATTTCTGAGCAGACAGCCAGGAGTAACCCCTGAGCACCGCCGGGTGTGGCCCAAAAACAAAAACAAAAACAAAAAAAAAACAAAACAAAACAAAAAAAAAGAATGACTATTCAGTAGGTGAAGTCTTTGACTCAGAAAATCTACAGTATAGCCGTAGTTCCACTGTGCTTCTTTCTAGCATCTTCAAACAAGCCGCACCAAGTCAACATTCTATCAGAATCTGCCCCTGTTATACCAAAACGTTTTAGACAAACAGTCCCTGCATAAACTTCGAAGCAAATTGAAGTAGACCCTGGTCTTTTTCCACTTGAATCATAGTGTGAGGGTATTGGGTTAAATTAGAAATAGAATGGGATAAAAAAAAAAAAACATTCACGGTACTTAGTCAGTGGGAATATTTTAATAATTCTATTCAGAACTCCTAGTAAAATTTTAGATCTCTTGTGGGAAAGAGGTCTACTATTTTGAAACTTGCTACAAGAAAAAAACCACCCTTGTAAGCCTGATAGGAATATGTCAGACTATTGATAAGGCAACTTGGCATCTGCAAGTGGAGCTTTTTGGAGAATTCTGCTCTAACCTACCTGCTTAGAAGGTGACTAATGATCTAAGACAACAGATTTTCCCCCAAACCAGGTACCACAGCAGCACCACATCAACCTTCCTGCAAATAGTTCACTGATTCTGCATGTGATTGGAGGGATGAGGAAGGAAAGTTCAAGACAATGCCCTAAATCAAAGAGGAATCTAAATTTTGTTTCCCAATTCCAAGGTCTTACAATGAGGGAGCAAGGGGTATAAAATCCCAGTGGTCAAAAGCAACACTTCAGATCAATTAAATTAGAATCCCTGGAGTAAATCCCAGGCATTGATATCTTTTAAAACTCCCAGGTGGCTTCAATTTTGGCAACAACTGTTGCTCCAGTTTATAATTAATGCCTGTGGGAGCCAGAGGAGTCTGTCACCAACAAGTGATGTAAAGTACTCTTGGGAAACCTAACCATTGCTCGCTTCCATCCTTTACCAAATTTTTATAGTCGGGATGTAAAAGAAGACCCGCCCTCTGTATTTCTTTCACCACTTTGTCTTTTTTTCTTTTTAAAAATATAATATCTTTATTTAAACACTGTGATTACAAACATAATTGTAGTTGGATTTCAGTCATAAAAAGAACAACCCCCTTCACCAGTGCAACATTTCCATCACCAATGCCCTCCCATCTTTCTCCTCCCCTACCCCCTCGGCCTGTATTCAAGACAGGCTTTCTACTCCCTCTCTTATTGGCATTGTTATGATAGTTCTCAGTGTAGTTATTTCTCTAACTGCACTCACAACTGTGGTCCTTCTGGCCCTCATCTCTGAGAATTATTTCAAAAATGTCTATTATTTTTCTTAAAACCATAGATGAATGAGACTATTCTCTGTGTGTGTCTCTCTCTGACTAATTTCACTCAGCATAATAAATTCCATGTACATCCATGAATAGGAAAATTTCATGACTTCATCTCTCCTGATGGCTGCATAATATTTCTGTGTGTATTTACCACAGTTTCTTTAGCTATTCATCTGTTGAGGGGCATCTTGGTTGTTTCCAGAGTCTGGCTATTGTAAATAGAGCTGCAATGAATATAGGTGTGAGGAAGGGATTTTTGTATTGCATTTTTGTATTTCTGGGGTATATTCCAAGAAGTAGTATAGCTGGATCATATGTGAGCTCAATTTTCAGGTTTTTTTGAGGAATCTCTATATTGTTTTTCATAATGGCTGGACTAGACAGCATTTCTACCAGTAGTGAATGAGAATTCCTTTATATTAAGCTAAGAATCTTATACACCTCAAGGGAAATAATACCTAGGATACAAAAGCCACCCAAAGAATGGGAGAAGCTATCCACCTAATACCCATCTGATAAAAAGCTAATATTGAAGATATACAAGGTACTGGCAGAATTATACAAGAGAAAAATCTAACCTCTTCAAAAAATGGGGAGAAGTGAACACCAAAACAAATAGCTAGAAGGCACAAAAATGCTCCCCATCACTAATCATCAGGGAGATGCAAATCAAAACAACAATGAGGTACATCTCACCTACAGAGACTGGCACACATCAAAAAGAACAAGAACATTTTTCTAAGAATTTCTTTGCTCCATAATGTCTTCCCCTTCAATTCTTTTCTATGACTATAGATGATGAGTCTGGTCAGGACTTTAGTATCCATTCTGTGCAGATCTGTAGCCTTTTGAACCATATCTAGCCATAGTAGGGATGCTATGCAATGGTTTTTAATATGATAAATCTACATATATGGCCCAGAAAGTACACTTGTTGCATAAATACAATAGTGCCAACATTACTTTGATAGATCTGGTTTATATTTGTGAAAAGAAAAATATCTGTAGACACATGGACCAAAATTTATAATACTTAATTCCAGGGAAAGGTTAGGAAGAGAGGGATGAGGATAAAAATAAATGTTTGGAAAGCATAGGAATAGAAATCTCTTTGGGCCAGAGATGTAGTACAAAGGAGAAGGTACTTGCTTTGTGTGAGGTCAACTCAGGGTTGATCCCTGGCACCGAATTTGGTTCCCTGAGCTATTCCAGGAATGATCCCTGAGTAGAGAGCCAGAAGTAAGCCCTCAGATTGCTGCACATATCCAAAAATAGAAAGAAAAAATAAGATCAGGAAGTCTTATAACTCAACAACTGCAGACCCAAGAAAGACTAGAGTTTTATTAAAAACATGCTGTTTTCTTTACATTTCTAGGTATATACTCCAAATAATTAAAAACTAGGGCTTAAGCAAATACATGTGAATGTTACTAGCAACAATTTTAGAGTGTTCCCAATAAGAAACAAGCTGTCATCAACAGATGAATGGATAAACAAATATATACTTGTGTATACATTCACAAATGTAAAATATTATTAGGTTATAAAAAGTAATGTAATTCTAATATAAATTAATCCTTAAACATTAAGCTAAGTGAAATAAGCCAGACATAACAGAAAATATTGTATGATTCCACTTATGTGCAAAACCCAGAATAAAAAAGTTTAAAGAATTGTTCAAATAGAAATTTGTAAATTCAAACAGAAAGTTGCATAATATGGAGCCAGAGTGACAGCGCAAGTGGTAGGGCATTTGCCTTGCATGTGGCTGACTTAGGACGACCCTTCGACCCCCTGGCGTCCCATATGGACCCACAAGCCAGGAGCAATTTCTGAACGCATAGCCAGGAGTAACACCTGAACGTCACTGGGTGTGGCCCCAAAACAAAACAAAACCAAAAGGAAAGCTGCATTATTTTAATTACCATGAACTGGTGGAAAGAGTAATTGAAAGTATGGTTGCAACATTTCTAAAATGGTAACAATTTTTGAAAATTGATTAAATAATTAATGCTACCAAACAGTATATTTTAAATGGTTCAAGTGGCAAAAATTATGTATATTTTTAATTAGTATAATGATTTAGAAGAGGGAATGTATGTGATTGAAAGTCTGGTGTTATCAGATAATTTGTGTCTGTAACCAAAGTTCCAATAAGTATTTTTCCACTCTAATCCATACCTCTGTTATGGACTAACTCTGTTAGCCCTATCCTTGCATCTCTTTGCTAACATACATTTTATTATCTAATTCCAAGGATTTGTTTTTATTGGAGTTGTTTTTTCCAGGGCCAGAGAGTTGGCACAAGCCTAGGACAGACGGCAGTTCAATCCCCCAACTTCCTTTATAGTCCCCCAAAGCCAGGGGCAGTTTCTGAGTGCATAGCCAGGAGTAACCCCTGAGCATCACCAAGTGTGGCCCAAAAACAAAAATCAAACAAACAAAAAGTAGAATTGTCTTTTCCCTTGCTTTGTTTCTTGATATGCAATAGATAAGTGAAAATAATGAAATAGCTCACTTTTGAAAAATAAATAATTAAAAATATCAATTTGCCTTCATAGAGAATCAAATATATTTTTCTTGAGCTAAGAACAGCATTTTTTAGAAACCTATATTCGGTTCCAGGACATAGTTTACAACATTCACACGTCCACTTTTGCTGTAGAAAGGGCTTTAAAAAAACATAGGGACTAGTATAAGAACAGGGAAGAATATAATTTAAAATGTTAAGCAGTGTGCTATTTAAGGGGCCAGAGAGATAGTATGGAGGTAAGGTGTTTGCCTTTCATGCAGAAGGTCATTGGTTTGAATCCCGGGTTCCCATATGGTCCCCCGTGCCTGCGAGGAGCAATTTCTGAGCATGGAGCCAGGAGTAAACCCTGAGCACTGCCGGGTGTGACCCAAAACACGTGTGTGTGTGTGTGTGTGTGTGTGTGTGTGTGTGTGTGTGTGTGTGTGTGTGTGTGTGTGTGTGTGCTAGTTAAATCCCTTTAGTAGAAAATTTGGTGAATTCAGTCATTTGCTATGCAAATAATAGAGGTAGACAGTGAAGTGTAGATAAAAGTTTTCCTTTGAATAAGATAGATGGATGATGACTGTTCTTCCTCTTGGATTAATATTGATGAAATCTTCCAGTGTCATGTGTATTTTGAGGGAGTAGAAAATGGGTGGTTAGGTGATTAATGTGTTTCATTTTCCTCCATACTTAGGTTGCTGTCCTATACTCTGAACACAGAGAAATTGATTAAAATAACAATTTTCTAGAGCACAACCACTAGCAATCAGCATGAAGGGCTGTTTTCCTCTCTTGGAATTGGAATCATGATCCCTCTCAGTTGTCTGGGGTCATTATCTTGGCCCTTGGAGACTAGTGTGGAATTTTCAAAGCTAACAAGATTTAACCTTAGCTAACAAGGTCAGTAGGAAAAGCAACAGATTTACCAAGCACCGAAGAGTAGTCAAGTTCTTTTCTTTATTGTCTCTGCTGCTTAGTTCTTGCCTTTCAGGGACTTCAATTTATAAACAAATACATTTATAATCAAGTAAAAATTACAAATATTTATTGAAAGAGTGGAGAAAGATATGGTTCCTGTGTGGGGCTTCAGAAACTGGAGACATAGGGAGCATCAGATGAGGGAGGGAGAGGAAGAGGACAGTAATATCACCACATGAGAGGTACTGTAGGCAGCTAAGGGAGAGTTAAGCAAAAGTCAAACACAGAGTGAAAGCTTAGTAAGTCGTTGGTCAATATGTGTGGTTGACTGGATTGCAAGTAGAGAACTGAGGCTCCAAACTCTCAGAAGACATAGAGACTATATAAGTGAAAGGGCCTTGGGTGTATACTAAGATGACTGACTGGCAAGCTAGAAATAGGAATGGAACTCACTGAAAGGCATGCTCAATTGCACTTTCATTGTAATAGATACACAAGGGCAAGATCTAGGAGAATCTTAGCTGCATGTCTTCTATATTTTCTCCTAATTGTATTATGGGCTCTCATTCTCCCTGCACCACACTAGTGAAAGTTTGCCAAACAGGCAGTTTCAGTGGCCAGGGATTGCATAAGCACAAATGGTCAAACCACTGACTTTGAACTCAACCTCTAACCTCCCCATAGTTTCCCTTCCTAGCAGTCAATTAACTGAAAGTTAAATCATGTGCTTGGTCTTCTGGGCAACCAGCTCTCCTGTTGACACTATCTAGGGATCCATGAAGATTTGTCTAATTAACATAATGAAGACTCCTATCTCAGGAAATTCCAAAGGTTCTTGGAAGTTTGATGACAAGAACCAGGGATAATGACCAGAACATCCTTTATTCAACACAAATTTCAAGCTGGGAGAATTAGATTTGCATCTCTCTGCTTGACCAAAGCCTTCCATAAAAATTCACTGATCTGACATAGTTTTAGGTTCTGAAAATATCTGATATTTATTACCCTATGAATCCAATACCCACTTCAAGATTTAGAACATTTCCATGAACTCAAAAATTTCTTTTGCAGCTAACATATTCCTCCCCAGAGCTAACCCTACTCTGATTTTAACACCAACATCTTTTCTTGAATTTCAATAAATAGAATCATAAAGTATATTTATGCTCTACTTAATTCTTTCTTTTAGGGTGTTTTACGATATGCCCATGTAATATGAAAAGCTAATAAATTTTATCTTATTGTTGTTTGATATTTCATTACTTAAATTACCACCATGTGGTTAATAGTTCTTTTACACATAAATGACCATTTGGTTTATTTTCAAATTGAAGCTATTGAGTATAAATTTTCTATAAAAGTTCTTGTGCAAGTGTTATTAGATATATGAACTTAGTTTTTCCTGAACATATACCTGGGGTTGGACTTCCGCATTTTTAGTATATGATTAAAAAACTGCCAACCACTTCTCCAAACTGACTGCATCATCTAACATTTCCACCAGCAATTATGAGTGTTCTGGCTATTCTGCCTCCTCTCTAATACCAGATATTGTTTATCCTTAATTTTAGATTATATTGATTGCATTAGTCAGTAATAGAGAATATGTTGTTCATTTGTATTTTTTGATGACATACCATATTAAGTAACTTTTTATTATTACTGCATCGCTGCTATTGTTTCTTTTGGGAATATTCTGTTCAAATAGTCTGTCTTACTTATTGCTATATTACTGATTTGTGGAACATGCCAAGTCGAGGGATTTCTCATCTGTAGAATCTTAAATTGTTGATATGAAGGTGCATAGAAAAAGAGAAGATGCAAGATTGGTTGATATGAGCATCAACTGAGAAGAAGAAAACAAAGCAAAGAATCTATGCTAAATAGTGCTTATTACCATGTCACTTTAACCAGTGTAAGCATGGGAGCCAAATAAAACTACTTGGCAATTGGTATCAGCACTCTTTCGAAGTGCCAGAACCTTTAAGGACCCCTCATACAAATTCATCACTCATCTCCAATGGCAGTACTCAATGAGTCATATTTCTAAGTTAGAATTATTTACATGCAGTAAAATTAAGATTTTTTAATGTGGAGTACAATGAATAGAACCATAGTTTGATTATTAGTTCTGCTACGGTCCCTTTATAGCATGTCATAAGTAAGCCCTGAGCACCACCAGTTGTGGCCCAAAAGCAAACAAAATTTTAAATGCACAGTTTAGTAAATTCTTTGTATATAACTCTGTTAGCTATCAACAAGATCTTGTAGCCTCCTCAAATGTGCCATCATCATAGTATTCTAAGAAAGCAATCATTGTTCAAACCTCTCTAGTCATAGCTAATTTTGAGTGCATTTGAACTTCATATAAACAAATATATTACAATGTTTCTTCTCTTGATGAGTATTTGTTTTGCTTCTGGTTGGGGGCATTATGTGCAATGCTACTATAGAAATTTTTCTAGAAGTCTTTGGTGAAGACAGTCACTGATTTATATTGGATATACACCTAAAAATCAGAATATTTGTGTTTAACTTTATAAGAAATTAAATGCAGTTTTAAATGTGTTTACACTGATGTTTGCAGGGGCACCACAAGGATTAAGAAAATAAGACAGACATAAGATGGTAAAAAGATGGGGACAGGGACCTCATAGCCTTATAGACCACGAGCCTTGGCTGTTCTTCACATACAGAATTTATTATTTAGAACTAATAAACACAGGAAGAGGGCAAACATTAACAGACATTTGCCTATGAGAATCTAACCTAACTAGGCCTTTATACATCAAAGGGGCCTGTGATAACTATACAAAAGTCTCTGGATTATCTTCATCTGGGAAAAGAGGCAGATAAAAGAATACAGGACTGCCCACCACCACCAATAAGGCATTCCCTTAAGGATGCCAGCATTCTGGTAATTACTATTTAAAGGTCCTTAAGTCCCCTTTTCAACCTTTTCAGACTATTATCATTCCAGTTAAGCATATTTATTTCTTTTTATATCTTATATAGAACAATTCTTACTTAAGCTATTAAACTATATGAGAATTTTAGTTGCCCACAGCATTTCAACCTTTGATTAAATTTTTCTAAAACTTTCAGTCATTCTACATTCTGATGGATGTACAGTACAAATTTCTTTTAGCATTGAAAAACGCATCTACTTGCAAAGTTATGGCATACAGAATTGGAAACAGAATAACTGAATTAATTTTGTTGTTTTAATTTTTACTCTGATTTGTAAAATACTTGATGGACTGAATTAGATCATCTATTACTAGGGTTTGCAAAATCATATAGCAATTAAAGTAATGGACTACTGTAATCATTAGCATTTTCCAGTACTAAGGAAGTCTTTCAAAACCTTCACTTTGTATTAGGACCTTTGGAAATCTCATGAAATTTGCTTTCCATTTATACAATGGATAAAGGCACTCATCTCTAGGTCATCTAAACAAATACATTCCTAAAAGACTCAATAGAGAAAAAAATGAAATTAAAGTGAGTCTATTTATTCCTGATCTACACTATTTCTTAAAATTTTTTTGATTTTTAAATACTCACTGATTGATTTGGAAATAATCATATAATGTATACATGTCCTGTGCAGGGTGTGAAACACAGTTGAGTTTATGTCTTATGATTTGAATAACTTAAATTTTTTTCTGAGAAGGAATTGGTTCTATTTATCACTGGGACAGCCCACGAGTTCAAAAGTTGTAAAAGCCCTAGAAATAGATTAGATAGATAGATAGATAGATAGATAGATAGATAGACATATAGATACATAGATAGAAGATGATAGATAGATACATACATACAGACATAGATACATAGATAAAGGAGATGGAGGTGGAATGCTGTACCTATCAGGGCTTCCATATTGCTTCTTTTCTCCCTCTCCACTTGAGAAAGCCCATTACAAAGTTATTTGCCCTGGTATCTTAAGGCACTCCAACATGTAAGAGTCTAGCCCAGGAAGATTAAGATAGTTAGGCAGTTCCAAGGAATGTTATCCCTCAGATGTTACTGGATCTAAGCAAAAAAAAAAAAATTGCACAAGGAGGACAGGAAGGACAACCTTCCTGTCAACCTGACAACAGGTTGTCAGTCTAGGAAGCTATGAGGCATCTGATCCCTTTTGTTTTTGTCTCAACAGTTGGTTTATCTATCTGTCTCTCTCTGTTTGGGAGCCACAGCCCATGGTGATCAGGGCTTACTACTGGCTCTGCACAGATAAATTACTTCTAGCAGTGCTTAGGGGACCATATCAGTTGTGTACAACTGGATTGGTTGTGTGCAAGTCAAGAGCCCTATCCACTGTGCTATCACTTTAGCTCCTCTGTCTCTTTATTTAAAACCTTAAATAAAATTTTTCCTTTTATTTAAAACACCATGATTACAAAGTTGTTTATGATTAAGTTTGTCTTACAATGTATACCACCCTTCACCCATGAACATTCCCCACCACCGATGTCCCCAGTTTCCCTCTTACCCTTCCTCTTACCTGTTCTGGAGCACCCATTTTATTCCTCTCTCTTCCTTTTTTTTTTTTTTACCTTTTAGACAATGTCTCTTCTCTTAATTCTAGAAGCAGTCCTACTTCAGGCCTGTACTACTATAGCTGATTTCCTGCAGAAAGTGAACTCACCACATATACTAATCCAAAATCAACCTTCAAGACTTTCTCCTATTTATGTTTAGTTAGTTCATACTACTTTAAAGTAACACTGTCTCTCATGCAAGGAAATTAAGAGTAATTTTCTTTTTTCATCCCCAATATGAATATGTTTATTTACAAGTTCACTCAACAAATTATTAAGAGATTTTATGCACTTGACTTTATTCTTGGTATTGACAGCACGCCTTTTGGTCAAGCTCTTTCTGAGAAGCTCTTTTCTTACTCAAGGACAAAACCATTATAATATAGATTCCCTGGGTAGCAACCCATCATTTGAGACATGTTCCAAACTTGAGAACAAAGGCAGAAGGCTTCATTGCCGGACTGAATTTTCCATTCATAGAGGATGAGTCAAGGATGACTCACTTGATAGCCATTTCTATTGAATTGCCATTTCTAGCTGAGAGAAATGTCTCCATTCACAAATTTCTTCATTTTATTTTTGCTGCAGCGGAAAGACATGAAGCATTTAATTGAATTTCTCAATTGTGTGAGGATTCAATAACTCAATTAGAGATACGGTTTAGTGGATCAAGAGCACCTGTGTTGGCCCATGAGAAATCTATTATATATGTGTATAAGGTCATAGGACACACTGACCTCCAACTGAAAGAATGATTCTCAGACCCATAAATCTTACTTGCTGGTAATGAATATCAGTGTCAAACTTTAATAGTGAAAATAGAATGAAAAATTACAAAAATGTTCTGTGTTTTATAATCACAGTCAAAAATTTATGTTATTATGCTTTATATCACAAGGCAAAATATCCAGTTTCTAATATCCAGTTTCAAGAATTAGAAATACTTGCTCCTCCAAACACTTATAAATATAAATGGTAATTTTCTACTACCACTTTAAAATCTGTTCTGTATACTCTTGTCACTCACCCAAAGGAAAACAGCAGTGAAGAAGGAAGCTGATGAAAACTCTTGCCTGACCTAATATATATTTAATATCCCTTTTTGTTGCCTTTTTGTCAAGTTTAATTAATTTTAAAGCATATAATATTTCTTCATTTGCACATTCATCTTTACACATTCCCACCACTCTTTATTCTCTTAATCTTTCCTATCTCCCCTTGCCTTGCTCTCTCACCCACACTATCTGTGCCTTACATGCTAGCAAAAAAAAATCTTAATTAAGTTTGAGATGAATAATGACTGAGTTACATTTCAAGAAAAATTGATATTTTTTCATGTTATCTACTGAGGCTCTAAAATTCTTTATCAACATTCGTTTCATCTTCTAATAGGTTTTTCTTGCTATTTTGACTAACAGTCAAGAAAAAAAGTCCTTGCTCATTTTTAGTATTAACATTGGGTGCTCTATTTATAAATATTGAAAGTAAAACTTTATATTCTTATTATGAAGGTATGGCTATACTGAGAGATATAGGTGTTATGGAAATACAAACACCATTAGAAATATTACCACCAGTAAAAATTTCAATGGGAGTTTCCAACTACCAAATCTGAAACATATGTTTGGAATGAAATCTCCAAATTAGGATCAATAGATTAGGAAGTGTTTTGTTTACTGAAAAAATCATTCAGTTTTCATATTTATAAGACATTCATTTTTATCTAAGTTTTAGGGGGACAGATATTTAGCCCTTTTATGTATAAAAAGTCTAGGCAAACATTATGTTGTGTGAGCACACACCTGTGTAAGGGGGTGAGAGGTCTGAGAGAGACTGCTTTCTGATCCTAAATTTGTAATCAATTAAAATGTTTTTTGGTTTGGATCCATCCCTGGGGATATTCAGTTAACTGAATGAGATAAAAATATTTTAAAGTAGTTAATTGACCCTAATGAACTTATGAAACAATAATGGCAATAACAAAACCTCTAACATTTATATCACTGACATTCAAAAAATAAGGTATTGGACTAAATAATGGATTTTAAAAAAAGTTCTAAATTTGGCAAAAGAACAGAGCCAAGAACTTCAGGATATCTCAACTAAGATAAACCCAAAGTGGGGCCAGAATGATAGTACAGCAAGGAGGGCACTTGCTTTGCATGCAGCTGACTCAAATTTCATTCCAGGTACCATATGTTGTCCTCCAAGTCCTACCAAAGTTATCCTTGAGTACAGAGCCAGGAATAAGCCCTGGGCAATGCCAGGTGTGACCCCCAAAGCCAAAAAAATTAAATAAATCCAAAGTAGTTATGCCTAAACATATCCAAAGAAAAAACTGGTAACAAATATAAAAACTTGATGGTCACCAGACAAAATAAGGATAACTTACAGAGGAGGAACAGGGTTTTATCACAGCAGAAGAAACATGCTTTGTCTTGGTCCAATCAAGACACTTGTGTTAATGATTTAGCCAAGGAACTTCCCTAAAGTGGATATTTGAGAAGACAGACTACAGATCTAATCAAAAGCATTAGAAACACTAAAAGGACAATCCATAAAATGATATTAAAGTATATGATTAGAAAGCCATAAAATGATATTAAAGTATATGATTAGAAAGCATATAATTAAAAATAGTCACCAATCAAAGTTCTGGTGAAGGACAAAACAAATAAAACTCTTACTGTTTGTTGGTGGGAATGCAAGAAGACACCACCACTCTGAAAATGTAGGGTTTTATTGTATGTTTGTTTTGGCAACACCCAGTGACAATATAGGGGTCTAATCCTGGCTCTGGGCTCAGGGTTTTTTTTTCCCAGCAATGCTCAGGGAATCATGCCTGCAAAGCTTACATTCATCCCTTTTAGCTATGTCTCCGGCCTCCAGTTTAGCAGCTTTCTGTAAAGTAAAACTTCCCCTTCCTCTGTGACCTGCAACCCCACACTTGATTATTTACCCTAGAGAAGTAAATATTTGTATTCATCCAAAATCCTAGGCCAGAATGTTTATTGCAGTTCTATATTCATAAGTGCCAAAAATTGGAAACAACTCAAATGTCTTCCTTTGTGTGAATGGAAAACAAACGATGGCACATCAATCAATAGAATGCTAGCCAGCAATCCAGAAGAACAAACAATTGGCACTAGCAAGAATCTAAATGATTCCCAAAGGCATGGTGAGTGAGAGAAGTCAATCTTACATAGCGTGTGATTCTAATCATGTGGCCTTTTTGGAACAAGCAATTCAGTAGTCGTGAGGGATTATTGGAGGGAAAGGTGTGACATCAGTGAAATAGAATAACAAGGTATTTTTAAAGCACTGGAACTGTCTATATCCTCTTTGTGATGGTGGTGGCATGAATCTATGTATGTGTTAAAATTCTATTCATATCCATCCCTAAAAGGTCCATTTTATTTTATTTATCTTTAGTTGTTTTAAAATTTATCTTTACATTCACAAAATGAAAAGAAGCTTAAATAATTAAACTTTCAAATGGTGAGTTTAGCACATGTAAAGCATTTTATTTCTCCTATAAAGCTTAAAATGTAAATATAAAGATTTCTTCTATAAATCTTTAAATATATATATTATAACATACCCATATAAAGCTGACTGAACCCATCCTTAAAACTAAATCTTCCTGCCTTCCCTTTATGTTCTTTCTGTAACTAATGCACCTAAGTTAAATATCTCTTCTATTTTTATATGGAGATCATACATTGAGATGATAAGGGGGAAATTCTGTGAGTAAACAGGCCCCAAAAAGCAAACATCTAAGGTCTTTTTTGTTTGTTTGTTTGGTTTTTGGGCCACACCCGGCGGTGCTCAGGGGTTACTCCTGGCTGTCTGCTCAGAAATAGCTCCTGGCAGGCACGAGGGACCATATGGGGCGCCAGGATTCGAACTGATGACCTCCTGCATGAAAGGCAAATGCCTTACCTCCATGCTATCTCTCCGGCCCCTTTTTTTTGTTTGTTTTAATTACATTGGTTGTGCTCAGTGTTTACTCCCTGCAGTACTGTGGAGCTACCCTGGGATTCCTGCATGCAAAGTAAGTGCTCTAGTTCATTGAGCTCTCTGACCCAAAGCAACATCCAAGCTATTCGTTATTTATATCCTAGAATTGGCTTACCTAACTGACCTACTATTAAGATGACTATTCTTCCATTTGTTAGCTGTGACATTGGGCAAATTCATTCACTTCTTAGATTCTTTTTTATCTCTCAAATGATTAGTCAAGCCCTGATAGCACTAGAAATTTGAAGATGCAATAAAACGGAGCGAAAGATAGGAACCTATTGCTATAACTGGTTTAATTATACAAGAGGTTGTTATTAAAAGCTTCTTTTTCTTTTTGTTTTGGGGCCACACCTGGCAGTGCTTAGGACTTAGTCCTGGTTCTGCACTCAGGGATCACTTCTGGTGGAGCTCTGGAGATCCACCTAGAGGGCTGGTGAATGAACCCAGATTAGCTTGTGCAAGGCAAATACCATCTTTATTTGCTGCACTATCTCCCAAGCCCTCTATTACAAGTTTATGCATCATAAATTAATTTTTTTGAAAAGCATACATTAGAAACAGAAGGGGCTTAGAGATAACAAGATGAAAGTTTTTCATTTTATTTATCCAGGAAATGATGTTGGAATACAAAGGATCTAGTCCAAGATCCCACAGTAAGGCAAGCTCAGAGCTTGCTCAGATGTAGGACTTTTTTCTGGCCCTTTTCAGCACTTCATTCTTCAAGACACATTACAAGTAAACTCTGGAGAACCTCTCTCTCTTTCTCTCTCTCTCTTCCTTTCGTTTTTGAGCATGGAAGGTGACATTGGTAGTGGGAATGTTGCACTGGTGAAGGGGGGGTGTTCTGTTTATGACTGAAACACAACTACAATTATGCTTGTAATTATGGTGTTTAAATAAAGATTTTATATTTAAAAAAACCTAACTGCACATGCCTGCAACATGCCTCTGACTGCCTCTGATACATACTTATGGTTTTGAAGATTCCCCATGCCCAAAGAGGCAGATGCTCAGAGAACAGAGTAAGCTAATCAAGCACACTCATAAAAACAGAGGTGGGTTATCTTTAAGGGAGATGATTTTTGTGGGCTCAAGAAACTGAGCACACAGGCCTCCAAGGTCTTGGCTCACAAACCGTCATGCCCCACCTAACAAGACCTTCCATTGGCCAATTGCTTCATAAAGCTCTGATCCTTCAATATGAGGAAAAGGGTGTCAGGGAACAGAGTGCAAGAGGAAAGACGAAAGCAAGAGCAGAGTTTTCCAGGAGACCAGATTTAAAGCTTCTAGGAACACTATGTTACTTGTCATGGCTCTGAGAATGTTTTTATAAGTCAGATTGGCAGTAGCTGTCACACTCCGTGTGGCATCTAATCCAAGGAGAACTCAAGCAAGGCACTCAGATCCAAAAACTAGAATGTGTTTCTCTGCTTGCCCAATAGTGGCTCAACCATGGTTTTGGTTCAAATGTGTTTCAGAATTTTAGCCAACCATGGAATTCCATAGAGTTGAAACTGTCAAAATGTTTTTTTTCTAAGCATCTGCTCTGTCTGGTTCTGTGTCAGATGATGACAGCAATTTTCATCGCCTCCTTTGCCATGCTTTCTGGTGCCACTCAGCCTGCTGGGCACTTTGCCTGCATTTGCAAGCAGTATAATGACCCTTTGAAGTATTATATTTCCTATTTTACAAACATGGTAAGTTAGCACCCCAAAATCAAATAACCTGTGGACCGGGGCAATAGAACAGGGGGTAAGACCTCCCTTGAACCCTGCTAGGAGTCACTTCTAAATACAGAAATACCTTCCTAAGCACCATCATATGTGGCCAACAAACAAACATGAAGTGAAATAAAAAAACTTGCAAACATTCACATGGGTGGTCTCCATGCCGCGTGTTCTCAGTGTTATAGCAAGTGTTTGTACATCATTCCTTCTTAAAGATAGGTAGTATTTGATTATATAGTACATTTTCTTTTTCTCTTTTTCGCCATTCATTAATTGAGGCATATTTGAGTTGTTCCAACTTTTTTGGCTACTGTGACTATTTCTGCTACTAACATTCACATACAAGTTTTTTGTGGGCATATGTTTTTATTTCTCTTGAGCATCTGTTAGAGTGGAATTGCTGCATCATATGGAAATTACATGTTTAACAATTTTAGAGATTTTCAAACTGTTTTCCAGAGTGGCTATATAACATTAGAATCTCATCAGTAGTGAGTGTGTGTTCTAATATCTCAGCCTGTCACGATATGCTGTCCACCTTTTTTATATCATCTGATGGGGATTGGGGTGGGGTAAAGTGTCCTCTCGTTATAATTTTTATTTTCATTTTTCTGAAGACAAATGATATTGAGCATCTTTTATATACTCATTATTCATATGTCAGACTTCTATTGCCCAGTTTTTAATGGGGTTATTTGCCTTTGAAGTTAAAACAAAATGTTTTGAGGAGCCAGAGAAAGAGTACCAGATTAAGGTATTTGCCTTACATGCAACTGACCTAAGTTTGATCCCAGCACCATATATGGTTCCCTGAGCTTTGCCAGAAGTGATCTTTGAGCTCAAAGCCAAGAGTAAGCCCTGAGCTCTGCTGAGTGTGGCCAATAAAGAGACACCATCTCTTTAGTGCCTTCACCCTCTCTGCAAACTGAGCATTAAGGCAGCAACGACTTTGCTCCACAAGATAGAAGAGTAAGCATAGGGTCTCAGACCAAAGGCAGGAGAAAAAAAATTACTGGTTCACCTTTTGGATAGACCTACCTATGCATTTGTTTCAGTTACTGAAGAAAACTTTCTGTTCAACAGGCAAGCAGCTGGGATTCTTACCAGAAGGTAAAGAATGAACATATGGATAAGAGCCAAAGATTTCTAGACTAAGCATAATATATAAAAAGATAGTAAACTGCAAAAAGAATATTTAGCTTGGTCAAGAACTTACTTGTTATTAGTTCATTTCTCCAGTCCTCTAATTCCCCATATGCCTAATTAATACTTGGTCTGAGACTTTCTTTTTAATTTGGGGGCTTGGGAGATGTACCTGCAGTACACAAAGGTTGCTCCCAGTGGTGTCAGGAGACCATTTGGTGCTAGGGATCATACCTGATTCTACCTTTGCCCATCGAGTACTTTCCCTAGGATGATTGTCTAAACTTTTGCTTATAGAAGAACTAAACTTAAAAATATATATATACCTTTATTTGGGGCCGGAGAGATAGCAGAGCGGTAGAGAGTGCTGACCTAAGACTGATCTTGGTTCGAGCCCATCTCGTATGGTCCCCCAAGCCAGGAGCGATTTCTGAGTGCAGAACCAGGAGTAACCCCTGAGCATCACCAGATGTGGCCCCCAAACCAAAAATAATATTTTTATTAAAGCACCATAATTACAAACATGTTTATAGTTGGGTTTTACTTATAAAAAAGAACACCTCCACTTCACCAATGTAACATTTCCACCATCAATGCCCCCCAACTTCCTTCTCCCCCACCCTTTGCCTGTATTTGAGACAGGCATTCTATTCCTCTCACTCATTGCCATTGTCATGACAGTTGTCAGTGTAGTTATTTCTCTAGCTGCACTCACCATTCTTTGTGGTAAATTTCATATCATGGACTGGTCCTTCCAGCCCTCATCTCTATTATTTCTGTGTATTATTCCAATAATATCTTTTATTTTTCTTAAAAAACCATAGATTAGTGAGACTATTCTATGCCTATCTCTCTTCTTCTGACTTTTCAGTCAGTATAATAGCTTCCATGTTCATCCATGTACAGGAAAATTTCACGACTTCATTTTTTCTGACAGCTACATAGCATTCCATTGTGTAAATGTATCACACAGTTTCTTTACTCACTCTTCTGTTATTAAGCATCTGGGTTGTTTCTAGAGTCTGGCTATTGTGAATAGTGCAGCAATGAATATGGGTGTGCTGAAGGCATTTCTGTATTGTGCTTTTGTGTTCTTAGGTTATATCCCTAGGAGTGATATAACTGGATCATATGGGAGCTCAATTTCCAGCTTTTTGAGGAATCTTTGTATTGTTTTCCACAAAGGCTGAACTAGACGCCATTCCCACCAGCAGTGAATAAGAGTTCTTTTCTCTCCAACCCCTTCAGCACTGCTTGTTCTCATTCTTTATGATGTGTGCCAATCTCTGTGGCATGAGATGGTACCTCATAGTTGTTTTGATTTACATCTCCCTAATGATTAGTGCTGTGGAGCATTTTTCATGTGTCTTTTGGTCATTTGTATTTCTTCTTTCAGGAAGTGTCTATTCATTTCTTCTCCCCATTTTTTGATGGGGTTAGATTTTTTTCTTATTAAGTTCTGTCAGTATCTTGTATATATCTTAGAACTAAAGTAAAATGGGTATTAAATATCAATTTAAATTCTCTGTGAAAATCTTGCAATCGGGGCCGGGTGGTGGCGCTGGAGGTAAGGTGCCTGCCTTGCCTGCGCTAGCCTAGGACGGACCTCGGTTCGATCCCCCGGCGTCCCATATGGTCCCCCAAGAAGCCAGGAGCAACTTCTGAGCGCATAGCCAGGAGTAACCCCTGAGCGTCACCGGGTGTGGCCCAAAAACCAAAAAAAAAAAAAAAAAAGAAAGAAAGAAAATCTTGCAATTGACTTGGGGAGAGAGTTTATCTTTATACACTATTAGAAGTCTAAGTCAGTCCCATTTTGAATGTTTTAGTCTGACCATTCCCTTGACCACTTCCAATAAATAAATTAGTATACATGGGTGTGTTGTGGGCATTAATATTCTATAGCATTTGTTTATTTACAACAGCTTACTTTATCAAAAGTCCACCAGATTTCCAAGTCCTTTACTGCCAAATATCTTCTCCAACAACAAAATATTTTCAGTTGAGAGGGGAGCAGAGGCAACTCACCTTGGTTGCACTCCCTCTTTTCTTGCCTCCCCCCCAGGGTTACATCCAATCCATGCAGGAAGCCCTTCTCCATTTTGCAATAACTGAGATCCTCAGGTATCTTCAGGTTGGATTCACTTTAAAGGAGGATATTGTTTTCTTTTATAAGTAAGTCAAAAAGATATATATTCACATCACCCTGCCTGGTGGTTACTCCTACTTCCATCAAAGTCACTTTCCAGTTCATTGAAGAAATCAGTCTTTGATGCTTAATCCATGTGTACCAATAGGTAATTCGGGCCACTGTGTTCCTCTTTCAATTTGGTCAGGAAGCTCTCTCCTATGAACTTGAAAAAGGATAATTTGTAACATTAATGTTCTATTAGCTTCAATTCATCTTTATCCTTGAGGAAAAAAAGAACATCATCTGAAAAACCCAGATATGTCTTTCAAAACAGACCTCATAGGATTTCTCATGCAGGCAACTCAGAATGTAGGCATTCAAGTTGTTTGGAGGTCATTGCCCAAACTAACTTTAATTTAACCAAGAAGTTGCCTTGCAACGATTCTTGGTAGTTTGCAGAACTGAAAGACCTGTTATCAAATTAACCCTGGAGGTATACAATACCAACATCTCATCACCAGATGTTCACAACCATTGATTGCAACATCATCTTCTGATAAGGCAGAGCCCTTACTATGTATCCACACAGAGCCTTTTCTATGAAACAGAATTTGGTTTCCCTTGCTAAGGCCTGTGATGATTACTGAAGTCAGTAGAATAGATGGGCCCTTTTCTGATAAGCCTATACTAGAACATAATGTAAGATGGAGAAGGGTATTTAAATCCCCCCACACAAAAAGGTATGTTGGATAGATGAGGTGTAGGAGCCCATATTCCCATCATAGTATTTACGAACAACCTTCATCTAACTTTGTAATTCTCCAAAAACAGCCACTTCCTAGAGGTTAATAGCCTTGTTCCAAAATAGTATAGGTTTAGTTTGCAGTTTTTATAGTGGCACTTAACAGAAGCTTAACCTAACCTCCCAAACTGACACAAGCACAAGGCAAATAAAGACATCTGAGATCATTGGGTTTTTAAATAGTATTGGACATAAATAGTGAATTTAAAAATCAGTTACTTTAACAAGAATTGAGAAAACAGACACAGGTTCTTTAAGAGTAAATGAGCATTTCACAAATCAAAGTAATAATAAAGTATCATCTCATGCCACAGAGATTGGCACACATCACAAAGACAAAGAACAACCAGTACTGACAAGTATGCGGGGAGAAAATGAAGTCATGAAATTTGCCTATACATGGATGGACATGGAAACTATTATGCTGAGTGAAATGAATCAGATGGAGAGAGATAGACATAGAATAGTCTGACTCACCTATGGGATTTTAGAAAAATGAAAAACAGTATGGTAATAATACCCAGAGACAATAGAGATGAGGGCCAGAAGTACCAGCCCATGATGATGCTTGCCACAAAGTTAGTAGTGAGCTCAGTTAGAGAAATAACTACACTAACAACTACCATCACAATGATAGTGAGAGAGATAGATAGAGAGAGAGAGAGAAAGAAAGAGAGAGAGATAGAGATAGAATGTCTGTTCCAAAGACAGGTAGAGGGAGGGGGTGAAGGGAAATAGGGAACATTGGTGACAGAAGGGAGGAAGGGTAGTATACATTTGATGATTTAAACTCAACTACAAACATTTTTCTAACCATGGTGCTTAATAAATAAATTATATTTTTTAAAGTAAATAAGCATTTCAATATCATAGCTCATTAGGTCATTGAAAATTAGAACAGCAGGACACTACCACATACTCCTATTAGAGTGGCCAAAATCCAAAGCACTGTAAAGATCAATATCAGTGATGATGGAGAACAAGAGGAATTCTTAATCACTGTTACTGGAAATACAAAATGATGCAGTCATTTTAGGGAGAGCTTGGCAGTTTCTTACAAAAAAACAACATACTCTTATATGTAATCAGAATATTCACCTGTAAACATTCCCAAAAATTAAAACAGATATGTGCTGGAAACTCTGTACATAGAGGGTGATAGCAACTTTATCCATAATTGACCAAAGTTGGAAGCAAACAAGCTATCCTTTGGTATTAAAGTAGTTTTAAAAACTTGTGATCTATTCAGAGAAAAAATATTATTCAGTGTTAAAAAGAAGCCATCAAACTGAAAAGAAATGGAGAAATCATAAATAGATCTAAGTGAAAGAAGTATCTGAAAATACTGTATGCTTGGTTTGAGAGCAATTATATAACAATCTGGAAGAGGCCTATCTATGGAGACTGTAAAAAGAACCTATCTGCCGGGGGTTAGTGGAGAGAGTTGAAGAAGCAGAGCTCAGAGGGTTTTTAAGACGTTCTTCTGCATGATAGCTAACTTACATTTAGATATATAAAATGGTATTCTATACTTGAAAGGAATTCCCGTTGAACATACAGACCTCCAAATGAGCCTTCTGCTCTCTGCCCTGTGAGGCTTCGCATGCTTCAGACAGCAGGCAGCCTGCTTGGTTTGTAGCGGCTGGGGGGTTATATGGACTTATCTATGGTATCTTGGAAATGATCCCTTGCAATAAAAATTTCTATCTGATATAATACAGCCCCAGTCTTAGATTTCAAACAGGTATGCAGTGGGGCCTTTGGAAAACCCCAGGGTACAGTGGTCAGGGTTCATATTGGCCAAGTCATCATGTCCATCCCCACTAAACTGCTGAACAAAGACCATGCTATTAAGGCTCTGCATCAAGCCAAGTTCAAATTCCAAAGACCCATATCTCCAAGAAGTTGGACTTCACCAAGTTATATACAGATGACTTTGAAGACATGGCGACTGAAAAGTGATTTAGCCCAGATGACTATGCAATCAAATACATCCTAAATTCATCTGAGAGCCTTGGAGCTGCCCTTTCCCCCCAAGTTCCTTGCTCCCCACATCAACCTTCTGCACTTTATAGCACACTACCACAATAAATCATGTTTCCTAACAACAGCAACAACAACAACAACAACAAAATAACTAAAATAAACTGTTAGATTTGGATAACGATGTGTCAATGTTGGTTTATTTGTTGGTTGTAACAAATGTACCACTGAGGCACAGGATGTTGACAATGAAAAGGCTTATGGCAGTCTGAACTTGCTGACAAATCTCACCATGACTCTCTAAAAATAAATCTTAAAAGATTTCTCTTAAAAGAAATCTATGAGGGGCTGTAGAGGTGGTGCTAGAGGTAAGGTGTCTGCCTTGCAAGCGCTAGCCAATGAAGGACAGTGGTTCGATCCTTAGATGTCCCATATGATCCCCCCAAGCCAAGGGCAATTTCTGAGCGCTTAGCCAGGAGTAACCCCTGACCATCAAACGGGTGTGGCCCAAAAAACCAAAACAAAACAAAAAAAGAAATCTATGAAAAAATCAAATGAGCATTAAAACTGTATAGTCAATAATGTATTTAAATAATGTTTTTCCTTCATTAATTTAGGAACTAGTTAAGTGGAGCATTTGTCATATGGCCAACCCATGTTTAATCCCCAGTTCCCTATATGGTCCCCCAAACCCACCCTGAATGATCCCTGAGCACAGAATCAGGAGTAAGCCCTGAGCACAACTAGTGGTAGTCCAAAAACCCAAAACAAACAAACAGAAATTTATTTATGAGCTCAGTGGGGCTGTCTTTTCATTCAGATAGAAATTGATTCTATTTTACTTATCCAGTAGATTTTAAAATTCATATAAATATGGGTAACTGAAATTTTAATTTAATATTCTTATATCCCTGTATAAAAAAATATAAGGTCAATCATGTATTTTTCTTGCTAATTGGTGACAGTGAATATTTTGCTTCATAGGCTCAGATTTTTATGTAATATGAAAAAATTATTTATCTTCTTTAATTTTATGTAGACATTGAGATTTTATACTCTCTACTAGTTGTAATTAATTGTATTTCATACTTTGTTTATCTCCAAATTTGTCCTTTCATCTCATTTTTATGTCTATAATCATAAAGTAATATTCTCTATCTGACTGATATATTGCATAGTGTACCTAGAATTTATATTAGTGACTTTGATGAGAACTGCAGAAACAGAAATGCCTGTCATGAAGGCAGATGTGTTTATTCACAATTACTCAGATGCAAGTGATAGTGGTTAGCATGCTGGGCCACACAGCAAAGAACCAGCATTGGGAAGAAAGCAGAGGAGAGTAGCAGAAAACAGGGGTAAGATATTTCATTTCCGGGCCTGCGAGGTGGTGCTAGAGGTAAGGTGTCTGCCTTGCAAGCGCTAGCCAAGGAAGGACCTTGGTTCAATCTCCCGGCGTCCCATATGGTCCCCCCAAGCCAGAGGCAATTTCTGAGTGTTTAACCAAGAGTAACCCCTGAGCATCAAACAGGTGTGGCCCGAAAAACCAAAAAAAAAAAAAAAAAGATATTTCATTTCACTATATAAGTTTTCAGGGGAGAAAATTGGATGAACTGAGGTAAGCAGACTAAATGGTTTAGAATTAGCTAATTTGAAGAATTACCAATAGGTGCTGCTCTAAATTGTCTGATAACTGACCTCAGGAGGACCAGATTGATTTATAGATGGAAAATTAAAGCATTTATTGATTTATATAAGGAAAGTTAACTTTTAGAAAATTCCTCTCTTATCTTTAAGAATTAGTTTAGGTGTGCCAATCTCTTCAATATCAGCAAGACTTCATATATAATACCAATATTTTATAAATACAAAAAATCAAAGAACATGCTCAGTATATGTCTATTAAATCTGAATGATAGTCTTTTAACAATCTGAATCTTCTTTCTATTCTTTTGGGGAGAGGGTTGGGCCACAGCTGGTGATGCTCTTGGCAATGCTTGGGGTGGGATCCAACCTCTTTAATGCAAAGCATACAAACAGCTTGTTGCATTCTTTCTCTCTAGTCTCCTCTTTTCACAAACAGGCACAAGTTAAAGAATCTGTGACTGAAAAATAAGTCGTTGTTCTAGAATCAGAATCATATACAAATCTGTTAAAAAATCATCTTCAGGATTTCTACACCACACTGACCAAATCAAAGCAACAGTTAGGGCCAGAGAGATGACACCATTGCATAGGATCTAGCCCTGCATAGGACTATCCTGGTTTGACATTCCATATGGTTCCCTGAGCATTGCTTGAAGTGATCCCTGAGTACAGAGTCAAGAGTAAGCCTTGAGCACTACTCAGTGTGGCCTCCAAGAAAATATAAACAAGCAAGCAGCTGGTAAGATTCATTTTTTGGAAAGCACTTTATTAAATCTTTTGCGGAACAGTAGCTTAAAACCATTCTCCAGGATAATTAATCTAATAGAAATGTTCATAGAGATAGTGACAGCATGACCATGTAAGAGAAAGCTTAAGAAAAGAAACCAGTTCTCAAATATCCCTCCTTGAGTTTGTGTGGCACTCATGTGAATTGGGTTGTTTTCTTAATGTCCATATCTTCCCTATCATTATTGGTGTATAAAAAGCCATTGATTTTTGTGTGTTAATTTTGTAGCCTGCATATTGCTATATGAATCTATTGTTTCTAGAAGCTTAAAAGTCTTTAGGGTTTTCTAAGTACAGTTTCATGTCATCTGCAAACAGTGAGACCTTGACTTCTTCCGTTCTTATCTGGATTCCCTTGATATCTTTTTCTTGCCTAATCACTATACAAGTACTTCCATTACTATGTGAAATAGAAGTGGTGAAAGAGGACAGCCTTGTCTTGTACCAGAATTTAGAGGAAAGGCTTTTAGTTTTTTTCCATTAAGGATAATATTTGTCATCGGCTTGTGGTAGATGGCTTTAACTATATTGAGAAAGGTTTCTTTCATTCACATCTTGCTGTGAGTATTTTTTTTTATATCAAGAATGGGTGTTGGACCTTATCAAATGCTTTCTCTGCATCTATTGATATGATCATGTGTTTTGGGACATTGGTGATGCGAATGTTGCACTGGTGAAGAGAGGTATTCTTTAAATGACTGACACCCAACTACAATCATATTTGTAATCAAGGTGTTTAAATAAAGATGTTATTTTAATCCGTCTTCTGTGGTTGGTGGTCTTGTTCTTTGCGCTGATCCTAGTATGGGGCTTGGGAAAGAGTCTTTTGTTATGTTTCCAGAAGACCCATTCCATTGCAATTGTCTCAGACAGACCTCTGGAACTAGAGATCATGGTTGTTGTGCAGGTCGTAGCTCAAACCCTAGACTAGGGCTTTTTTTATTGGTCCCAGGAAAAAATACAGTCCGGTCATGATTCTATCAGCCAGTCATCTGTAAATCGAAATCTTGGCATTTGGACAGACCAAAGGGTGACAAGTCTTCTGATTTTGTCTTATCGTTAGCTGGTGAGGTAGGATAACCTGCTCTTAGGTCAAGTTGTTCCCAGTTTCCTTGTTGTCGGGTTATTATATTAGAGCTGGCACTTATTGGTGTCCGGGCAGTATTAAGGATGTCCCGGATGGGATTTGTTTCCTGCGGCTGTTGTGAAGAACTGTGTCATTTCTATGTCTGGGATCCAGGGTTCAAGGCTGGATGGTTGGTGTCTAATCACCTGGGGTCTAAGTTGGGACCACATGACATATTTTCAAGGTGGGAGATGCCCCTGTATTGTATGAGTTCTTGGGAACAGAACTTCTAGAACCACAAAGAAAGACTTTATCATAAGTTCCACTCCCTGACCTGTGCAGATACCGAGATCTCTAGATACAGAGGTCTGATTCTATCACCCAGGATGAAGCAGAAGTCTTCCATACACCACAAAAGCACCAAAGGGAGAGTAAATGAACCTGAAAGGAGTCTATAGTTAATCCCATGACAATATACTTCAAGGATGGAGAAACCCTGTATCTCTTAGGCCAAGGGAATTTCTTTTCGGATGACCCCAATATTTACTGTGCCTGTGCAGGAGGAAAGAAAAAAAAGAAAAAAAAGGGAAAAAGCACAAAACAATTTTTCTTATTTATCTAGTCTTTGTCAATTTCTTTGTTTTGGTGTGGATATTGAAGTTGTTGTCTCCATTTATATTTTTTTCTTCTTTTCTTTTCTTCCTTTATGTGCTCTGCCATGTTTTTTATCTCAAGATCATGGCTTTTATGTGATGTTTATCTTTATTTTGGAGTGCTCACTGGGTATTTTATTTGACACCTCTTTTTGTTCTGTTGTGGTGTTTCACCTTCTTTTTCCCCTTCGTCTCTCCAACCTAGGATGAGAGCCTCCAGAAGGACTCTGCCCATTTTTGGCGTGTTTGATTTTTTCCCCAGTCTATTACTTTTCTCTTCAAACAAAACCACATAATTTGAACTATCTAGTCCCGCCTCCCAACTAGAGCGGGAAATAAGGCAGGTACCAAGACCAAACAGGGGTAGGACCACTAAGTAGTAAGCTAGGCACAGAGGGGACCACTTATTCTGGCAGCCCCCAGGGGTGAGGGAGGAGGATATGGGAGGTAGGACGGGAACAGAGATGGAGGGAGGGCAATTCGGTGATGGGAATTCCCTTCATTTTATGTTAATATGTACCAAAAATATTATTGTCAATGATATGTAAGCCACTATGATTAAAATAAAAATCATATTTATAAATAAATAAATAAAGATGTTAAAAAAAAGGAAAGAAACCAGTGCTTAAAGAAATCCCTACTGTCAGGACTATCATCGTGATTGTTCTGCATCTCTTACCAATTCTCCATAATGGGCTACCTTGCTGACCTCAAAACCTTTGTAGTATTTGTGGTGAAACTTATTTGTCAAGTTCAGTTAACTGAAGCTTTAACAAGAGTGCTTTGCCATCAGAGTTGAGATAGGGTTACCGCAAATTTTCTGATCAAGAATTTTATTTAAATCAATGACAATGAAACCTAACCAGATCTGTATTGTAGCAGCTTCCATTAATTATCTAAATGGAGGACAAGATTTCACTTGGACAAGGGCTGGCACCAAATTTTGCTGCAGCCTCTTATAGTTGACCATAAATCAGACACTAAGTCCAAAATGAAATTTTAAATTGGATGAAGTCATGATTTTATCCAACAGTGATTTTTACCTATTCTTGCTTGGTAATTACCAAGATATGACAATTAATTTCTTGCTTTGGAGTAAAACTCATTCACTGTAGATAGATATTTTAGTATGCCAAGATGAATTGCATTCTATTTTACCTGTGTGAAGCTCTCGGCAAATGGAAAATTAGAATCTGGACAAAGAAATGGTTTATTGCAAACAGTTTGAACACAATTAGAACCTAAGTAGTCTCTAGATGCTCTTTTTAAAGGAATTTTTAACTGTCTCGCAGAGGCTGGAATCCCAAAAACTCTTATAAAATAACAGCTTCATGGAGATTCTAATGGAAAACATAAACATAATAGTTAATACAAACAACGCCAGTTTTCAGAATTTAAAAAACAGAAATCCATTTTTGCAAAACTTTTAAACAAGAGAACAGTTACTTGTTACAAAGCTGACTGACTTCCAGGTGTACCAAACCACTAGTACCCACATATGATTTCACTAAGTTGCTTTCCTATTGGTTCTTAAAACAATGATTTAAAATTTTAAGGATCTTCACACTATATCCTGAGATCTTTCACACGCTTCAGTTAAAGTAATGCTAGTGGTAGTATTCATATTATTGGTCACTTAGCAGCTATCAAGCAACATTTTAAATACTTTAGATATTAACCTATTAGATCTTTGAAATAAGACTGTAAGATAAGCATTGTGCTTATTTAGGGAAATATGAGGCACAACGTCGATAATTTCCTTTGGATCCAAGACTGTATGGATCGTGTGTGTGTGTGTGTGTGTGTGTGTGTGTGTGTGTGTTTTGGGATGTACCTGTTGGAGCTCAGGATTATTCCTCACTCTGCATTTAGGAACCATTCCTGACAGTTTTGAGGAACCATATGAGCTTGCGGGGGTTGAACCTGGCCAGCCTACTTCAAAACAAGCATCCTATACAGTGCATTATTTCTATGAGTCTGAGTCATCGATTTTTATGTAATTCACCATGCCTAGTGAATTAAAACAATAAGCACTTACTTGACTCTTGAGTCCTTGGATCAGCTGGATGGTTTTGGTCTTAAATGGGTTTTCCAACATCTGCAGTGTGCAGAGGACCAGATTTACTGCCTTTAAAAAAAAATCAAAGCACCATTATTTATAAAGTTATTCAAAGATGGGTTTTAGACATTTAGACTTTTTATTTTATTTCATTGAAACCATTGATTTACAAAGCCCTTCATAGTTGGATTTCATACATACAATGAATCAGGGTTAATACCACCACCCATGTCGACCTTCCTACACCAGGTTCCCAGACTGTATTCCAACAACCACCCTTTGTCCCCCAGCCTGACAGTATAATAGGCCCACTTAATGTCTAGATTGTTAGAGTTTGGGTCTCTTGAGTCCATTGTTGTTGAATTTGGGTTGGATATTTAGTTTGTCCTTTTTTTAATCTCAGCACACTAATGCACCTGAGACTGTTTGGCCTCTTGCCCTCCCATTCCTTCACATTTGTGTTTCTCCTCTTTGGAGTGGAGTGGAGTTTCTTTCTTTCTCTTTGCTAGGCTATGGGGTCAAGGGTATTCAAGACAACTCCCATTTAGACCATTGCATTTCTTCATGAAGTTATTCTAAATACCACATTTAAATGGTATTATTCTATATTTGTCCTTCTTTTTCTGGTTTACTTTTTTTAACATGACATTTTCCAGTTATACCCATGTTGTGTCAAATTTCATTCTTTCATCATTCCTTACAGCGATGAGTCTTAAATATATAGACATACAGTGTTTTAGCACCAATCCCATCACTACTATCAATGCTCTACGGATTCCCTCCCACCCAATCCCCAGCCTGCCACCTTGACTGACAAATATTTTGGTTTGTTGAAGTTTGAATCATGTTTTCAGTGTTGTTGGCTGTGTTGTTTGGATATTTATCACACCACTAATATACCTGAGTCTCTTTGATCCCTACCCTCTTTAGCTCCCCATTACTTCCTGTCTGTTTCACTCTTGACTTGTTTGTTTGTTGGTTTTATAAATCTTCATGTCTCAGAATTTCACATGAGAGAAAGGAGCTGACTCATCTCTGCTGTATGCTAACTCAAGCTTCTTTACTGAGTGTCTAGATAGGACTCAAGAAGAGGAGCTGAAGTGTGAACTGATCACAACACTGTTTTGTGCTCTTATCTGTCTATAGTTCAAATTCAACAGGTAGAGAAATAGCTTTGAAAGAGAGCTAAAATACACAACAGAGTCTATAGGAAAGAGTAAAGAATTTAGGCTTTTTTTTTTCTTTCATTTTTTCTCTTGCCATTGATCTATCCAGTTAGATAGATGGTCATTAGAAAAGCTAGCACAGCACAGTTATGTATCTGCCAGCCAACCAACACCCCTTTTCTTGGCCAGCACCCCAACTACTGCTTTCATAGTAGTTAGGATTCTTTATACATGAACTTTAGTTTTATTATTTGAATCACAATAACTCTGAGTACTACTCTCGCTACTACTCCAAAGGTGCTGCTTTGTCCTTCACCCCAATGCCATCTCACATTTGAACTCCATTGAACCCTTCTAAAAAGACCTACCTGAGATGACTACTGCCTTCCTGCAAAGGACCAGAACCTCTGATAGTCCTAGTCTCTCCACTCTGCTCAGTTTCTTATCTTTACCTATAGCCAGATACCTCTTATGCACAGCTCTTTACCTCATGGCACCTCCATTCCCTGCTGGAACTTCAATGCATATGTTCACTTTTCCTTGGGTCCATCTGTTCCCCAACAATGAACAGCCTCTACAGACCTTCATTTTGAAAAGTAATCAATTACAGCATTCTTCTAAATGACTAGCATAGGTCTTATTTCAAACAGGGTTATAGTTCCTCAAATAGCTAAAATGAGCAAAGCTACTGAAATGTGCGTGTTACACCAAGTGAAAACTATATTTTTTGGTTTCTTTTTTTTCTCTTTAATAATTTTTATTGTGATCAATGTGAATTACAAGTCTTTCACAGTAATATTTAAAGTACATAGTGACATTGAATCAGGGGTATTCCCACCACCAGTGTTGACTCCTCCAACCCTGTTCACAGCATCTCCCGACTTTGCCCCCCAGACTGTTAGTATATCTGGTTCCCTTTGTGTATAATAGCTTGTTGAAGATTGGGCATCGATTCTGTTGTCGTTGACTTTGGGTTTGGTGTTTAAGTCTGATCATTTTTTATTTCTACTCAATGTTCATATGACTAATTCTGCTACCATCTATTTCCCCCCTCAATTTATGAGGTAGAAAAAGATTATACAAATTATGTGGTTCTGTTTGAAAAAAAGAAAACAAAACAAAAAGTAAAAAACAAACAAAAAAATAAAAACCAAAACCATCAAACAAAAAACTGGGAGGAGTCCGTCTACAAGTTATAAATATAAATTTAAGAAGAACAAAGGGAAAAACTGAAGAAAATTATCACAGAAAAAGCAAAAAAATAAAAACAAAACAAAAAACGCACAATAAACAAAAATCAACAACCACAACCAAATAGATAAAACACAAAAAGAAACAAAAATCAAACAAAAGACCAAAACCAGAAACTACAAAAAAGCACCACAGCAACAAATACAACAACCAAACAATAACCACGAGCCAAAAGAAAGAAAAAAAAGATAGAAAAAAAAAAAAAAAGGAAGGAGGGCTGGTGTGGCGAGGTTTTTTTGTTTTTGTATTTTATTTTTTTTGCATAGGCACAGTAATTATTGGGGAAATTAAAGAATAGTTCAACTCAGGGGCCAAAGCGATAACACAGTGGTAGGGCATTTACAGCCCTTGCATGCAGCCGATCTAAGATGGATTTTGGTTCTATCCCCAGGCATCCCATATGGTCCCCCAAGCCAGGAGCAATTTCTGATTTCTGAGCACATAGCCAGGAGTAACCCCTGAATGTCACAGGATGTGATCCAAAAAGCATAAAACAAACAAACCAACAAACAAAATGGATAGTTCAGAAACAGATATGGTAGAGACCCATATCTAGCCATTCCCTGAACTGAATTACTGCTCTTTCTAAGTACATTCTTCTTTGTCTCTAATTAAAATGCTTATTTTAATCATACAGTGTTGTCCCTGCTTTCTACTCTGGCTCCTGCTGGCATCACTATTTCTATGAATGTCATTTCTGGGGAAAAGACCTTATTATCCTTGACACAGTATATTAAAATAAGAATTTTGTTTGGGGCCTGGAGAGATAGTACAGCGGTGTTTGCCTTGCAAGCAGCCAATCCAGGACCAAAGGTGGTTGGTTTAAATCCCGGTGTCCCATATGGTCCCCCGTGCCTGCCAGGAGCTATTTCTGAGCAGACAGCCAGGAGTAACCCCTGAGCACCACCAGGTGTGGCCCAAAAACAAACAAAAAAAAACAAAAAAAATTTTGTCTAAAGTTGGTGTCTTTAGACTTTTTTCTCTTCCTCTCACGTTTCTCTCTCTTCCTCTCTCTTTCTTCCTCTCCCTCCTTTTTCTCCAGCTGTCCCCCCCCCATAGCAGTTTGGGTTACTATACTTGGCATCCCTGGGTGGACCCCAGCAGCTGACTCCTAGCCATGGCATAAAAACTATGTGGTATGATTACAACTCTTTTGTCACCTATGTCTAATACTAGCTTTAAAAGACTCAGACCTCGATGTACCATAGCAAAAGGACATTTGCCTTGTATGTGTAAAGTCTGAGTTCAATCTGCAGCACCACTCAAAAAGCAGAAATCAAAACAGAAATCTTGTTAAAGATAATAATTTAGAAATGCTTTTGTCTATTGTTATGGGGACCACATCTGCCTATGTTTGGAAGGCCATGCAACTGGTAGCTGAATCCAGTGAAAGGCAAATACTCTGCCACTTGAGCTATATCCCCACCCTTCAATTGTTAGATTCTTATTTTCTATGTTTATTAAAATTGATCTCAAATTGGTGTGCCATGCTGATTTTCCTTTTCTACCCTCCCCTTTAAAAATGATCTTCAGGGGTTGGAGAAATAGCATGGAGGTAAGGCATTTACCTTGCATGCAGAAGGCTGGTAGTTCGAATCCTAGCATCTCATATGGTCCCCGAGCCTGCAAGGAGCGATTTCTGATCATAAGAGCCTGGAGTAACCCCTGAGCACTGCCAGGTGTGACCCCAAAAACAAAATAAATAAATAAATAAAAATATAAATGATCTTCAATTTCTTTTCAAGAGAAATCACAGCATTTCATTCAGATATGAAGTATTAACCCAAAATCTACAAAATTCCAGAGTATTAAGTACAACTCAAATATCTGAATCAGGAAATATTCTTAATCTGAGACAACTCAAGGCTGCTACTTTCTGTTTTATGGTGCCTATATTGAGGGATAGTTAGTGCATGAGAAACATTTAGCCTATGTCAAGATGCCCTCATATGGGGCCGGAGAGATAGCATGGAGGTAAGGCGTTTGCCTTTCATGCAGAAGGTCATTGATTCGAATCCCGGCCCCCCCATATGGTCCCCCGAGCCTGCCAGGAGCGATTGCTGAGCGTGAAGCCAGGAGTAACCCCTGAGAACTTGCGGGTGTGATCCAAAAACCAAAAAAAAAAAAAAAATGCCTTCATATACAGTATAGAGGACTTTTATAAAGACTTTTATAATCTGGGACTCTTTGTAATAAACTTTATCAATCCCTCTGGAAACATCCATGGAAACAAAAGATAGAAGTTGAAGGTTGAAACATCTAATTTCACCCAGGTAACAAACTGCCAGGGAGGCTCTATGCTTTACCTCTCTTCTTTAGTAGCCAGAGTAGCCAAAAATTAAGTAGCTTTCAAAGGAACTCATGATGTCCTCATCTGGTTTTAAAAATCAAGTCAGAATATTTTGACAAAACAAGATCTGCTTGGCACATTAATTAGATCCTGAAAAATGGTTTTGGCAAATTGGGCTATATGGCAAACATTTCCCATAAATTAAATGAATTTATCTGCAGTTCTAAGATTTTCATGAAAGGATATTCAAATTATGTGAAGATAAATGTATTTCACTTAAAAATGTGTTTAAAAAGTAGATTCAAGGGGCCGGAGAGGTAGCATGGAGGTAAGGTGTTTGCCTTGCATGCAGAAGGACAGTGGTTCGAATTCCAGCATCCCATATGGTCCCCCGAGCCTGCCAGGAGCGATTTCTGAGTGTAGAGCCAGGAGTAACCCTTGAGCGCAGCTGGGTGGTGTGACCCAAAAACCGAAAAATAAAATAAAATTAAATAAAATTAAAAAGTAGATTCAAATTAAGATTATTTTATTCCTGCAAATGTTTCTGAATGATGAGGTTAAATATAATTTCTTTTTTTTTTGCCTCCTACCCCTAAATATAATTTCTTTAAGAGAAAGAAATAGCTATAAGTAATGATCATTTTGTAAGTTTTAGTGAGTCTTTTTGGTAAATTTCCCAGAAACTGAAAATGGATGAATATGATGACTAAGCAAGCTTTTTCTAATTTTCCCTTCTTCAGATTAGTAGTTTTTTTTTTTGTTTTGTTTTTTAACACTGCGGGAGACCCGTTAAAATTTGCAAATGAACATTAAAATTGTTTAAAGATAGACTATTTAATTTTGGGAAGGAGTTCAAAGAATTGAATTGCTATAGCAAAAACTCTTTGCATTTCAATCAACTTGCTTAAGCTTACTTATCCAGTAGTTACATATAAAAATGAAAACTGACCATAAAATTGATGTTGAAATTATGTTTACTCATTCTAATAAAAAGTAATGTTCATTCATGTGAGTATACTAAATTTTTATTCATTTCATTGATTGCTGTGTTTCCATTAATAACTTACTTTCTTATTAAATTATTTTTGTCCCTCTTTTTGTGTTGCAATATCTGTGAGGGGCAGAGGCAGTGTTAATGATGTTAATGATTTAATGATTTGCTACTAATACTTGTAATGATTTATAATAGCATTTGAAAGCTTAAAGACTTCTATGATTACATAATTATCACAAAAATTTAAATTTCACTTTATAAGCTTATGTTATGGCAGAGAAGTACATCAGGGCTTATAACAAAGCCCTATGTTTGAATATAAGCTACATCCTATTAAAGCATGATTTAATCCTAGACATAAATCAAAAATCCAAACTCAAAAAGACAATGTAAAACGTCTACTAAAAAGACTGTGATTAAAATTTTGTTTGGGGGTGGAGAGATAACATGGAGGTAAGGCATTTGCCTTGCATGCAGAAGGACAGTGGTTCGAATCCCAGCATTCCATATGGTCCCCCGAGCCTGCCAGAAGCGATTTTTGAGTGGAGAGCCAGGAGTAACCCCTGAGCTCAGCCGGGTGATCCAAACACCAAAAATAAATAAATAAATTAATTAATTAATTTAATTTTGGGGGGGTTCTGGAGGTGCTCAAAGGCTTTTCCAGGCTTTCTAGTGATGGGTGATACCTGGACATGCTCAGGGGACAATATGTGGTTCCAGGGATTCAAACTGAGACTAGTCATATGCAAGGCCACCATCTTACCTCTTCTGCTGTCTTTGGATCAGGATTGTGAAAGTTGATAATTGAGTGTAACTATCTATGATAGTTAGATTCCATTTGCTATACTAAAAACGTGATGTGATTGTTATATTTTGAATACAGTTTAATACTCAATATAGGGGCCAGAGAAATAGCACAGTGGTATGGCATTTGCCTTGCACAAGGTCGACCCAGAACAAACCTGGGTTTGATTCCTGGCATCCCATATAGACCCCTGAGCCTGCCAGAAATGATTCTGAGCAAAGAGTCAATACCATATTTTCCTGCATATAAGACAACTTTTGAAACGAAAAAAAAGTCAACCGAAAATCAGGGGTTGTCTTATATGCCAAATATATTCCGAAAAATGTTTCAATATGCCGCTAAACGAAAATTGTCTGGATGTTGCCACAAAACGAATTTTCCAACTCGATCCTGCACCAATCACTGCAAGGCTGCTCGGACCGCCTCTCTAACTCAGCCAATCCAAGCAGGCTTTTGATGCATGCAAATTGGACAATGTTCTGGACCCGAATCCACACTGTCAAAAGCCTGCTCAGATTGGCCAGAGTCAGAGAGGAAGTCTATGACAGTAGAACCTTTGAACCTTTGCTTGTTGGGATTGGCTCACTGTGGTACATACAGTTGCAGCACAGGAACATTCTGTCTTATACAGTGAATAGAGGCCTAAACCTATGTTTTAACTGTAAAATTAGGGGGTCATCTTATACGCCAAAAATACGGTTAACCCCTGAAAGCCACTGGGTATGACCCAATAACAAACAAAATAATTTCAATATAAAATTTATAAGATGCTATAAATTGTATCCTTTAATTTTTTTAAATTTATAACAAAAAATAACTAGATGTCAACCTAAGAAAGTACAACAAGATCCTCCTCCACATCAGTTCTAACCAGGTAAGTCATTCAAACCCAGATTCCTATGGCCTTGAAATTCTATTGCCTAGGCCAGAGAGATCATACACATAAGGTAGGGCACTTACCTTGCAGGTTCATTATTGGCAACCTATATGTATATGGTCTCCAGAGCCTTCCAAGAGTGATTCCTAAGTGCAAAGCCAGGAGCAATCACTGAGCATTATTGAGTGTGGTCCAAAACCAAAAAGAAAAGAAAAAGAAAAAATAAATTATGTTGCCTGTAGCCTCTTCTGGTACCAATTACAGAATTATAAGAGTTTGGTTGGATGCATCTGAATCCAACTCAGTAGGCATCCAAAGTCCAGAAGAGAAGTTTTGCAAAAAATTGTGTGCTTCCAAATTTATTTGAAAAGTCAAAGACTCATCACTGACGTTCCATGACTGTGTTCCTACAGAGCAGGTCTATTACAGCAATGCATGGAAAAGGCAACACATCATTTACTGAAGGAGCAAAATACTAAGATAAGAACAGGAAAGTTATCACCTCTGTCACAGAGCCTTCCCTAAACTAGTGCAAGAATCCCCATCAATAGAGCAAAAACGGCTGGGACCAGAACACTCCACATGCCAGGATTTCGTGGGCTTTTGACTGGTATGATGGGGGCTCTGGGCAGGACAGCTAGCCATAGGACCCTGGGCTGACCACTTTGTCCAGGAGAGCATGATTCCCCCCACACCAGGCGGGTCTTCAGGGCCACGCCTGGTTAATCGGGCCTTGGGGGGAGGGGGTGAGAAATTCCTCCCTAGGCATCCAAAAACTGCAGAGCCTTGGCTGGGCCCAGAACACTCCGAATGCCAGGATTTCTTGGTGTGTTTGCCTGGTATGTTGGGGGCTCTGGGCAGGACAGCTAGCCATAGGACCCCTGGGCTGACCACTTAGTCCAGGGGAACAAGATTCCCCCACACCAGGCGGGTCTTCAGGGCCACGCCTGGTTAATCGGGCCCTGGGGGGAGGGGGTGAGAAATCCTTCCTAGGCATCCAAAAACCACAGAGGCTCGGCTGGGACCAGAACACTCCACATGCCAGGATTTCGTGGGCTTTTGACTGGTATGATGGGGGCTCTGGGCAGGACAGCTAGCCATAGGACCCTGGGCTGACCACTTTGTCCAGGAGAGCATGATTCCCCCCCACACCAGGCGGGTCTTCAGGGCCACGCCTGGTTAATCGGGCCTTGGGGGGAGGGGGTGAGAAATTCCTCCCTAGGCATCCAAAAACTGCAGAGCCTTGGCTGGGCCCAGAACACTCCGAATGCCAGGATTTCTTGGTGTGTTTGCCTGGTATGTTGGGGGCTCTGGGCAGGACAGCTAGCCATAGGACCCCTGGGCTGACCACTTAGTCCAGGGGAACAAGATTCCCCCACACCAGGCGGGTCTTCAGGGCCACGCCTGGTTAATCGGGCCCTGGGGGGAGGGGGTGAGAAATCCTTCCTAGGCATCCAAAAACCACAGAGGCTCGGCTGGGACCAGAACACTCCACATGCCAGGATTTCGTGGGCTTTTGACTGGTATGATGGGGGCTCTGGGCAGGACAGCTAGCCATAGGACCCTGGGCTGACCACTTTGTCCAGGAGAGCATGATTCCCCCCACACCAGGCGGGTCTTCAGGGCCACGCCTGGTTAATCGGGCCTTGGGGGGAGGGGGTGAGAAATTCCTCCCTAGGCATCCAAAAACTGCAGAGCCTTGGCTGGGCCCAGAACACTCCGAATGCCAGGATTTCTTGGTGTGTTTGCCTGGTATGTTGGGGGCTCTGGGCAGGACAGCTAGCCATAGGACCCCTGGGCTGACCACTTAGTCCAGGGGAACAAGATTCCCCCACACCAGGCGGGTCTTCAGGGCCACGCCTGGTTAATCGGGCCCTGGGGGGAGGGGGTGAGAAATCCTTCCTAGGCATCCAAAAACCACAGAGGCTCGGCTGGGACCAGAACACTCCACATGCCAGGATTTCGTGGGCTTTTGACTGGTATGATGGGGGCTCTGGGCAGGACAGCTAGCCATAGGACCCTGGGCTGACCACTTTGTCCAGGAGAGCATGATTCCCCCCACACCAGGCGGGTCTTCAGGGCCACGCCTGGTTAATCGGGCCTTGGGGGGAGGGGGTGAGAAATTCCTCCCTAGGCATCCAAAAACTGCAGAGCCTTGGCTGGGCCCAGAACACTCCGAATGCCAGGATTTCTTGGTGTGTTTGCCTGGTATGTTGGGGGCTCTGGGCAGGACAGCTAGCCATAGGACCCCTGGGCTGACCACTTAGTCCAGGGGAACAAGATTCCCCCACACCAGGCGGGTCTTCAGGGCCACGCCTGGTTAATCGGGCCCTGGGGGGAGGGGGTGAGAAATCCTTCCTAGGCATCCAAAAACCACAGAGGCTCGGCTGGGACCAGAACACTCCACATGCCAGGATTTCGTGGGCTTTTGACTGGTATGATGGGGGCTCTGGGCAGGACAGCTAGCCATAGGACCCTGGGCTGACCACTTTGTCCAGGAGAGCATGATTCCCCCCCACACCAGGCGGGTCTTCAGGGCCACGCCTGGTTAATCGGGCCTTGGGGGGAGGGGGTGAGAAATTCCTCCCTAGGCATCCAAAAACTGCAGAGCCTTGGCTGGGCCCAGAACACTCCGAATGCCAGGATTTCTTGGTGTGTTTGCCTGGTATGTTGGGGGCTCTGGGCAGGACAGCTAGCCATAGGACCCCTGGGCTGACCACTTAGTCCAGGGGAACAAGATTCCCCCACACCAGGCGGGTCTTCAGGGCCACGCCTGGTTAATCGGGCCCTGGGGGGAGGGGGTGAGAAATCCTTCCTAGGCATCCAAAAACCACAGAGGCTCGGCTGGGACCAGAACACTCCACATGCCAGGATTTCGTGGGCTTTTGACTGGTATGATGGGGGCTCTGGGCAGGACAGCTAGCCATAGGACCCTGGGCTGACCACTTTGTCCAGGAGAGCATGATTCCCCCTACACCAGGCGGGTCTTCAGGGCCACGCCTGGTTAATCGGGCCTTGGGGGGAGGGGGTGAGAAATTCCTCCCTAGGCATCCAAAAACTACAGAACCGCGCGGGGGCTTACGCCCCCGCGCGTACTTCATGTATTTCATGTATTCAGAATATCCCTTATTCTTATGTTATGTTTTCCGTACACAGAATGTTTATTTTGTATTCTCCCCTTTCCCACACCCCTACAAAGCTCTTTTTCACTCCTTAACTCTCTAACCCCTTCTCAAACATCACTAATCTAGTTTTCTCTTTTTAACTTCAGTAGTGTAGAATCGTAATCACAGTCCAAAGCTGTGCATTGTGTATGACAACCCCAAACTGTTTCAAGATACATAAAATGGACACGTATTTCTTTAGAATATTTTGTGTTTTTTCTCTGACAGCTATAATTCTTACTAAATGTTGTCTTATATAGTGATGATTCTAACCACTTTTTATGTTCTCTTTTTGAGCTGTTTAACAAGGAATTTTGGTGGAAGAGTCCCCCAGTTTAATGCTTATGATTGAATCATGTCAATGGAATCATTGTAATTGTTCTTATGGCCCCCATACGCGCCAATAACACCATGTGGCATTGCTTCTTATTTGCATAGGCACATTAAAATGGGAAAATAGTATAAATACAAATAAGATCCTATCTAATAGAGATTAGAACACACAAACCTTGTAGTGCAAAGGGACCTTACACCCTGAACATTGACATAACGACCTGGCACAGACGTCAGAAGAAAGGGCATATTCCATTCTCCCCTGAACCAGGAAAGCCATCCACGAAACATCCAGGCTGGTCTATAACATCACTTGGAAGCAATCCTCTACCATGGAAGACCTACACTGCTCAGACTTCGACCTGCTCAAAAGAGACTTCCCTTAACACTGAGAAGACTTAACAACAACAACGACCGGCTTACAGGACAGGGCTCCCTGCATTGCCCTTTGATTGTGAGGTGAAAGGAGAGGATGCTCCACGTCCTGACTTCAATGTAAGATATGCAGATTCCAGGATCTTTAATACAGAAACATGATACCAACAACAGAGACTGTGTGAAAAATAAAAGTGTGTTGGCACTACAGACAATGTATTGGATTGGACGATCTAGCTTGCTTGGAGCCTAGACTTGGTCTTGTGCCAGGAAACTTCAGGGGTCTGGTCTCTTTGTACTTAGGCCAAGGTTATTTCTTTCCATGTTCCTCATATTTTGGTGAGCCTATGCAAACAACAATTGCCACTCTAACACCATTCTTACTGTGCTCCTTTAACTCTAATCCTTAAAAAGAACTCACTTAAAATTTGAGGTTAACTTAAGCTAATATGCATGTATATGGAAATGTAAGAAAATACTATGCCTGTAATGTTTAAGGAGTTACGTAAGTTTTATGGCTTTAGATTGCCTTGTGTACTGTTAAGAAATATTATAATGTATTACAATCTGGGGACTTGAGGGACAAAGTAATTGTACATGGATTCTGTGTTATTTATCTTAATGTTCTTTGGCTGAAATTTCAAAGTTAATATATCAGCAAGGGGACTTCTGAGAATTATGTTATGGGTGATTGTCCTTCCACTGTAACTTTACCTTGTCCTCTTACTTTGCACCCTTGTTCTCATAATTAAAAATAAAAATTTAAAAAAAAAAAAAAAAAAAAAAAATAGAGCAAAAACAACTCCTACACCACTCCTCTACTTCTACTTGAATATAGTTAAAATGCTATTACTATTTAAAACATTAGCCAGTTTTAAATCAAAGTTTTGCAGAGATCAAATATAAATATAAAATATGTCTAAATATAAATGTGTCTAAATATAAAATGTCTAAATATAATTAGAACTCTAACCCCAAAACAGTGGAGAAATGATAGTTTTGACTTTTCTAACCTTTCTTTGACAGGAGCATTTAGAATGAAGAGCAAGTCACCAGAGTTTCACCATAAGGGTTCTTTTTATACAGGGAGGGCAGGGAAAGGGGTTCCCTGCCTGAAGCCATTATTGGACAATTGTGATCCCAAGTTTCTCCCAAATGTCTGTCATAGAAACTGTCAGACCACTATTAGAGCATTATAATTGATGTACTACACAAGCTTCCTATTAACATATAAACAGGCTAATAAATTTCAATATATAAAGCTGTAATCCATTATCAACACCTACACATGTCTTTTAGTAGTTGATTAAGAGAGAGAGAGAGCAAGCAAGGTAGGTGTTGGGGAGATGATGAGAGCCCCAGAAGGCAGAAAGACTTTAAAGCTAGAGGCCAGAGGCCATCAAAAGCTGTGCTCCTCAAACACAATCCAGATATTTCTGTCTTTTTTTATCTTATTTTGTGAATTTCTACAGCATTCAGCTTAAATTCTCCCTTGTTCTTTTATTATCATAATAGTTTAGGTCATATGGTTAAAACAGTATTTATGTTTATGGGTTTGATGTGCAATTACTACAACTCATCTTCACCAAATAGCCAAGGCCCTTTCTCAATGTTCTTAGGCCATGTCTAGTCTGCCTCTACCTTGCCTCCATTTCTCTCCTTAATAATTGGTAATCTGAGTTTTGTAATCCAAGATTCCATAGTATTTCATTGTATGTATATGTACATATTAACACCATTTCTTCATCTGCTCATCTATCATATAAAAGTGGTGGTTTCCATATCATGACTACATGCTACATAAAACATCATGTGTTGGGTCACACCCAACAGTGCTCAGGGGTTCTCCTGGCTCTATTCTCATAAATCGCTCTTGGTAGGCTTGGGGGACCATATGAGATGCCGGGATTCAAACCACCAACCTTCTGCATGCAAGGCAAATGCCTCACCTCCATGTCATCTCTCTGGCCTCACATATATATTTTAATTAATATTTTGTATTTGGTGGATAGATGTCAAGAAGTGGAATTACATGTGGGTCTATGAAAGGTTTATCCTTATTTTTCAGAGAAATTTTTATACCGTTTTCCAGAGAGGCTGAACCAGATGATATTCCCACTAACAGTGGATGACAGTTACTTTTTCTCCACATTCCTGAAAACAATGGTTATTTCCCATCTTTTTTATATAAGCTATTCGCTCTAGTTTGAGACTAGATCTCATTGTTGCTCTGATTTGCTATTTCCTAATTAAAGTGATGATTTTATTTTATAAACATACTTGTCGTCCATTTGTCCTCTTCAGGAAAGAATTTGTTCATCTCCTCACTGTTTTTTTATTTGTTTCTTTGTTTCTTTGGTCACAACTAAATTGCTAGAACATACTTAATGCTGACTCTGAACTCAGATATCAATCCTGGAGGACTCAGAGGACTTATACAGGGGATTGAACCCAAGTATTCCAAGTGCAAAGTACCAAATGCACTATCTTTCTAACTCCTCATCTTCCCATTTTTTATGGAGTTATTGGTTCTGGTTGTTTTTGAGTTTTATGAATGCTTTATCTATCTTAGATATTAGCCATTTATCTGACATAAATTGTGCAAATATTTTCTATCCTTCAGTAAGATATCTTTTGATTTTAGCCTGAGTTTCTTTGGCCATGCAAAATTCCTTTAAGTTGATGCAGTCCCATTTGTTTATCTCTGCCTTTTTTATCTTTTCCAATGAAGTAAAACCATTGAAGATGTTTTACTACTGAGGCTCCTAGGTGCTTTTTTAGAGATAGGCCTGCTGTGCTGTGATAGCAATATCTGTAACAAAAAGAAGAATCTAAAATACACACACACTTACATACCAAAAGTGTCCCTTTTTCTGGAAAACACAGGCTTTAATCTCTTTCCCAGGAAATAACTGCAAGGTAATACTTTGAATATGAATGCCTTCTGATGCATCCTTATCCAAGGGCAAGAGGACTGTAGAGATTCACATATTGATTAGGAGCACAGTAATGCAATAAAAAAAATCAAAGACAGGCCAAGAAATGGCAATTCTATCAAGGTTATTGATGAAGAAATAAGGCAGAATGCAATAATGCCTCCTTCACCCTCTGCTCTCATTAAAAATCTACACCAGGGCCCAAGCGATATCACAGCAGGTAGGGCATTTGCCTTGCACATCACCCACCTGGGTTCCATCCCTGGCATCCCATATGGTCCCTCATATGGTCCCTCAGCCTGCCAGGCACAATATCTGAGCCAGAACCAAGTATAACCCCTGAGCACCACCAGGTGTAGCCCCCAAACAAACAAAATATCTAGACCAGAAGTACTTCTCATGTTGTAGCAATATCCTTGGCCAAAGCAGATAGTTCTGGTAGTATGTTTCAAAAAGGACACTAGTAGGGGAGCAGGGGAGGTGCAGAGGGAAATAGGTGAGGGGAGGTATCCGTGTGACAGGAAATCAGGAAACCTGCATTCTACTTCTGACTCTAGGTTGTTGTGTAAATAAAATAAATCATGTTTATTAAAATAAATATTTTATTAAAATAAATTTATTTATTCTGATAAGACACAAGTAATAATGGTTTTGTTTCCCGAAGAAAATGAATGGTTTTATCTCCTGGTTTAAAGATACATATATTTTTAGACATTCTTAGAAAGACTTCATCATAAGTTCCACTCCTTGACCTGGCAGATACCAAGATCTCTAGATACAGAGGTCTGATTTTATCACCCAGGACGGAGCAAAAGTCTTCCAAACACCACGAAAGCACCAAGGGGAGAGTAAATGAACCTGAACAGAGTCTATAGTTAATCCCATGACAATATATTCCAAGGGTGGAGAAACCCTGTATCTCTTAGGCCAAGGGAATTCCTTTTTGAATGACCCCAAATTTTACTGTGCCTGTGCAGGAGGGAAAAAAAATAAAGGCAAAAAGCACAAAACAATTTTTTAATTTATTTATCTAGTTTTTGTCAATTTCTTTGTTCTGGTGTGGTTATTGAAGTTGTTGTCTCCATTTACATTTTTTTTTCTTTTCTTTTCTTTCTTTATGTGCTCTGCCATGTTTTTTTTTATCTCAAGACCATGGCTTTTATGTGGTGCATATCTTTACTGTTGGAGTGCTCACTGGATATTTTATTTGACACTTCTTTTTGTACTGTTGGGGTGTTTCACCTTATTTTTCCCCTTCGTCTCTCCAACCTATGATGAGAGCCTCCAGAAGGACTCCGCCCATTTTTGGCGTATTTGATTTTTACCCCAGTTTATTAATTTTCTCTTCTTCAAACAAAACTACATAACTTGAACTATCTAGTCCCACCTCCCAGTTAGAGGGGGAAATAAGGGAGGTACCAAGACCAAACAGGGGTAGGACCACTAAGTAGTAAGCTAGGCACAGAGGGGACCATTTATTCTAGCAGCCCCTGGGGGTGAGGGAGGAGGATATAGGAGGTAGGACGGGAATGGAGGTGGAGGGAGGACAATTCGGTGATGGGAATTCCCCTGACTTTATGTTAATATGTACCAAAAATATTATCGTCAACAATATGTAAGCCACTATGATCAAAATAAAAATTATATTTAAAAAATGTACAGCTAGATGCATACTTCTAGGATAATTTTCTACATGATCCTAAATTTGTTAATAATTTTCAGGAAAGAAGGAGTCCAGGAGGAAAAAAAGGTTAATAGTTAAAGACCAAGAGATTCAATTGATCATTGATCACTAATAACAACAGGCCCATAACTCTGAGATCCAGCAAGAACATTTCATTCAAATTTCTAAGTTTTTAGTAAAAATTGCACCAATCTTGCATCCATTATCTCTCTCCTGGGTATTTCTATTTTTGTTCCAAACTTGTTATTCTTGCTCTCTCTTTTTGGTTTGTGTTAGTTCACGTATATAGACAGCTCACTGTGTGATTTCAGGAATCATGACTGCCATTGCATGGACTCCTTATATTCCCAAGAAGCCAGTTAACAGCTCATGCAAGTTTCCTCTTAATCAAAGGCCTGTTTTGACCTCCTTTCTCTGGCTATTGCCAGAGAAATTATTTTCCTCTTAAAGGAAGGTGAGACTTGTGAAGCTATGAAAATTCTGTCATTGGAATATGGCAACATTTATTTTTGCAAAGGCATACTAAAAATGGGTTGGGAGTTTATGTATAGAAACAAGCTCTTATCTACTAGAGATAAGAGCCCACACATTTTATAATACAAGGGCGCCTCCCACCCTGAACTTGTGTCATGTGGACCCAATTTAGACTCCATGTGACCTGGCAGCGACAGTCCAATCCTGAGACCTAAACCTCAGTCAAAGAACAGACACCCTTTCCTGAAACAGCACCTAGAACCAAATTCCCCCTGGGAAAATCTTACTATCTCTGTAACACCAATGTACGCCAGTTTTGCTATGACAACCTGACAGAGAAGAAACCGCAATAAATTGATCTAAGAGCAGTAAGTAATGGTAAGTAAGTTGAAATCAGAAGACACGTAGCCCTTTGACCTATGCAAAGACCACGATTACCAACTAATGAAGAATGACATTGACCGCCAAGCCTGGGCAGAATTTACCCTGGGACCAACAAATAAGACCCTAGCCTAGGCTTCGGCCTAGGATCTGTACAAAAAAAAAACAAGATCTCCAACTCCAGAGGTCTGACTGTAACAACTGCAAAGGAACTTATGGAATCATAATCTCAAAACTCTATTCCAGGCTTTGCCATAGGATCTGTGCAAAAACCGAGACCACCAATTATGAGTCTGATTTCAACAACAGTAATGGCATAGAACTTCTAGAACTATAAAGAAAGACTATTCCTAGGCTTCATCTTATGACCTGAGTAAATGTCAAGATATCGAGTTAGAGAGACCTAATTATATCATCTATCCACAACTAAATGGAAAGATGCCTGTCACCAGAAAAACACATTGGGGAGAGAAAAAGAGGGTGTACGGAGCCTGTAGTGGTTCTCATGGCAGCATGCTTCAAGGGCAGAGTAACCCGAAATCTCTTAGGCCAAAGGAATTCCCTTTCTAACTTCCCCCAATACTTACTATACCTTTGCAAAGAAAAATGAAAAAGGAGGAGAAACAGAAGGAGGAGGAGGAGGAGGAGGAGAAGAAGAAGAAGAAGGAGGAGGAGGAGGAGGAGGAGGAGGAAAAAGAAAGAAAGACAGAAAGAAAGAAGAAAGGAAGAAAGAAAGAGAGAAAGAAAGAAAGAAAGAAAGAAAGAAAGAAAGAAAGAAAGAAAGAAAGAAAGAAAGAAAGAAAGAAAGAAAGAAAGAAAGAAAGAAAGAAGGAAGGAAGGAAGGAAGGAAGGAAGGAAGGAAGGAAGGAAGGAAGGAAGGAAGGAAGGAAGGAAGGAAGGAAGGAAGGAAAGAAAGAAAGAAAGAAAGAAAGAAAGAAAGAAAGAAGAAAGAAAGAAAGAAAGAAAGAAAGAAAGAAAGAAAGAAAGAAAGAAAGAAAGAAAGAAAGGAAAGAAGAAAGAAAGGAAAGAAAGAAAGAAAGAAAGAAAGAAAGAAAGAAAGAAAGAAAGAAAGAAAGAAAGAAAGAAAGAAAGAAAGAAGGAAGAAGGAAAGGAAGGAAGGAAAGAAAGAAAGAAAGAAAGAAAGAAAGAAAGAAAGAAAGAAAGAAAGAAAGAAAGAAAGAAAGAAAGAAAGAAAGAAAGAAAGGAAAGAAAGAAAGAAGAAAGAAAGGAAAGAAAGAAAGAAAGAAAGGAAAGAAAGGAAAGAGAAAGAAAGAAAGAAAGAAAGAAAGAAAGAAAGAAAGAAAGAAAGAAAGAAAGAAAGAAAGAAAGAAAGAAAGAAGGAAGGAAAGGAAGGAAGGAAGGAAGGAAGGAAGGAAGGAAGGAAAGAAAGAAAGAAAGAAAGAAAGAAAGAAAGAAAGAAAGAAAGAAAGAAAGAAAGAAAGAAAGAAAGAAAGAAAGAAAGAAAGAAAGAAAGAAAGAAAGAAAGAAAGAAAGAAAGAAAGAAAAGAAAGAAAGAAAGAAGAAAGAAAGAAAGAAAGAAAGAAAGAAAGAAAGAAAGAAAGAAAGAAAGAAAGAAAGAAGAAAGAAAGAAAGAAAGAAAGAAAGAAAGAAAGAAAGAAAGAAAGAAAGAAGGAAGGAAAGAAGAAAGAAAGAAAGAAAGAAAGAAAGAAAGAAAGAAAGAAAGAAAGAAAGAAAGAAAGAAAGAAAGAAAGAAAGAAAGAAAGAAAGAAAGGAAAGAAAGAAAGAAGAAAGAAAGAAGAAAGAAAGAAAGAGAAAGAAAGAAAGAAAGAAGAAAGAAAGAAAGAAAGAAAGAAAGAAAGAAAGAAAGAAAGAAAGAAAGAAAGAAAGAAAGAAAGAAAGAAAGAAAGAAAGAAAGAAAGAAAGAAAGAAAGAAAGAAAGAAAGAAAGAAAGAAAGAAAGAAAGAAAGAAAGAAAGAAAGAAAGAAAGAAAGAAAGAAAGAAAGAAAGAAAGAAAGAAAGAAAGAAAAAGGGGCTGGGTAGGTGGCGCTGGAGGTAAGGTGTCTGCCTTGCAAGCGCTAGCCAAGGAAGGACTGCGGTTCGATCCCCCGGAGTCCCATATGGTCCCCCAAGCCAGGGGCGATTTCTGAGCACATAGCCAGGAGTAACCCCTGAGCGTCAAACGGGTGTGGCCCAAAAACCAAAAAAAAAAAAAAAAAAAAAAAGAAAAAGAAAGAAAAAGAAAGTTGCTGGTTAGGATTTTTTGACTGGTTGTTTTTCTTTTTTCTTTGTCTTTTTTTGTCTTTTTCATAGTTGCTGGCTTTGGTTTTTTTGTTTGTTTTGTTTCTTTGATTGTTTTTGTTCTATTTTTTGTATTTTTCTTGTTATCATTTTGTTGTTTTTTTGCTTGTTGTTTTTTTTGTATTGTTTTCTTTTTTCTTCTTTTTTCCCTGCCCTCTTCTAAATTGATATTTAGAACACCTAGAAGGACTCCTCCTAGTTGTTTTTTATTTCTTTCTTCTTTTCCTTTTTCTTTTTCTAAATCTTCAATAGAACCAGGTCCAGACAGACACTCACATGAACATTTAGTGGAAATAAAAATGGTCAGACCTGAACATCAAACCCAAAGTCAACAACAACAGAATTTATACCTAATCCACAGAAAGCTGTAGAAGTGGGGATCAGTTATACTAGTATTCTAGGGGGTAAAGGAAGGAGATATGGGATGCATGTTGGAAACAGGGGTGCAGGGAGGATATCACTGGTGGTGGGAATGCCACTGATTCATTGTACCTTTAATATTACTGTAAAAGATTTGTAATTCACTTTGGCCACAATAAAAATTAAAAAAAAAGAAAAATAAGTCTATATCAACAATTAAAATTTGTGTACACACATATGCACACACATAAAGAAAATTCTGTCATTGGAGAGAGGATACTCTTGATGACTGGTGCTTTCTGTTCACAGCAGCATGTATTAGGAAACCCAAGATTCTCACCTGCCTCTTTTCATTTTTTTCCCTTTTACATAGTTTTTATAATTTCAGAATGCTATACAAAAAGGAATAATCAGTCTGTAAACTTTAGAGGTAGTGGCAGGGCAAACCTGGCAGTGCTCATGGTTCTGTGCTCAGGACATCTCCTGGCACATATGTGGTGCTAAGGGTTGAACAGCGTTGACTGCATAAAAAGGGTCTTACCCACTGTGCTATCTCTCTATCCCATCATTACATAACTATTTGACAATGACATTTTCCTTCAATGCATTTATCGTATATTTAACTAGATTTTTGAGTATATCTATCTCATCCTTTTTTATTGTTAAATATTATTCTGTGCTATAGATGTACAGCAGCTTGCTTAACTGCACCCACTGAAAGCATTTTGGATAGTTTCCCATTTGGAGCTTTAATAATAGAATTACTATAAACATTCTTGCACAAGAACTTATATTTTTGAGAGTACTCATGAACGTAAGCGTTCATTTCTCTGGATAAATGCCCAGGAATGTAATTATTAGGTTGTATAGTAGTTGTGTTTTTAGTTTTTAAGAAAATCATATACTTATTTTTCATGGCAGTTGTACAATTTTATATGTCTCCCATAATGAATGTGTGATACAATTTCTCTGCCTCTTCAAAGTGGAACAATTTGAGTACAAAAATAAAGTAATATAATATTAAATTTTAAGGTACAAAATATTCATAATGCCATACTTATCTATAAGTAAATAAATAAATGATGTAATGAATAAAAGTAGTGATGTGTTCCCTGCAAAAGAAATCCAAGTGATTCATGTAAGTTTTCTCACTTACACAAGGAGGCAGAAACATAGATTCCTATCACTTAAGTATGAACAGGTATGACAATGTCCTTCCAAAAGGAACATGAGAAGTAATGAGAAGTCCACTGAAAGAATAACTTTTTTAGACTTTTTTATTTAGTTAAAGAGTGGTGGTTTACAAAGTTATTGATAGTTTGAGATTTAGGCATTTAATATATCAAAACCAATCCCACCATCGGTATCAATACCAATTATCAATGCTGCTATACTTTGCTATCCTCCAACTCTTTACCCCTCATTCCCAGGTCATTACCTGCCACCTTGACAGGGACTTTACTAAGTTTGGTGGTTTCTTCTTAGATCTCATGTTTTCAGTGTTCTTTAGTCTGTGCTTTGGATACACATCTATACCATTCTCCCAAATCACCAATATAATGGAAGCCCCAACCTCTGTTTCTCAATTACTTAACCTTCTCATCTTCCTTCTTGCCTTGATATTTTTCCTTTTATGTCTTTCTTCTCCTATAGTGCTAGAATAACTTTACAGCAAAATAATCTAAAAGACACTGTTTGTGTGATTGTGCAATGACAAGACCATAGAACCATCATCAGTACTAAATTAAGTTGATATCAAGTACCCTAGACATACAGTTGTAAGATAGGCACTTTATGTCTGAAATCTTCTTCTTCAAAATCTATATTTCAGTCTAGTCATAAGGAAGCATTATTGCAACCACAGCTTAGCAACGTTATGCAAGATGCAGGACCAAAACTTCTCAAAATTGTCAAAGTCATCAGCAACATGAGAAACTAGCAAAAATCTTAAAAGTGTGACAGACCAATGGATTGCAGCATCCTCAAGGGGATTTTATGAGAAAAAGAAAGGACAGTGTTTTTAAAAAAAAAAAAAAGTAGAGAATTCTGGGGGCCCAAGCTATAGCAGAGTGGTAGAACATTTGCCTTGCACATAGTTGACCTGGGACAGACCCTGGTTTGATCCCTGGCATCCCATATGTTCTCCTGAGCCTACCAGGAGTGATTTCTGAGCACAGAGACAGGAGTTACCCCTGAATGTTTTCATGTGGCCCCAAAATCTAAATAAATATATAAATAAATGTTTTTAAAAACTAGAGAATTTTAAATAACTATGAACTTTGACTCTTTCAAATTTGTTTTAGGATTTGGGGGGTACAATCAGATGTGCTCAGGGCATACTCCTGGCTCTTGGAGGTCGCAAGGGGACCCATTGTACTTTCTCTGGCCCCCTACACTTTGATTCTTGCTGTGTCAATATTTGACTATGTGCGTCACTGAACAAGGCAAAAATGCCAGCAATTAAAGACACTGATTCCAACTTTTCTGTACATCTGAACTGTTGTAAAATTAAAAACATTCTACTTTTTTTATTTTATTGGGGTGCTCGGGGTGACTGGAAATTCATTTCTGGCTCTATTTGGATAGGTCAATGCCTGGGACCAAGAATACAGAGGTGTTCAAGTACCATCTGGGACCCCCTGGGCCACTACAAAAGTGCTGATGGCTACAGCTGGAAGTGCACAGGAGACTATATTGTGCTGGAGTTTAAACTCAAATCTCATGGCATGCTTTGCCAATTGCTGGGCAATCCTCGCTGACCCCAGGAGTTATTCTTTTATTTTTTAGGATGTAATTATTATATTTTTTATTGATTGAGTTTCAGTGGTTTACAATGTTGTTAATGATGGTCCTCCATGAAAATAATTCCAATTCCCTCAGCAGTGAATCCACATTGAGAGGGTACAATTATTTTTTTGTTTTTTGCTTGTTTGTTTGTTTTGTTTTTGTTTTTTGAGTCACACCCAGCAGCACTCAGGAGTTACTCCTGGCTCTCTGCTCAGAAATCGCTTTTGGCAGGCTCGGGGGACCATATGGGATGCCGAAATTCGAACCATCGTCCTTCTACGTGCAAGGCAAATGCCCTACCTCCATGCTATTTCCCCGGCCCTGGGAGGGTACAATTATTAGCAGATCATATTAATGGGGCTTCCTTAGAACTAAATATATTGTTCTTGACATGAGGTTTAGGTAAGCAAGTGTTTACTTTATAATATAAATAATTTATGGCAAAAAGCTAGTACAGAAATAAGGTGCATGCCTTAAATGCAGCCTACCCTGACTTGATTCTAGTACCACAGGATTCCCTAAAATGCTCTCAGGTATGGCCTACAAACATCCTCAGAAGATTCATGCAACAACAAGCCCATGGCCCTGCTGGGCAAGAATTGCTATAAGGGGCCTCACACCTCCCAAAATACTATTTTAGAGGTCAATAAACAAACAAATAGGTATGTACATTATCTCTATGTTGTATGTGCCTGTGTGAATATATAATTCTGTATGTGTGTAGTATGTCATGCCAAATGTTAAAATAACACTATAAGGAGAAAAAAATCACAACTCCATTGAGAGGCTGACATGCTTATTTTTTTAATTTCTTTTTGTTGTTGTTGTTGTTGTTTTTGGGGGGGTCACACCTGGCAATGCTCAGGGGTTCCTCCTGGCTCTATGCTCAGAAATTGCTCCTGGCAGGCTCAAGGGACCATAGGGTCATAAGGGATGCCAGGATTTGAACCTCTGTCCTTCTGCATGAAAGGCAAACGCCCTACCTCCATACTATCTCTCAGGCCCCTCTTATTTTTAATTTTTTAATACATATCTTTACTTAAGAACCATGATTACAAACATGTTTGTATTTTGGTTTCAGTTAACAAATATAAAAAAAAGAACACCCCTCTCACTACTGCAACATACCCACCACCAATGCCCTCCATCTCCCTCCTCCTCCAACTCTTGCCTGCATTCAAGACAGGCATTCTATTTCTCTTGCTCACGACTATTGTCATGGTAGTTGTCAATGTAATTATTTCTCCAACTAAACTCACCACTCCTTGTGGCAAGCTTTATATCCTGGGCTGGATCTTCCAGCCCTCATCTCTATTGTGTCTGTATCACTACAATATTTTTTACTTTTCTTAAAATCCATAGATGAGAGAGACTATTATGTGTTTATCTCTCTCCTTCTGACTCAATTTACTCAGCATAACAGATTCCATGTCCATCCATGTATAGAAAAATTCCATGACCTCATCCTTCTGATGGCTGCACAATATTCCATTGTGTATATGTACCACAGTTTCTTTAGCCACTCATCTGTTGTCTGGCATATGGGTTGATTCTAGATTCTGGCTATTGCAAATAGCGCTGCAATGAATATAGAGGTGAGGAAGGCATTTTTGAATTGTATTTTTGTGTTCCTAGGGCATATCCCAAGGAGTGGTATTGCTGGATCATATGGGAGTCAATTCAGTTTTTTGAGGAATCTCCATATTGTTTTTCATAAAGGCTGAACAAGATGGCATTCCACAAGCAGTGAATGAGGGGTCCTTTCTCCTTGCATCCTGCTGTGTGCCAAGAGAGACTGAAACATTTCTAACAAAACTTGACACATTCACCTTGAAGAAAATTGGGCAATTTTTATGGGAACTTATTTATTCTATCTGGAGTAGTTTCACATTTACTTGAACATATGAGACATATGTCTGGCTCCGTATTTGTCTTTAAAATTGTCTTCTAGCATTTTTCATAGCAACGGAGTAAGTCAAGTATCTGTGGTACTGTTCACCTTCAACTAACGTCTTTAAAGGGAACTTCGATGGGCAAGAAGTCAGCATTTGTCCTAAAGAGGACTCTCACAACTTAGATTCTATTTTTGTTTTTAAAAGAAGGGATAAAGAGGCTAAAAATGTAGTACAGGGGTTAAGAAACTTGCCTTGCATGTCGTTAACATTGCATATGATCCACCGAGTGCTGAAAGACGTGATCCCTGAAGGTGGGGCCAATAGCAGCCCCTTAGAACTACTGGGCTTGACCCACAACGAAAAACAATGTCCAGAGATTTCCATTTTGCTTTATTTACATACTAACATTCCACAAGGAACACAACAATTAATTTCATTATGCTCATATGTATACTTGTTTCAATTATAGTCACATATAATCCCATTTCTTGGGAAGTTCTGAGATCAAGCTTATATGTCAAACTATGACTCCCTAGATTTTTATTATGAAAAACAGATGCTCAAATAGCAAGTAAATTTGGTAAAAACAGGACTTTTAAAAAAAGTCCCATATCATATATATTTCTAATAATATTCTTCTTTAGTATAGTGTCTTCCATAATATTTTGTTGGGTCATTTATTTTTATTTTTAGTTGTAGTTTCCTTGCCCTTGAATTTTCCAGTGTTAACTCTTTTTCTTAAGGAATTATTTGTTGTGCCCCAGATATACAATCAATTAATCTTTGATAAAGGAGCTAGAAATGCAAAAGGAAGCAAGGAAAGCCTCTTCAACAACTGGTGTTGGAGCAACTGGTCAGCGGCTTGCAAAAAAGCAAACTCAGACCTCCATCTAACACCATGCACAAAAGTCAAATCCAAATGAATTAAAGACTGGATATCAGACCAGAAACCATAAGATATATTTAACAACACATAGGTAAAACACTTCATGACATTGAGACTAAAGGCATCTTCAAAGCAGAAACAGCACTCTCCATACAAGTGGAAACAGAGATAAACTGATGGTACTATATTAAGTACAAAGCTTCTTCACCTCAAAGGAAATAGTGCCTAGGATACAAAAGCTCACCCACAGATTGGGAGAAACTATTCACCCAATATCCATCATACAAGGGGCTAATATCTAAGATATACAAGTTTCTGACAGAACTTTTTTTTTTTTTTTTGGTTTTTGGGCCACACCCGGTAACGCTCAGGGGTTACTCCTGGCTATGTGCTCAGAAGTTGCTCCTGGCTTGGGGGACCATATGGGACACCGGGGGATCAAACCGCGGTCCGTCCAAGGTTAGCGCAGGCAAGGCAGGCACCTTACCTTTAGCGCCACCGCCCGGCCCCTTCTGACAGAACTTAACCAAAAAAAAAAACCTAACCCCATCAAAAAATGGGGAGGAGAAATGAACAATTTCTCAAAAAAGAAATACAAATGGCCAAAAGGCACATGAAAAAATGCTCCACATCACTAATTATCATGGAGATGCAAATCAAAACAACATATCTCATGCCACTGAGACTGGCACACATCACAAAGATCAAGAACAATAAGTGATGGCTGGGATGTGGAGAGAAAGGAACTATCATTCACTGCTGGTGGAAATGATGTCTAATCCAGCCCTTATGGAAAACAATATGGAGATTCCTCAAAAAAAACTGGAAATTGAGCTCCTATATGATCCAGCTATACCACTTCTAGGGATATACCCTAGGAACACAAAAATGAAATACAAAAATCCCTTCCTCACACCTATATTCATCACAGAACTATTTACAATAGCCAGACTCTGGAAACAACCAAGATGCCCTTCAACAGATGAATGGTTAAAGAAACTGTGGTACATATACACAGTGGAATATTATGCAGCTGTCAGGAGAGATGAAGTCATGAAGTTTTGTCTCTGATTTATAAATTTGTCTCTGATTTATTCCATGGATGGATTTGGAAACTACTAAGCTAAATAAAATAAGTTAGAGAGAGAGACACACAAAGAATAGTCTCACTTATCTATGGGTTTTAAGAAAAATAAAATTATTTATTATTAATGTGTTCAACTGAGCAATTTTGTTGTGCATATGTTTTTTTTGTTTGTTTTATTTTTTGTTTTCTTTGCTTTTTGGGCCACACCTGGTGATGCTCAGGGTTACTCCTGGCTGTGTGCTCAGAAATTGCTCCTCGCTTGGAGGACCATATAGGATGCTTGGGGATCGAACTGCCATCTGTCCTACATTAGTGCATGCAAGGCAAATGCCCTACAGCTTGCACCACCGCTCTAGCCCCTGTTGTGCATATTTTTATGGTTAAAATATATGTATTCGGGGGCTATAGTCATACTAAAGTGGGTAGGGCACTGGCCTTTTATATTGCCAACCCAAATTCTATCCCTGGCCAAGAATTATCCTGAGTGTTGAGGCAGGAATAAGTCTTAAGCAACACAGATGGTAGCTCAAAAACAAACAAACAAAAAGATATATATTCAGCCTCACTATCAACATTATTTGTAATGTCTTATGCCTTATATTAGGGTAATGTGTAAAGCACTAGAGATGTGCTTTCGCTCATGTAGTGTGGGCAAGCTTTCCCACACAGCCTAAGATTCAACCCCTCAAGTGCTCCCCATGACCCACAACCACAGAAGAAGCTTCCTGAACACACTCTTCCCTCCAGAAACTAGGAAGTGTAAATGAAAATCAAACATGGATGAGACATTGATGTGGGATCTCTAAACCTTGTGGGATCATGATCTCATGTGGGGTTACATTCTTGACTGTGGGAGTTGTGAAAAATTTTGTATTTGTTTTGCAATAAATTTGTCTCTGATTTATTATCGGTCAAAAAAGTTTCCATATCATATCACCAGTTGAAGACTGGCTTTCTTGTTCTGCTTCTATCTGGATGCATGGCAGAAGTGGCAAAGCAATGGTTACCCATGGATTTTCAAAAAATCATCATAAGCCTCTTCCAGAGCAGACTGAATTTCAGATGCATGTGGTGACATTCACTTTTGGCTTGCTTAGACTAACACCTTTGCACAGTATTACATCCTTGCAACTCATTTACTATTCATAAACACTTTTCTAACTATAATTTAATTTGTGTTCATTTCATGTTGATAAAGTGTGCTGGTCAGTTAGTGAAGTCTAACAAACCACTTGCAATTCTTAGGCTAAGTACCCAGAATTCACAAAGTAGTTTATAATATGGTTATTTCAGACATTCACTGTTCCAATACTACCGCCAGTGTCTCCTTCCCTCCATCAATGTCCCCAGTTTCCCACCAATCAATCACCAATCACCCAATGAATCGCCCAAGCCAGTCCCACTAGCAGGCACAAATTTATTTTACATTGCTTATTACAAAACAAAGGCAAATGAAATGATAAAGAATTAGATCAATAAAAGTCAATTTGTGTTCATTGCTATATCCCTCACTGGTGTTACTAATCATTAAGTATTTAATGGGATGGCTGGTGCTAGTAGAACTTTCTGTGTTATTGTCTTCACTCATTGAGCTTGGTGGTCTTCTATGCAACTTTCCTTTCAGATTTGGACCTACTGGGCTGTCAGTACTATAAAATTTGGAGGTGTCAAACAGATATGTGTGTGCAGTTACACACTCCAGGAGCTATGGAGCTGGTATAATTTGATTGCTTGGATAATTGATGAGGTTTAATTATGGAACTGGGCCATTTCTATGGGCCAAAGGGGGTCGATGTAGCTGTGCCTTCAGGCAGAAAGGGTAATCTGTTGGCCTCAATTCCTAGAAGACCCTAGAGTTTTCGATCTGGAGCAGCCTTTGCTGGTCAGAGTTCTTATCGCCATTGTATATTTATTACATATACAGTACATCATTGCTTGAATAATATTCCCTGTGATTCACTCTGTTGATTTCTGCCTCTGTTCCTTCCAAGTGATTAAGTTGATGGCAAATGATTCTTCCCTCAAACCGTCAACCTTCCAGATTGGTCCCTCTGATATATCAAGATCCCAGTCTGGAATTATGAACTCAAGTGTTCTCTAGGGGACTCACTATGAGTGTCAAAGACTCCAAGGATATAAAGAAGTGAATCAAGTTTGGGGCTGAATAAATAGCACAGTGGTTTGCACACAGCCATCCCAGGTTCAATCCCTAGCATCCCAAATGGTGACCCAAACACTGCCAGGATTGCTATCTGAGTGCAGAGCAAGGAACAACCCCTGAGCATCACAAGGTATCATACAAAAATGTCCAATTCTCCCAATACCTAATAAAATTCTTTATTATATTGCATCACTCTCAAACTTGGTAGTTTTAAATAGCTATTAATTCTCACACATCAGCAGGTAGTTGACCTTGGATGAGATTGATTTATTTGCGATAATGTCTGAGTCAGCTTTGTGTTTCTCCTAGCTTTTGGAACCAGGGACTATCCTAGAGCACATTTTTCACCTGGCTATTATAGAAACACAAGAGGACAAGCTCAAACCTGCCAGCACAGTTCAAGCTTCCATGTCATGTTTGCTAGTATCCCATTAGTCCACATCTAACCACAATCAACAGATTCAAAGTTAAAGTAAACCAAAAGGCAATATATCCAGAACAATTATAGCAGCAACAATAATAATAATAATATGAATGATTACATAATTAAAGTATTATTTACTCCTTAAAGATTCTGTAACCGCTTTGTTTTTCAAACCTATATTCTCTCTTGAGTTGAATAGTTTCTCACTTGCTTGTCTCCATATTTTTTTGCGTGTTTCCACTCTGGATAAGCCTGTTCCTGTTGAAATAAAGGTACTTCTTTCTTTCTCTCCCCTCACATCTTTCTAAATAAATTTCAATAAAAACTTCTGGAGCCACCAAAAAAAAAAACAAAACGTGTGGTAAGCAGGTAGGTAGGTAAGTAGAGAGATATAGATGATAGAAAGATGATAGATAGATAGACAGATGATAGATTGATTGATAGAGTGATAGACCGATGATATATAGATGGATGAATGGATGGAGAGAAATAGGTAGAGATTTCTTAATTCCGGTGTGGCAGGAACTGCTAAAAATATTCCTTAATATACAAGTTAATATTTTTATTTGTGCCTATTTTTATGGTCAAAAGATATATATTTAGTGGCTATAATGCTACTACAGTGGATAGAGCACTGGCCTTTCAAATAGCCAGCCCATATTCTATCCTTGGCACCCCTGAGCACTGCAAGTATTTATCCTGAGTGTTGAACCATGAATAATCCTTAAGCAACAAAAGTTGTTCTATTTGGGAGGATTGTGGAGGTAAGGCATAGGTTTGTTTGGTCCCACTTGATACATGGTCAACATTTTGGAAGGCTCAGTGCTTGTGACCAGCAACGCTATGTTGCTCTGGCCTAGAAGTACTATGGGTCACTAGGACCACATGTGGTAGTGTCCAGGTGACTCCAGGACTGGTAATGTCCCTGCTTGCTGCTAGTTTAGTGATCAGGGATCACTACTGGCAATGCTCAGGGCCCATCTGTGGTTCCAGAAATTTAACCCGGAGCAGGCACAAGCAAAATGGACACCCTACCTACTGTATTATCTACTCTGGCCTCTTGAAGTCCAAGTTTTGAATTCTTTTCCCAACTCTGAATTTATTTTTTATTTTAAATGGCAGCCACAGACTATGACCTTTAAAATTTCAAACTTGAGGCTTTGTGTCAAAAATGATTTATATTTTAGTTTGTTACTAGAGAGACACAAGTAAATGTTTACTTATTTAATTGGACTCAAATTTACAAGAAAAGAATTTTAATCCACAAGGTGGAAGGGAGTGCCCACTGATTAAACTCTTGCTTTCTGTCTTTATTTCTTCCTTTGGTCTCTTCATTTCACACTTTGCCTTTGAAATTCTTCTCTTCTTGATCTCCAGACATGAATCATGCTATATAATTTGAATAATAATGAATAATGGTAATCATTGAAAAGATGGATAATCTAGATTCATTTCTTATCTAGAAAAAAGCTTCTATGGAACATTCAGAGTCTTTCCAGGCCCTTTCATAATTTATTAATGTGCTAATGTTCTGTTTGAACAGCCTGGGTGAGTCAGACATTTTAATTGCACTGCCTTAAAATTAGACCCAAAGCAACTTCATTGTCATTCCTCTGGACTATCTCATCAAGGGTATTGGAATCAAATGGCTCGGAATTGACCTTTCATAGACTCAAGTGGGCTAAGTGAAGTATAGATGTTGGTCATGTCTATAAAATACTATATTCTGATTTTATTTTTATTTAGGGTTTTGATGTTAAAGAATTTTTTACAACAACTTGACTGAGGGAGACATATATCTTATATGAAAATAACCTCATTGTGTTCTTGCCCATTTCTTTGTGAAAGTCAACTGTAATTTCCCCTTTGCCAAGTATTTCTGAAAAGAGATCTTAATATGTCACTCTCTAAAGGAGATTAAAGACAATGACATATTACCAAATCTTTGTTCTATAAAAGAGAAATATAGGCCCATTCATATTCATGACATGAAGTATAGTAAGTTCATTCACACTGATTCATTGACCAAGAAATTAAGGGGTAGCCAGTGTGCCCAAGACTATCCCTGGTACTGATGCCAAGAGATATGACCAAGAGGAATTCTGCCTCACAGAACTGCTGTCAAGTGGAGGAGATGGATAGCCATCAGGCTAAGTATAACTAGGTCTGAAATGAAAGTTTCAGTGTTTGAATCAAAGTGAATTCCACAATGAGTTGTCAGATCAACGTGAGAGTTTTACAAATTTCAGTTAGGCATTGTTGGGCTCTCCTTGATGAGGTTTCCCTTACTCTGTTATTTACAGTCTCTTATGAAGTTACATCCTTATATCTAGTCAAGTAGTCCAGTGTCTTCTGAGGCACTCACTTTACCCTCTTCAGCCTGGAAACCCACACACCAGGCACCTAGTCCCCAAAAGTCAGAAGCCCTCCATATCACACTCCAGGATCAGAGCTTCCTGTCTCTGCTATCCAGTCATATTTGATTCTCTTGGACTCACAAACCCTGTCTGTTTCTATCATGAGAGTGAAGGGTTATTTCCCTCTTAATAAGTAGAAACCACATATTTACATTTTATACATAATATGCAGTTTGTGCTTAAATGTCTGTGTGGGTGAACAAGCAAATTCCCTCAGAATGTGAATGCAAGTGGAAACTTTTAAATACTGTTTCAGGTCAGCTAGATAGGATAGAGGTTTAAGACATTTGCCTTGCATGCAGCTGCTCTTAATTCAATCCCCAGTTCCATGTGGTCCCCTGAACACTGTCAAGTATGACCCCAAAGTTGGCCTTTCCAAGAAAAGACAAAATTGTTTTGACTTATATTATATATTTGGAGGTTGTTAGCCTGGTTATATGATGCTAATAAAAATCTCTAGTTGGTAGCTTTAGATTTCCTTTCTTAAAAACCTTATTTATTTATTTATTTCTGTCCTGAGGTTGCACTGGCAGCAGTGTTCAGGGTACTCCTGGGTCTGTGTTCAGAAATAGCTCCTGGCAGGCTCAGGGCACCATATGGGATGCCAGAATTTAAACCAGGGTCCGTCCTATTTTGGCCACGTGCAAGGCAAATGCCTTACTGCTGTACTATTGCTCCACCCCTCCCTTTTAAAAATATTTTTGAGGTTTTCTTTATTTAAACACCATGGTTACAAGGTTGCTCATAGTACAGGTTTTTTTCCCACAGATAAATTTGTTCATGATTGAGTTAGCGTCATACAACATACAACAACTTTCATCAGTGCACATTTCCTGCCACCAATGTCAACAGTTAACCTCTCACCCTCCCTGATGCCCTCTTCCCTCCCACCCATAGATTTCTTAATTAAATCCCTAAATAAACTGAATCTGGGGAGCCTTCAGTAACACAGCTTCCCTGATGGAATAATTGTGAATTATTCTATTTTGGTGCTTCATGAAAATACTTAGAATATATTTTGTTTGTATTTATTGCAGCTTTTTAAATTAAATTCACAAGTATTTTTGTTAAATAAATGAGAAATCTTCAATCTTGTAAAAATGTTTCTGTCAAAATCCTTCTCTAAATTAGATCATTAAATCTAAATTATATTAAATTAATATCATTAGATAGTATAGGAGGAGGGTGTCTTTCTTTGGGTGTCCCCCCAAAGAAAAAGTTAGAGTGCTTTTCCCTCCATCCAAGCCAAATAAAGTCTTCTTCAATGAGATCACTTGACAAAGTACTACAGTGTTAGAAAACAACAGTTTATTTTACAGGTCTAACGGTAGCTTAGATTATAAGAGAGAGAAGAAAACTTGCTGGTTTTGAAACAAACCTAAAGAGATCAGAGGCACAAAAATCCAGGGAATTAAATGTAAATGTTATGTGCACCAGTTACCTAGTACACATTATTATTCATAACAAAAAATACCTCATATACAAAACCTCTGAATGATTTTAGTCTTAGTTAATAAGTCTCCTGAGTTTCTTTTTTTTTCTTTTTTTTGTTTGTTTGTTTTGGGGGGGTCACACCAGGCAGCACTCAGGAGTTACTCCTGTCTCTATGCTCAGAAATTGCTCCTGGCAGGCTCGGGGGACAATAGGGGATGCCAGGATTCGAACCGCCGTCCTTCTGCATGCAAGGCAAACACCCTACTTTCATACTATCTCTCCGGCTCTGAGTTTCATTTTTATTTCATGACCTCATCAGCTGGTCAGGTCTGAATTTGGCTGAGCTATTCTGGTTGGGTTTGCTTGTGTGTCTATTTTTCAGTTGGTGGGTTTGTTCTGGACTAAGTAGACAATAATCTACCTTAGTTAAATGTCCCTGTTTTCCACATGGTTTTATCTTCTCGCAAGCTAATATAGATTTATTAGTCGGAGACAGACTCAATTTTCAAAAATAAAAATGGAAATATGTGATAGAAAAATCTAAACTCATTAGTAGACTGTAAGAATCTTCATTTTTAAGAATGTTGATATAAGAAGGAGAGATAGTACAGAAGATAGGACACTTACCTTGCACCCAGCCAACCTGAGTTCAATTCCCAGCAACCCATATGGTTTTCTAAACTTGTGTGAAGAGATTGATTCCTGAGCTTAGAGCCAGGATTAAGCCTGCACACTAATGGCTGTGACTCAATCATGCTCCTCCCCACAAAAACAAACAAACAAACAACAAACAAAGCCAATGGAGAGTGGAGAGATAGTTCAATGAGTTGAATGTGTACTTTGTGTAAAGGAGACTTCGATTTGATCTCTAACACCCATTGTGTCCCCTGATAACTACCAGGAGCAATCCCTGAGCTCAGACTCAGTGTAGGCCCTGAGTGCCACCCGATGTGACTCCAAAATAAAAATAGGATAAAAAAAAAAAAAGAGCATGTTGATGATTTTAAGCTTGAAAAGAAAATGAGGAACATATTACTGAAAGAAAAAGTGAGTCTTTATTATACAGAGGCAAGGTGATTACCAACTTTATGTCATGTGGAAAGTAAACTTGAAGCAATGATCTTGAATATTTACCTAAGGAGATTCCTAAATAAACTGTTGGAGAGTAAGTTGGAGAGTTTAGTAAGTTGGTTCCAGACTTCTTTTTCTTGTAGTCACATGCATGTAGAGATTAAGTGAAGGTCAAACTGTCTTGAAAACCCGAAAAAGATGAGTTTGTAAATATTCAGAACACAGACTTAGACTTTCCAGATGCCAAAAAATGTCATGAGTTCAAACTAGTTGTTGAAAGTATGACACAGAAAAAAGTCTGATAGAAGTCATTACTGAACTTCAGATACCATCAAAATCTCATAGCTTAAATAATGAGGCTAAAAGTTTGTTTACTAAACAACAAAAAACACTTTCAGGAGATTGAAGGAATTTCTTATTAATCTTTTTTTTTTTTTTTTTTTTTTGGAATCCAAATGCATTGCCTTCCTTCAGTAATCTCAGAAGAAGCAAAAACTAAAGAAGCAATTTTCTTGAAATAATTTAATTTGGTCCAGGTGCAATTGAATTAACTCTTGTGATATCCACAGGAGACCTACAAAGGCTTTTGAGAAAAGGATATCAACAAAAACATTACCATCTTATATTAAAATGGACAAAGAATGAAAAGAACAGGTTTTCAAACCTCAGATGTTCTACTGGTATAAAATGAGCTTATAATAAAGCTTGGCTTAAGATGCATGCTATCCTTCATGAGACTATAAAGAAGAATCATAAGGCAGAATCAAGAGCCCAAAGAGCAGAGTGAAGACCCCAGAGAATAACTCCCATGATTTGAAACATGATCGAGTTAACCCTAACAAGTTTTTCTGTTTGGATTTCAAAACAACATTGTATCTGTGACTAATTTCTGCTTCCATTCCTTACCACACAGACCCTGTCAAACTCCATGTCAGTAATTATTATTCTAGCCATGTCTCTTGGAAAGATTGAGGGAATCTCATGTATATCTCATTTACAGAGATTCATGGAGGAAAAGAAATTCCAAGAAATTCAAATTCAGGAATCTATTCTGATTTAGGTGATGAGAATTTAAGTTTGAACTAACTGAGATTTTAATGAGAAATCTATATTTGAATTTACACTACAAAGGAATGAAATTTGGGGGCACTTCAGAGGCATATTAGTATGCCTCTTTATATACTGGTATATAAAGGAAAGGATATAAATACATTTTGCAGATGAAGAAATATGGTTTTCTGAAGGTCATAAGTTATGTTGTTATACACAAAATGTTAAGATGGTTTCCCAAGAATTTTCATACTTATCAGTTATCAGTCTCAAGGCAGCAGAAGATTTCATACCAATTTTTTAATTATTATTATTTTAATAATATTTTTTATTTAAACACCTTGGTTACAAACATTATTGTGGTTGGGTTACCAATTATTAGTCAACAATTATACATCCTGCTATGGGGCATGGGAGAGTACTCCATCTACATGAAGAAAAGATCATCAACAAAACCACAAGGAACAGATAGTCCTTCCTATCACTCCCTGTGTCCTTCCCTAATAGGCTACTTGGTATGGCCAGGTAGCTGGGGCAGTATGAATGGAAATAGGTTGGAGGAAACATAGTATGTGGCTTACATCATATGGTCATTACAAAATGGCATCCCTCCTTGTTTAAAACCTAAGAGAAGCTTGCCATGTGGCCTTTCAAAATGGCGTCCCTCCTTGTTTGGAACCCAGAACCCCACAATTGATTTCCATATTACTTTCCATAAAGGCTAAGTTCAATAATATTTCCTCCAATAGCAGATGAAGGTTCCTTTCTCAATAGAACCCCATCCACACTAGCTGTTTCCAGACTTCATGACTTGTGCTACTTTTACAGGTAAGTGATAATATATCTAGTTTTGATTTTCATTTCCATAATTGTGAGTTATAATGAGCACGTTTTCAAATGCCAGTTGACTATAAAATGCATACCTTAAGCAGAACAAAAAGGGAACTATTTGAGCATTATCAAAGGAATTCTATTTCCACTCAAGAAGATATACCTGGAACAGTCAATTTATCTCATAGTAAGAAAATATTCTAGTTCTTTATCCTATTTCCATGCATTTGAATGAAGTTTGGGAGATTGTCTTCCCCAATGAATTGAGTTGATGAATCAAAAGGAGATTGGGGCGGGGGGATCACATGAGCACTCTATAAAAAATGGGGAGAGCAAGCTCTAGCTGGCAGTAGAAGGAATCAGATTCAAAGCATCAGAAACATTAAGCATGCCACTGACTCTTTGATTGGTTTGGTTTGGTTTGGTTTGGTTTTCATTTTGGTTTTGGTTTTGGAGGCAAACCAAGTAGCACTCAGGGGTTACTCCTGGCTTACGCTCAGGAATCGCATGTAAAGCACATGCTTCATCTCTTGAATTATCTAGCCAGCCTTGTCTTGGGGTCTTTCGTGAGAATATAATATTTTAGGGAGCTGGAGGATCCATTTCCAAGATCACTCATTTGTTGTTTGATAAAATATGCAGGCTCTTGCTGAAGCATCACTTCCTCTTTATGAGGTATTTTTAGGGGATACTTGAATGTCCTCACAACATAAAAAAATATAGGACCAGAAAGCTAACTCACAGGGTTTGGAATGTTTGGTGGGCACATATAGAGGCCAGGGTTCAATACCTGATACTGCTGGGACATTTCTAAAAATAACAAATTAAACAACAGAGAAACTGTGCTCATGTGAGAGAGAAAAAAAAAACAGAATGGAGAGAGGGAGGGAGAGAAAGAGAGGAAGAAAGATAAGGAAAAAGAGGAAAAAGGGTGGGGTTGCCCTGGGAGGAAGCTATCTTTTTGATCTTTAGATATTAAGATATTTAGATATTGGAATCTACAGAGCACCATTTCTGTAACATTTTATTAGCCAGAAACAAGTCACTAAATTCAGGTCACATGTACTAGAGAATTGACTCCTACCTTTTGCAGTAATGAGTGACAAAGAATTTCTGAATCAATTTTTTTTACAACCCACAATTATGAACATAATTTCTCTTCCCTATATCACCCCAAATGTTGGCCCTGATGCTTCCCCCACAATAGAGGAAATAAGAAACTAGAAATTTTGAGCCCTGGGAAAACAGAGGAAAAGAGGTCTTCCTTGATAAACCTCAGGTAGAGTGATTCTCCCCAGTTTCCTAAAGCTCTTCTCACATCACATCAAAATCAAAGCAGCATTTCTAGGAGGCCTCTCCAGGCAACCAGCACCAAGAATTAATTTGCATAATTCAGAAAGATAATGAGCATATTGAAAAGTTACAGCAAACTTTAAAAAAAAACAACAAAGAGATATATAGGACCAGGTAATTACAACAAAACAGTAATTACTCCAGAGTAATGAAAACTGCTCATTCTCTCTCTCTCTCTCTCTCTCTCTCTCTCTCTCTCTCTCTCTCTCTCACACACACACACACACACACACACACACGCACACACACACTTCTTATTTGTGTTACAATAGTAAACTTCAATTTTTATAAGAAGCAAAACACAAGAAGAAGAAGATGATGAAGAAGAAGAAAAGAAGAAGAAGAAAAGAAGAAGAAGAAGAAGAAGAAGAAAAGAAGAAGAAAAGAAGAAGAAGAAGAAGAAGAAGAAGAAGAAGAAGAAGAAGAAGAAGAAGAAGAAGAAGAAGAAGAAGAAGGACTCTCAAATTACTAGGTTAAAATAGAAGCTCTAATTATAGGTTTCTTTCAAAAAGACAAACCTAAAACAAAATTGCACTGCAAAGTTAAAAATAAATGCTAAAAAATAAGAAGAGTAAAGATTTATCAAAAGACACAAGAAGAGCAGAGATAGCAAAATTAATTTCAGACTACAAAGAATTCAAGGCATTCAATGGAACGAGAACTCATTTTTTAAAAAGAACATTATGAAGAAGGAAGAGAGAACAAATTTTATGGGGCCCCGGGTGGCAGTGAACCAGATTAGTGCTGCTACAGTGAGAAGTTGTCAGACTCACTGGGGTCCCTGTCAAAGGATTGTTCATCCGTGATCACAGAAGATGGAAAATAAAATGATAAGTATATCTCATCCTCTCTTAGTCAAATGTAGATTCAAGCTAAAAAGTATGTGGGAAAAAGAGGAGCAAGCCTGTTACAGGTGAAGGCAGAAAAAGAGAAAAAGAGGATAGATTGTGGGTCTGGAAAAGGGCTTCTCTGGCCACCCTGACATGGTAGAATTGGGGAGATCAGCACCGAGATCCTGGAGCAGGAACTCTCTAGAAAGTGTCAGGTTCTGCCTATGTGTCTAGGAATCAGAAATGAAAGGGTGAGGTGTGGGATAAATGTGTTCATCCAAGTGATGTTCTTCAGAGTTATGTTGCTTCTCCTGCTTGTTCATGGCTCCTCCATGTGATCTCTCTTCTTGTGTATCCAGGAATCACAGACAATGTTTCCTAGAGAAGGAAGGCAGAAAGGAATTCTGTCACCTGACTACAAAAGGAGTCAGGTCTCTAGAGACTCTTCATCTGATGCCCAAAGTAGAATTAAGGGAAACCTACCTGGGTTTGTTTTTCCAACTTGCAGGTTATGGCAGCTTTCGTCTGGGAAGGCTATCAGCAAGCCCAGGAATAAGAGCAAGACCAGGCTCACCAACAGAAAAAGAGAAATGGTGACTCTCAGTGTACAATATCCTGTCTGTTTGTTTCATGGTAAAGATTTTATTTTCATGCCCAAAATGAACTTTCTTACTTGAGATCAACTTAATGATTTATCTATGGAGTTTGCCCTCTTTTATTCCCCATTTTTGGTTTTTGGGCCACATTCAGCAGCGCTTAGGGCTCATTCCTGGCTTCACTAATGAATCACTCCTGACAGGCTCAGAAGACTTTATGGGATGCTAGGAATTGAATCCAGGTCTTCCAGGTGCAAGGCAAATGCATTACCCCACATAGTATATAACTTCAGCCCCACTAATTTTAAAGAAAATAAGGTCTTACTTAATTCCAGACAATACAAGAAAAATTTAGAATCGTTGTATTTATTTCCTATAAACTGAGTATTTTTTTCCAATAGAATCACTTTTTTAATTTTTTTTATTTTTGTTTTTTTGGGCCACACCTGGCGGTGCTCAGGGGTTACTCCTGGCTATCTGCTCAGAAATAGCTCCTGGCAGGCACGGGGGACCATATGGGACACCGGGATTCGAACCAACCACCTTTGGTCCTGGATCGGCTGCTTGCAAGGCAAACGCCACTGTGCTATCTCTCCAGGCCCAGAATCACTTTTAATTTACAAAAAATAGAAAAAGAAAAAAAGAACCTTCTTAAGGGTTTTTTTTATACTGATTTTTTTAGCTTAAATTTATATTTCCTCAGGTTTCCCGATCAGGACCATGATTTCTATATTTTACTTCTTAAAGTTTCAATAAAACTTATTTACTCCCTCCCCAAAAGAATCTGTAAATACACAAAATTTATAACTTTAATTTGTAAAGCATTTCATACTGTTACTTTTGTAAATGTAAGTTTACCTTCCTGATTTTCAGCTTGTAATCATTGACTTATTAAAAAATATTTTTATATTCACTTTGTTTCAGCCATTTTTCTATCTCCATTTTATGACAGTCTTTACAATAAATCTTTTTACTATGTAGATCGGAATCATAAGGTCCTCAAATAACAATGATGTTTTCAAAAAAAAGCTTTCCTTCCGGTAACAAAAAAAAAAAAAAAAAAAAAAAAAAAACCTCTTATTTCTAAAATTACTTCTCTATCAAAGTTGTCTGAACTTTCAAAATATTGCATAACACAGAATCAGTGTTCCCCCTTTTGCCTCTTTTTTAAAAAAATTGCCGTTACTCTTCAAACATAAAAATGGTATTGGCTTTTCGTCAAAAGCTATTAGCTGTTCGTTTCATACCAGTTCTAGGTTTCTGGTCAGGCACTGACTTCCAGTCTCTGGGTAGATTCCAACCTACATTTACAAATGGCGGAATGATGAAGAACGGTTCTTAATCTGCAAGTGAACGCTGGCTGCTAGCTGCCAAAGACTGAGAGGTCCCCACAGATAGCATATGCCTGCTGCATCTCCAGGAGGTTGCCACCAGCTATAGTACAGCAGGTAGGGTGCTTGCCTTGCATGCAGCCAATTCAGGTTCTGTCCCCTGAACCCCATATGGTCCCCTGAGCTCTCCAGGAGTGATTCCTGAGCACTGAGCCAGGAGTAAGCCCTGAGCACTTTAGAGTATGGCCCCAAAACTTTTATGTATTTATTTATTTTGCCATTATCAAGAACAGGCATCATGAGCAGGATGGGAGAGGGTTGTCCTGCAGTCAGGGGCTTTCTGGAGGAGGTGACACTGGGGAAAGATGAGTTAAAAAACAGATGTTATCTTCTGCACAGGGGATCATTGGAGGTGTGAAGAGAAGGGTTTACAAAGCTTGCCTGTGATGTAGCTTTGCTTCACCATCAACCTTCTGGGGAGATTGGGGGGGGGGGGTTTGCACTCAATCCAAAGCAAACAGCAGCAAAGCCCAGATTTTAAATTTAAGAGGCTGCCTTCAGATTTTGTTTACTTGTCCCGATTTACATACTTTCCGGGCTCCAGCAAGGCTCATTCTTGGCCCTGGCACTGTCGGGCTTTACTCTGAGCTCTGGGAGAGGGAAGAGGATGGGGGGTGGGAAGTGCGTGGGCCACCCTAGATTTGGAAGGGCACTTCCCGGGAAAGGGGGCCCTAAGGCGAGGTGGAGCTGGCGGACCTGAGACCCCCGCCCCTGCTCGGTGGCCGCCGCCTGATGGGGACTCTCTGAGCTAGTCGACCAGGGCACCCCGACTTCCCAATCCTTCCCATGCAGGCATAGTGCCGGTACCCAAGGCTAGCGCACCCTCTCGCGGTCTTGGGGGGCACTGCGCCAGGCAAAGAGCCCATCCTAGATGCCTTCTGCTTGGGCCTAGCTGGAGGTGCTGCAACAGAGCGCTTGGTACCACCAGGCTCCCTATCCCCCAAATGCCCTCTGCTCCCCTCGGGAAGGAGTCACAGAGATGTCCTACTGGCCCCCTAAGAGACACACTGGAAAACGCCCTAGTCAGCGCTACAGAGGACTTCACACACTCCCTCCTCATTTGATTCCTGCCTCTTTGGCTCTACTCTCTCTCTCTCTGTGTCTCAGTTGACTTAGCAAAGATGCCAGTATTCAGGTCTGGCCATCACCTCCTTGACTTGTTGAGCCTAATATTTGAATGGGCTGCATCCCAATGCCAGTGCTGATTCTAAATAGGGGTTTGGGCACCACTATAGCCAGTTTCCTTGAACCTCAGCTTTCTCTGTGCAGTTGGGGACATTTGGGGCAACTGCATCAGAAACCTGGTGTCAACCAACAACAGCTAATGTGCAAAAAATTTTCACCAGGACGACAGAGAATGACTCAGGGGTTGGACAACCTAGTATGCCTAGAACCCAGAGTCAGTCTTATGCCAGAAAACTTCAGGGTTAAGGTCTCCTTGTATTTAGGCTTTTCCCCCCATTTTCCCCATACTTTGATGGGGAATACAAACAACAATTGCCACTCACACCGTTATTACTGTATTTTTTAACTCTTATCCTTTCTTAAAAAAAGAAGAGCTTACTAAACTTTCTGCTGGTGCTTTAATAAATTCATTGTGATTCAATAATTTTCAAGAATATTCTTTCCTTTTTCTTCCATCTCTTTAGTTTTTCTTTCAAGTTTCTATTTTTTAAAATCATGTTGCGTCTGATCTTCCTAAAACAAATGTATTATCATCAGTTATGTCAACTATGTAATGCATGTTCTTTAATTAAATTTTTAAAAATTAAAAAAAAAAAAAAAGAAACCTGGTGTCAGCTTCTTTTGTTTTGTTTGTTTTTGGACCACACCCCGCAGTGCCCAGGGGTTCCTCCTGGCTATGCACTCCAAAATCACTCCCGGGATGTAGAGGATCAAACCGGGGTCTGCAGCATGCAAGGCAAATGCCCGACCCGCTGTACTATCGCTCTGGCCTCTGGTGTCAACTTCTTGAGTTGCAGCAAACCTACACTCTAATGTATCTTCGCTGTTAACTTTGCTGGGTATTTGTGAATCCAAGAACAGTCCCCAGAATGAGAAATCACTTCCCATCCCCTTGTCCCCTTTTGGGGGAAGACCTTGGTAATATTTATCTGCAGCAAATAATAATCCACACAGACAAGAAGGATAGGGTGTAAAAGATTGGGCAAAGAGAGCCAGAGAATCTCCTTCCTGCAGCAGGCAGCTTTCGCAGAAGGTCCCTCTCCCCTGTCCATCAAGCTATTTATTGCCAACTCCACAGCGCCCCACCTGGAAGGGCTAGGTGGGGCAATAGTCACAGAACAATCCTAAGGAAACACTTTTATATACAACAATTCCAAGGATAATCTTATGGAACCTTTTTCATATACTACACGACACCTCCTTCTATGTCCAGCCAGCTTCTCCGTTTTCATACATTCCTGCTCTCACCCAACCCCTCATTTCCTGCAGCAAGCTTCTGCTTCTCTCTGATGCAATATGGAAGGAGGATGCTGGAACCTGCCCAGGGCACATGCCTGGGAGAGCCAGAAGGTCTAGGAATTTATCTGCATCCTTTTTTTCAGTTGGGTTTCTACAGAAGAACAGAAACAATAGGATGAAAGAGAGGCAAAGGGCCCATCGTCTCTATTTGCATATGTTTTGCATTTTTTTATTTTCATAAATACTGATCTAGACATAATAACACATGTGTTATTATACAGTTCATAAAGAATTGCAAGTTGTGGGGCTGGAGTGATAGTCCATTGAGTAGGGCTCTTACCTTGCAGAAGCCAACACTTGAAATAAAATTATTTCAAAACCAGGCATCTCATATGGTACCCCTGAACACCACCAGGAATGATCCCTGAGCATAGAGTCAAGAGTACGTCTTGACTCAAGTCTGAGCATTAGCTGGTATGGAAGAAAGAAATAGGAAGGAAGGAAGGAAGGAAGGAAGGAAGGAAGGAAGGAAGGAAGGAAGGAAGGGAAGGAAAGGAAGGAAGGAAGGAAGGAAGGGAAGGGAGAGAGGGAGGGAGGGAGGGAGGTGAGGGAGGAGGGAGGGAAGGGAGAGGGAGGGAGGGAAGGAAGGAAGGAAGGAAGGAAGGAAGAAGGAAGGAGAGGAAGGAAGGAAGGAAGGAAGGAAGGAAAGGAAGGGAAGGGAGGGGAGGGAGAGGGAGGGAGGGAGGGAGGGAGGAGTAAGGGAGGGAGGAGGGAAGGGGAGGGAGGAAGGGAGGGAGGGAGAGAGGGAGGGAGGAAGGAAGAGAAGGAAAAGGAAGAAGGAAGGAAGGAAGGAAGGAAGGAAGGGAGGGATGGAAGGAAGGGAGGGAGGAAGGGAGGGGAGGGAGGGAGGGAGGAGAGGGGGAGGGAGGGAGGGAGAGGAGGGAGGGAGGAAGGAAGGAAGGAAAGGAAGGAAGGAAGGAAGGGAAGGAAGGAAGGAAGGAAAGGAAGGAAGAAGGGAAGGGAGGGGAGGAGGAAGGGAGGGAGGGAGGGAGAGGGAGGAAGGGAGGGAGGGAGGGAGAGGGAGACAGAAAGAAAGAAAGAAAGAAAGAAAGAAAGAAAGAAAGAAAGAGAGAAAGAAAGAAAGAAAAGAGAAAGAAAGAAAGAAAAGAGAGAGAAAGAAAAAGAAATAGGAAGGAAGGAAGGAAGGATGGAAGGAAGGAAGGAAGGAAAGATGGAAGGAAGGGAGGGAGGGAGGGAGGAAGGGAGGGAGGGAGGGAGAGGGAGGGAGGGAGAGGGAGACAGAAAGAAAGAAAGAAAGAAAGAAAGAAAGAAAGAAAGAAAGAAAGAAAGGAAGGAAGGAAGGAAGGAAGGAAGGAAGGAAGGAAGGAAGGAAGGAAGGAAGGAAGGAAGGAAGGAAGGAAGGAAGGAAGGAAGGAAGGAAGGGGCCCGGAGAGATAGCACAGCGGCGTTTGCCTTGCAAGCAGCCGGTCCAGGACCAAAGGTGGTTGGTTCGAATCCCGGTGTCCCACATGGTCCCCCGTGCCTGCCAGGAGCTATTTCTGAGCAGATAGCCAGGAGTAACCCCTGAGCACCGCTGGGTGTGGCCCAAAAACCAGAAAGAAAGAAAGAAAGAAAGAAGAAAGAAAGAAAGAAGAAAAAAAAAAAGAAAGAAAGAAAGAAGAAAGAAAAGAAAGAAAGAAAGAGAAAAGAAAGAAAGAAAGAAAGAAGAAAAAGAAAGAAAGAGAAAGAAAGAAAGAAAGAAAGAAAGAAAGAAAGAAAGAAAGAAAGAAAGAAGAAAGAAAGAAAGAAAGAAAGAAAGAAGAAAGAAAGAAAGAAAGAAAGAAAGAAAGAAAGAAAGAAAGAAAGAAAGAAAGAAAGAAAGAAAGAAAGAAAGAAAGAAAGAAAGAAAGAAAGAAAGAAGAAAGAAAGAAAGAAAAAAGAAAGAAAGAAAAGAAAGAACCTGTCTGTACCTTCCCAGGCTCTTTTCCCATTCACAATCACAAACAAAATACCAAATTACTAGTAAATTATTTCAGGGGAACCTTCTCAGGGGATCTGCTTTTAGGAGGCTCTCAAACCATCTCTTAGATGCTTGTCCGACAGGGTGGAGCATCAGATATTTCTTATCCTGCTATTCCTGCTATTCTGTGAGTTGTTGAGTGACCTTTTTAGGTAGCAGGTCTTTCCTCTGACCCCTTCCCAAATGGGCACTCTCCACCAGCTCTTCTCACTAATGCCATCTCTGCCCTCTGAAACTCAAATTCCCCTAAAGCAGGAGTCTGCTCATCCCTTTTCCTTCATACTTTCTGTTTGCTTTTCTGGGTCTCCTGAGCCCTGTCTACTCCCAGCCTCTCTTTTCCAAAAGTAAACCTTTGTCATCAAGAGAAGGATGCTAGAGCTGGACTGATAGCACAGTGGTTCCAGGCTAAGTATCTTCAAACTCAGGACAAACATTAACTGAGGTGCCAGGGAATTTACTGAAGTGGCGGAGTTGATGCCTACTGTATGCCAGGCCTTGGTTGGAAGTCCTCCCAAGGACCACTCCAGCCTCTCAGCTCTGCTGACTGCAGCTTCTTTTTCTTCTCTTTTAATATAAAATCTTTATTTAAGCACCATGATTACAAGCATAATTGTAGTTGGGTTTCAGTCATAAACAGACAAAAAGGGATTTCAGGGGAGGTAACTCACAGGGCTGGAGTCCATGCCTAGTATGCACAAGCCCCAGGCTCAGTATCTGGGATTAAGGCACTTCATGCACTTGAAAGCATCACGCTAGTGGCTCTGGCTTTGCTGGGAAGATCTTAAACCAACACACACACACACACACACACACACACACATCCTAAAAACATGCCATGAAAGCACATAAAATAAACCATAAGATATCAAATGAAAACATTAAGTGTGTTTAATATAATGCATAATATGAAAAAATGAAGGAGCACCAAAAAAAAATTAAGTTGTAATTTCCTTTTTTTTTTTTTTTTTGGTTTTTGGTTTTTGGGCCACACCCGGCAGTGCTAGGGGTTACTCCCGACTCTGCACTCAGAAATCATTCCTGGCAGGCTCAGGGGACCATATGGGATGCCAGGGATCAAACCCAGGTCCATCCCAGATCAGTAGTGTGCAAGGCAAATGCCCTACTGCTGTGCTATTGCTCCAACCCCTAAGTTGAATTTTCTTTTCTGCTTTCTTCTGTGTATACAGGAAGCTTCACAATAAGCTTCACTCATCCCTTTGCTTTCACAGTACACATCATTTTGTATTGTATGAAAGAGCCTGGTGGATAGCAGTACTGGGACTGCCATTAGCTGGATAATTGTTTTTACTCAGAAGGTTTAATGAATAGGATTGCTGAAGAGAAGCTATAAATACATATATTAGGAAAGGATGCCATTAAAAATGAGCTAAAAGCAAATGAAAAGCTTCTGATGCATCATTAACCATTAAAGAGATTTTTGTCACTATAGTGTTATTAGTTATTTCCTCCTTCTAAAATGCCTCAAAAAGGGAGTCAAAGCATCTTAAATGATGATGGAAATTGAGAAAAAAAGACATAATGCATGTTAAAAGATTTATTTTATGCCCCTTCTCTTGAGCTCAGATGTGACACAAATTTACCTGGTAAACATTGACAAATTAGAAAGAAAGACTTGAGCAAATTCAAAGTGATGCCCTTGCTGGAGTGGATATAGCAGTCTGTTACTTGTCTGTCCGAGCCAGGGGCTTCCAAAAGAAAATCTGAAAGGATCCAAAGACATTAATCTCTGCTAAAATGAACCAGCTACTACTGGATAAATATTACATCCTCCTGTTTGTATACATACTCAGCTGATCTTCATATTGATCCAGCTTTGCACAATACACGAAAAATAGAGCACTCTAGAGTTTGCTTCTCATATCTGTCTTGGACAGCCATCAGATCTGTTAAATGGGCTTCTGGCCCAGAAATCAGTCAAGAATAGGAGTTTCCAAGACCTGACCACTGTGGATATTTAAATGTAACTTGTTTTATTTTGTTTTGTTTGGGGGAGGAGACAACCTGGCAGTGCTCAAGGCTTACTCCCTCCCATTCTCACATAGGAGCTGGTCTTCAGGCATGGATAGGTTGCCAACCAGCAGATTCCAGCTGTGTTATTAACTACCAGTTTGCAGAGCAAGAGAGAACAGGTGTGAAATCAATGCAAGTCCTCAGGTATACAAAGATGCAAACCACTGAATCGAATGATTCTTATATGGTCATCACTGATGTGTTTTATTTTGTTCTATAACTGAAAATATCGGACTTATTTCCTCCATTTTATTATGTTTTCCGTTTGTCTAATTCCTCTTCGTCTATTTTTTTCTTGTTCCCTGACTTCTATTAGATTGCACATGCTTTATCCTCCTGTAGTCACCACTTTTAGCCACCTGACCTACCTGGAGTTGCAACTGCTTTCATGCCTCAGTGATTTCTCATTGTATTGGTGTACAAAGTTGTTTCATACTATCACTGCCAAAGTATCTATGCCCTTCAATCATTGTCCAATGTCACCTTAAGTCCAATCTTCACTCCCTCTCTAGATTCCAATACATGTTTGTGTCTATTTTTTTATGTTTTATTTTAGTTTTGATTTGGAGACATTCCCAATGATGCTCAGGTTTTACTCCTGGCTCTTCACTCAGTAATTGCTCCTGGCAGTGCATCCTGGGATGCCAGGGATCAAACATAGGTTGGCTGCATGCAAGGCAAATACCTTACCCACTGTACTATCACTCCAGCCCCCATCATTTTTTTTAAATTTTTTAATTTTGAATTATGAGAACAAAAGATGCAAAGAAAGAGGACAAGGTAAAGTTACAGTGGAAGGACAATCACCCATAACATAATTCTCAGAAGAAGTCCCCTTGCTGATATCTTAACTTTGAACTTTCAGCCAAAGAACGTTAAGATAAAATAAAACAGAATCCATGTGCGATTATTTTGTCCCTCGAGTCCCCAGATTGTAGCACATTATAATATTTCTTAACAGCACACAAGGCAATCTAAAGCCATCAAACTTACGTAACTCCTTTAACATTAGAGGCATAGTATTTTTTACATTTCCATGTATATGAATATTAGCTTAAGTTAACCTCAAATTTTAAGTGGGTGCGTTTTAAGGATTAGAGTCAAAGGAGCACAGTAAAAACGTTGTTAGAGTGGCAATTGTTGTTTGCATAGGCCCACCAAAATATGAGAGGCATGGAAAGGAATAACCTTGGCCTAAATACAAAGAGATCCTACCCCTGAAGTTTCCTGGCGTAAGACCAGCTCTAGGCTTCAGGCAAGTTATCGTCTGATCCAAGACATTGTCCGTAGTGCCAGCACACTTTTCACACAGTCTCTGTTGTTGGTATCATGTTTCTGTATTAAAGATTCTGGAATCTGCATGTCCTACATTGAAGTCATGATGTGGAGTGTCTTCTCGTTTCACCTCACCATGAAAGGGCAATGCAGGAAGCCCTTTCCTGTAAGCAGGTTGTTGTTGTTAAGTCTTCTCAGTATTAAGGGAAGTCTCTTTTGAGCAGGACGATGTCTGAGCAGTGGTAGAGTCTTCCGTGGTAGAGGATTGCTTCCAGGTGATGTTATAGACAAACCTCATAATTAAGGCAGCCCCCATCATTTTTGTTGTTGTTGCTGTTGTTGTTCAATAATCCACAGATGAGTGAGATCATTCAGTATTTGTTCTTATACCTCTGGCTTACTTTGCTAAATATAGCACTCCAGTCCCATCCACTTTGCTGCAGACTGCAAGTTTTCCTCTTTCCTACATAGTATTCTATCACGTATATATATATATATATATATATATATATATATATATATATATATATCGAAACTTCTTTATTCATTCATCTATCATTGGACATATTTGTTTTCATATCTGACTTCTGTCCCTGGATGGAATTCAGTTTCTTTCTCTCAGCAAGCCTTATGCTCTCTGAGAGGAATTTTTCTGAATAAGCAGCTAGTCCTGTCAGTGCTAGCACAGAGCCCTGCTCAGCCACCTGCTGGACATCCTCTCTACCACTTCATTCTGTCCTTATATTTCTCATCTTAGACCCCTGCTTGCTGCTACACTTCTATTAGGAATCACAGTGAAAGAGATGTTAATATGGAGAGATCCAGGACTTGGTGATAGAAACTGGAACAGCCAACACTCAGGAGAATATTTAAAACCAGGGGAGAAGCTCAGAATAGAACAATTAAATGCTCTCTGGGCCTCTCCAACCCAGAAGGTCCCTTCTGTCAAGTGCATTTAGGAGAAAGCTACAGGAACAGAAACAAACCCAATTCTTTAGGAAGCAGGACCCTGTCCTGCCACGTGCCTAATAACCCCATGACTTTGAACTTCCCAAGCTCTAGAACTGGGTAAATAAAAGTTTGTTATTTATATGTCACCAGGCCTCTGGTACTTTGCCATGTGGTTTAAGGTAGACTATTAAAAATTGCTCTGTTTCTAGCCTTTTTATGAGTTTCCATTTTAAATTTATATGTGATCAATTGAAGATGCATTTTTATGTTAGTGCTTTCCTTTTATTCTTTTTGGCTCCTCCCAATTTTCTGAATACAATTCTGACTGATCCTCTATTTTTAATTCACATGCTTATTTTTATTATAGCAATTTTTCTATAGGGAAGTCCTTTACTTTTCTTTCTATGCCATTAAGAGCCAGAGCAATAGTGCAGTAGGTAAGGTGCTTGCCTTAAATGTGGCCAACCTGGGTGCAATCCTGGGACCCCATTTTGTCCCATGCCCAACCAGGAGTTATCCCTCAGCACCTCCAGGTGTGGCACACATATACACACACTCAAAATCAACTACATGCATTGATCTCTTTAATCTGCTTTTAAAATAATTAGCTTGTAACAGTTTAATATTTAGTAGACTGTTTCTCACCCTCGAGATTTCTACTTTGTGTTCAATTTCTTTTTGTAATACCAAGATTTACCAAGTTGTTCAGAATACAAGTTGTTCAGGTATTAAATACTTAATCACCATAAGTGCGACCTTCCTTTCACCAGGGTCCCCAATATCCCACCCACCACCAAACAGACACAATTTGACTTCATATTGTTTGTTACAACACAAATGCAAATGGAATTATCAAAACTTAGATCAATAAGCGTTAATTTGAAATGCTTGTTATATGTCTCTTTGGTGTTACTAAAGTCAATGTCTAAGGTTTTACTGGGCTGTGGTTGGTGCTAGTTGGGCCTTCTGCGTAAATGACTAGGCTCACTGAATTTAGTGGTCTTCTATGCAACTTTCCCATCAGATATCCTGTGATACTACTGGTCTGAGACTACTATAAAAAAAATCCAGGATTTGGGGCCGAAGAGATAGCATGGAGATAGGGTGTTTGCCTTGCATGCAGAAAGATGGTGGTTTGAATCCTGACATCCCATATGGTCCCCCTGAGCCTGCCAGCAGTGATTTCTGAGCATAGAGCCAGGAATAATCCCTGAGCGCTGCTGGGTGTGACCCCCCAAAAAAAATATCCAGGATTTATAGATCTAAAACAAATTTGGTGGCTTGAAAGTTTGATAGCTTTAAGTCCAAGAGCTGGTCCATTTCTGTCAGAGGCTGTAGGGTTGTGATGTTGGCCTGCTGTTTTTACAGAAAGGGAATCTGCCCACCCCTTTCTTATATTGCCATAGAAGTATCAGCCCAGATTGGGCTATCTGGGAAGTATTGGGAGCCTTTATTATTACTTTTTTTTTTTTTTGCTGTATTCAATTTCTACATAAACTTTAAAAGCAGTTCATCTCATTCATTGTAAATTCATTTGAGGAGATTTTCTTAAAGTCAGTTTTCCTATGCAGGAACATATCTGTTTTCCCTTTACTCATATCTTCTTTTGTCCACTCAGGAGTATTGTGAAGTCTTGTTTAGCTTGTTTTCTAAAATCAAACTCTAACCTGTATTCTTCTTTTTTATTGATATGACCAATGGAGCTTCAACCTTATCTTCTAACCCTTGGCTATGTAAGGCTGTTTTGTTCAATATGTTGGCTTGGAGCCTGCCACTGATTGTTATCCTACTTTCATTTCATTTTCTTTGACTTCTTGCTTGTTTCTTCTTTTATCTTTTTGGAGCCACACCTGGCAGCACTGAGCACTAGTCCAAGCATAATGCTCGTGGTCACTCTCCTGTAATGCTTGGGGGGTCATATGGTGCTGGGGCTAAATCTGGGTCTTCCACAAGCAAAGCATCACACCCCAGTCCTTTAAGCCATGTTCCTGGCTCTTTTCTTAGATTTTCCAGGTATAAAATGGTATAGAATTTTTAAAATTATAGATTTGTTTCCTTTCTTCTAATCTTTAAATTCTTAAATCATTCTCTTATCTAATTGCATTAATCTCTGAAGTTGCATCAAATCAGATGAGCTAGTGAATAGCTTGTCTCCTCCATTATAAAGCATCCTTGTTTAACCTCCAGCAGTTAAGCCTTAAGCTCATGTCTGGACTGAGATAAATGTTTTTCGTTCTGCTTAAGATGGGCCCAGCTATTTATTTTTACTCAATATTGAGTAACAGGTTAAAAACCCAAGATATTAGATAGGATTAAGAAAGAACTATTTTGATAATAGATGTAATTACATCTTAATTTCTCTCTCATAACTTTAGGTTTGGAATTAAATAAACCTTCCATTTCAGTGCCCATCAACCAGCTCTATAATCCACAACCACCTTCAGCCTTAGGTAATACCATGATAAAATGAAAATAAGTAAGACACTTCTCTTATGAGACTGAGACATTTAAGGGAGAAAGGATTTCAAGCATTGACAGGCATGGTGGTTATGCGCATGCAGTAATTGACCCTCTGTGTAGAAATGCCTTCAATTCTCCTTTACAATCCAGTTCTGAGTTTTCTTCTTAATATGATCATGATAAAAAATAAATGTTTGGGACTATAGAGACAGCACAGCAGTGGGGCATTTGCTTTGCATGTGACCAATCTGAGAGGGCCTTAGCACAATTCCCAGCACCCCATATGGTCCCCCAGCCTGCCAGGGGCAATTTCTGAGTGCAGAGCCAGGAGTAGCCCCTGAGCACCGCTGGGTTTGGCCCAGAAACCAATCAATCAATCAATAAGTAAATAAAGTTTAAAAAATATTTTTAAAATAATGTTATGCATTTGGGGCCCAAAGGTAGATCAGTTGCTTTGCATGTGGCTAACCTGGATTCAATCCCTAGCACCCCCATATGGTTCCCTGAGGTACCACCAACAGTGATCCTTGATGAAGCCAGGGATTATACTTGGCACTGCTGAGTGTGGCTCAAATACAAAAGTTTTTTAAATTATGCATTCAAGGTATAAACTTGTCAGGAATGTAGCTCACAGGGTTGGAGTGTGGCTTTTTCTTCTGGAGCTCTGGGTGCAGTTCCCAGCACCAACCAAATGGTTTTCCTAGTTCTGCCTCAGGCAAGCATCTCTATAACTGGGCCAGGAGTAGCCCTCAAGCATCATCAAAGAGTAGTAAAAAAAAAAATGATCCAGAACCATTTCTTTTTCAATTAAAAATATGATTTATTCGGGGTCAGAGAGATAGCATGGAGGTAAGGCGTTTGCCTTTCATGCAGGAGGTCATCGGTTCGAATCCCGGCATCCCATATGGTCCCCCGTGCCTGCCAGGAACAATTTCTGAGCCTGGAGCCAGAAATAACCCCTGAGCACTGCCGGGTGTGACCCAAAAACCACACATCAAAATAAAAATGATTTATTCAAATACAGGAAAACATTCTACAACAGAACTTTTAGAAGCTTCTTATACTGTGATATGTGTTATACACATTCTGTCATACTATTTCCAGAAGACTTGAAATGCCACCGATATTTTTTGGGGGGTAGAGGCACACCCAACGATGCTTAGAAGTTAGTTCTGACTCTGTATTCAAGAATGACTTCTGGTGGACCATATGGGTTACTGTGGCTCAAATCCAAGTCAGCCCCATGCAAGGCTTTTTAAAAGGTGAGGAAGAAAATTTACTGTTTCATCCAAACCCAGATATATTTCAAACTAAATAGGTCCAGTTGGCATATGGATGTTTCATGAAACTATCCAAGAAATGGCTGGTGATAAACAGTTCAGAAACACTTCTCCAAAAGGCAGAGATTCTTTCTAAAAGTTAAAGTCACAACCCTTGTAGAAAACATTGATGGCCAACCATCTCCCCACCCGCTCATGTCCGGGTGCCCTTTTAATCACATTTCTGTCCTTTGTACGAACAGGAAAAAAAAAAAAGAAACAAAAATATATATTCAATAGGCTGTGTTTGTGTTTTGCATGCAGAAGGCCTGAGTTCAAACCACAGCACGTCATGGTCCTCCAGATACAGCTGGGAATGCCCCCAAAATACAGAGCAGGGAATAACCCGTGAGCACATTCCAAGTGTGGCCCCAAAAGAAAAATACATAAGTGATTCTTCAAGGTCATTCATGGTGTAAGTTTTATTTGATTAAAACGTATTATATTACTAACATGAGAAACAGTTAGATTGGGGAGGGTTAAAACGTGTATGTCATTTTTTTTATTTGTGCATTCACTTATAGCAGTTTGGGGCTAGTGGGATTCTCACTCCAGGTGAAGAGCCCCAGAATTCAGAACTCCAGCCAGCCTTGGAATTTGTAGTCCTTGCACTGCTCTTACTCAACACGAGGGAGCAGCATTACAAAAGAAACCTCAACAAAGCTTTTCTTCCAGCTCCAGTAGGTTCTTGTGAAAATCCAGTTAAAGCATTTTCAATAAACTAGTCCTTCAATAAACTATTCCGGTCTTTCTCAGAGGCCCTATTATAAAACAATGTGTTTATAAAAAGTCCCAATTAAACTGACTGAGAGTCACAGTTGACTCCTTCATTTTTATGTCTGTCAAGATGTCTGTGACCAACTGCAGGGTGCCCACTTGTCCTTGCTCCCAAATCCTTCACAGTGCCTACTTTACAATCTTGTGACCAGATCTAATACATTATATCATTGATAGATTTTTTTTGGAAACAGAACAGATTTTTGTTCATGGCTTTCTGAGAATTATCTGTTCTGTTTCCAAAGTCCCCAGAGCAATGGCTGACAAAAAGTAGAAGAAAAGTTTGCTCATAGCAGTGGTGATGTTGCTAGTTGTGCTGGTGGTAACAGTGGATGAAATGATTATTATGGCAATTGTGGTGATGGTGTTTGTGATGGTGGTGGCAGTTTAAGGTTTTGGAAGTAATAAGATGATGGTGCTAGCTGATAGTCAGTAGAAGGAGGGAGACAGGTGACAGTGATGGTTCCATAGCAATTATTGTGATGTTTATTGCTTAAAGGTTTCTCAAACTCCCCATCAAAGTTAGATACTAAATGTAACCAGATGAGGATTTCCAGAAGTCTCAAAGCATGGGATAGGCCTTGTCAATATAACAGCATAAGTGTGTGTGGTGTGATGTGGACTCATGGCACAACCAACAGAGTCCCCAATATCCAAGAATGTTAAATCTGTGTATTGGTGTGTGAACAACCCCAACATTTCTCAAGCCAACACAAAATGAAGAAAGGTCTGGTCCTTGTTATCCTTGGCCTTATAGAACCTAGCAGCCTCCTGTTCCTCCTTAAATGTGAGGAACTCCCAGTCTCTTCCAGGACCCCTTCGTTCTCTTAGTTGCTGTCCTTTACAACAATTCCTTCATCTTTAAAACTTATCCACCATCATATATTTTTCTCTCCATATTATAACCTAAACTTCCAACCATGTCACCAAGCCTTCTGAGACTTGCCTCTCACTTCAATATATTTGAACCACTTCACTGTTGTCCCTCAAACTCCAGGTCCTGTGCCTCTCCCTCCCCCCTTGTGATCAGTGTTCCTACCTTTCACCCTTTTATTCACATAGACCCATCCACTCACCACCACCACCTCAGCTCAAAGCTTCTAGAACAAGTTTTCAACCACACAACATTATGAGTGTCCTGGCACCATGAATCCTACAAGTGTTTGGCCTTGTATTATCTGAATTTCATCTCAGTAAAATATGCTTATTGAAGGTATGAGGCCTCCCCACCAGTCCCTGCCACACAAACAGTAGTGCCTCCCAAATCCTATTTGGGATAACCTGCTATGTAACTTCTCTTTCCCAGGTACCTTGAGCCTCCCTGCTGTAGGTCTCCACTAGTGTCAAAGGACATGGCGGTCTATAACTTGACCTGTGCTGGAACTCAGTGTAGGTGCCACAACCATAAACCAGCATTCAGGAAGCTTTCACAGAAAGCTCCTTTGGCAATAGAGAGCTATGCCAGAGGATGGGTGTTTCCCATGCACTCTGGAACTGCCCCACAAGATGCCTCAGCCCTTATGATGCTACCTGGACACTATCCCTCCGGTGGTGAGTAGGGCTGCTCCCTAGAACTTTATGGATGAGTTAGAAGCCCCTTCTGTTATGGTGTCTGTAATCTTGAGTCAGGCCCTTGTAACCTCCCTGTTCTCATGCTCTCCAGCCCCTGAGACAGGCATCAGTAACCAATTCCTTCTCAGACACAGAAGAGAATAGGTCTGTAGATTTGAGGGAGGGCACTCTGAAGATGGGCACACTTTGGCACTCTTGCAAAAGGCAATGTACATCTGGGCTCTATCAGCCTAGGAGCTGACTCTCCCTGGGTCCCCAGACCAGTGTTCATTGTTGTCAGGTGGTTCTTGCTGTTCTTACCAGGCCAAAAAGCAGCATCTCAGCAGAAACTCCCCAAGATAAAGGCAGAACAAGCATCTTATCTTTATCCCACTCCTTCCAACTCTGCCACTCTGGGATTCAAGCCTCCCAATGGGAACAATCAACTCATGTGACTTCTTGGCAAATGGCATGAGCGCACTGCCTCATGCTGATATAGCTGCCTGAGAATCTGACATCCCTACTGAAAACCTTGGTCCTCTCCACCCGTTGTTCAGAAGTTGCCCATCACGTGGTCAGTTAGTTGCCTGAGAAATCATAATAAAAAAAACCACTTCTGGAACCAAGGGCCCAGTATCATGATGGGGAAAGCAATCATCTGTCTGGGGAAGTTCTTTTCTCTGCAGATTAACCTGCAAAGCACAGACTTAGTTGTTATTGAGTTCTGAGCAATGGTTACCACATCTCTGCTCCCCAGTCAAGTCCCTTCAACTGCAGCCCCAGAAACTGTCTGACACCTGTCTCCTCCACAGATCGCCTCACCTCCTCCCATCTATTGAAAGGCTGTCTGGATTGCTGCCCTGAAGTGCATGCATGCTCTCACTTGCCTACTCACCCCTGTGCTGCTATCTACCATACAAGCCACAGATGATCCGGGCCTTAGCCAAACCTCTGGATGACAAGAAGAGGCTGATGTGGAAGGAAGCCTTGTCAGTCAGGGAAAATGGTTTCTGCTGGGGAGTCACAGCAGCTGAGATGGAAATGCTAGTCCCTGCTGTTCTGACAATCTCACCTAGAATGACTAACTTTCGAGCCATCTTGTCCTCTGGCAAGGAGACCTGGCCTCTTAGACAGACTCAGCATGCACCATTTGCCTCTGCTGCATGGAGTCCTGCTTTATTTAATGGTTTGTGTAATGACTGAGTGTGTGACTACTTGTGTTGGAAGAAAGTTCAGTCCTGGGCTGTTTTCCTTGTCTGTCAAAAACAGGAGGCATGTTCCCTGCAGGGCAAATGAAGAGTGGATACCTGCTGAAGAATAAAGATTTCTTTTGGTAAAAGAAAAAAATTAATTAAGGTGCAGAGTCCCTTAGGAATTCTGAGTTGGTATGTCTGGGGCAGGATGTACAAAAATTTGTCTCTGATAAGCAACATGAAGAGGTCACTGGTTTCTATCTAAGCATTGAGCAACATGGCACCAGGACAGCTGAAGGTTCTAAGATGCCCCCAAAACAGGCCCTCATGGTGTGCCTGTCCCAAGGCTAAGCACCAAGGGTTAAAAAAAAATCTCATAGGTGAGGTGCAGGAATTTTAAATGTCTTGTCCTATGTGTATTGCTAGGAAGTGGTCAAATGGATCCAATCCATGACTCCCAGACCCCTCCCAACAAACTGCACTTCCAATCAGCAGTGTGGCCTGGCCCTCCACCACTGCCTCACCTGGTCTGCTATAAACCTCAGAAGTCTTTCTACCCTCCAGACTGTCCACCTCAATACCACCTGCTGTCAAGGTAACATTAATTTTATCTGTAGTAAAATTGACATGGCACTACTCAGCACTTCATCATGGTAGAGAGTGTTTGTTGACTTAGGAGAAGGGTAAGGTCATACATAGTAGGGGGTGCTCTGGGCTTATTCTTGACTCTGAGATCTGTGATCTTGGCAGTGCTTAGGGGACTATATGCAGTGCTGAGGATCCAACTGGGATTGCAAAATAAGTGTCTCAACCTCATACTTACTACCTGAGCCCATCATATTAGAACCATTTTTAAGTGTAATCTCAGTGGCATTTGGACAGTGAATGTGTTGAACATTCTTCGCACAATCCAACTTCCATCTTTAATCCTCCTAGAAAATAAAAATGTTGTCTGTCCTTGACTCCTAAAAACCCTCATTTTATTTCCAGTAGCTCTCAATATGGCTCCTCCAGGGACTGCTATCCAGGACTGGATCATACCATATTTGTCCTTTAGGGACTGGCTCATTTCACTATCATGTATTTAGGCCTCCCCATTGTAATATGCATCAGAATTTCCTTCTTTTTTAAGTCTGAAGAATATCCTATTGTGAATCTAGACTACAATTTGCCTCCCCAGTCCTCCAAGGCCATTTTCCTTCTTGGGGGAATTGTGGACAGGGCAGACAAAAATCTTTTCAGCTTCTCACTTTCCAATTCTTTTGAGCATCTCCCCCAAAACAGAATCATTGCTGAGCTGTTTGCTGCTCTGTTTTTGAAGTGTTTGAGAAACTGCCTTGCCACTGTCAGCAGCTGCATTTTTTAATATCCTCACTAGCCAAGCAAACAGATTTTATTTTTTCACCTGCTCAACCACACTTTTTTTTCATAACAACCATCAAAAATGGGTGTGAAGTGATTCAAAGTACCTTCCTTTTTCTTCCTTTTTTCTCTTTTTTACTTTAATAGATACACACTTGTAAATGTTTCAGACATAAAATTAACATATAGGAGTCCTGGAGATAGTATAGGGATTCAAGTCTTGTACTTGTCAGACTGAAAATTGTCCCCTCTCACTACACATGATCTCCTGGTATGATCCTTGAGCACAGAGATGGAGTAGCCTTGAGCTGCCAAAATATGGTCCCCACCCCTTCTCAAATCAACATGTAGGGCCCAGATATAGCAGAGGGGTTAGTTATCAAACTCAACCAGCTTTGTTCTTCAGCACCAGAAAGCCCAAGTAGAACCACATTCTTGTGTTCCTTCCTGCTTATAACCATTATTCTGGTTGACTGAGAATTGTTTATAGGACCGCTAGGGCTCCTCAGGATTGTTTGAAGGCCCCCCAAAATTAAAAATTAGCTAAGATAAACGTGTATTTACTACATTAATTCAATAAAAAAAAGTTAAGTTCCTTTTTGATTCATTGTAGTGACATAGTTTACAATACTGTGTGTGTTCGAAGTACAGGCTCTTCAAGCAAACACAGGTTGATTATTTGCAGCTGAGCTCTAGGAGTGGGGACAGGGATACAAACCTCAGAAGGGGATTCCAGACAAACCCCAACTAGTCCCTGTATCATGCAACCTTTTGGCAGAGCTCAAGCAAGAAAGCAAGTCCCTGTGGGTATCTGAACCAGAGAACAAAGACACAAGAGATGAAGAGTACAAGAATCTCTCCTTCCTGCACAGGAGAAAAATCGAGCATCCCCTTCTTGGGGTGGCAGTCCAGTCTGGCCTCCAGAACTGAGTATATCATGGTGTGGCATTGTAGAAATAGTCCTGGTTGTCTCAGGTTTAATGTTACCAATAGGCACATATAGGAAGCTCTTGGGGAGAGAATCAAAAGTGCATTAAAGAGGGTATCATGGTTAAAGCATCAGGAACAGAAGAGTTCTTCTACATAATGACTTGATATAGTGAGAGCAGACCATAGAAAGCCATGGAATAGTTTCTGCTACACTTAATGCTCAGTGGGAGTCACAGAATGTTTTTGAACAAGAGTGCTTATAAGAGAGTATGGCATAGTGGTTCTGAGCAGGCAACATGAAGTTAGACTAGACAGGTTCAGATCCCAGTCAGCCAGACCATCTAAAAATCATGTTGTCAGAAATAGGCTTCTGTATTACTTTAGATCTCAGTGTCTCTTCTGAAAGAGCAAGTCTCTGAAAGTTTTGTGGGGACTAAATATGTCAGCCCCTTACAAGTGGGGATAGTGTTTAGAAGTGATTCCAATTAACTTTTATTTTAAAGAGAGAGGCTCCAAAGTGGTATTCAGGAGACCCCATGAGCTAGTCTTGGCCAACTTGGCCTTAGTCAATTCAAGAACCTGAGGATATGAGACTGCTCAGGCCTTGTAGGTCTGGGAATAGCTAGGCCACCCTGGCAGTGCTGGGTCTCTAGGAGTGCACCCTGTGATGCTGTGGACCATTTTGCTGGGAATCAAGTCAGGCACATGCTAAGTATGTACCACTATTGCATCTTCTGTTCCACTTTTCCAGGTGGCTTTTGTGATTTCATTGAATTCTGGATTATGAAAAGTGCTTGGCCCCAAGCACTTTTGAGTTGAGGCAGATCAGAAACTCTAAACCCAGAGGTCTGTGGGTGGTGGCAACAAGCGATAGCAATGTCTGACAGAGCCCAATGGCCAAGACTAGAGGGAATCAAAAGTTCCAGAAACATAGAGAGGGAATGTGAGTGCTCAGTCCTAAGAGTGTAGCAAGACAAAGGTGAGGAGGGACTTGGCTCAAGTCTAAGTCAAATGGACAGGTAAATCTGGTTTTTAGTGAGGAGCAGAATGGAGGGAGAAATAGGTTGTTTGAAAATTGGCAGGGCTCAGAAAAAAAGGAGATGGCTCAGGAACCTGTAAATGTGTATGGGTGTATGTAGAAGGGGGACACATCTGAAGGTCAAAAACAATTGGAAGCCAGAGAGACAGTATAACAGGTTAGGCACTTGCCTTTGCACATAGCAAGTCTGGGTTCAATTTCCAGCACCACACAACGTTCCCAGAGAACTGCCACAAGTTAAGCCTTGAGTACCAATGAATGAGGTCTCATCTTTTCCATCTCCCCAAAACAATGCAAAGCCAAAAGAAAGAAGGCTGGAACTGAGACCCCAAGCTTAAAAGGGGTGGGAGAGGTTCGTCATCGGGCAGAAGGACCAAGCAAAATATTTTGGAGGTCCAAAGAAATTTCCAAAGGAGAAGGAGTATGAAGTGGAGAGAAAGAGAAAAGAAGGAAAGAGGAGGAAAATACCAGAAGGAAGGAGAAAAAAGAGATCGACGATCTCTAAAGTCGAGGTGAGCATCATCAGCTTGTGTCAGACCTGAGTTCAAGCCCTGCTCTGCTCCTCTCTGTTTGGCCTCAGGAGTTACTAGCTCCTGTATTCTCTGTGCCTGTTTCCTTTCTGCTACAAACTATGATGATAACAGAACTATCATACAGAGCAGTTAAAAGACTTTAGTAAGAAATATCTAGAAATCCCAGCATCCAAGGCCAGGCTCCAATCATGGAAGTTAATTTCATTATGACTCCCAGGACATCTGGGTCTAAAGACAGAAGAGGAAAAAGACATTAGGGGGGAAAGGTAGGTGGTGTTAGAGGACTGGGAGAAAGTAGGGAGTGAAAGCAGGCCAGAGAGATATTTGGGAAAGTTGGACTGGTGGGGAGATCTTCCAAAGAGAAGGTCTTAGATCCTGATTGCTTCAGTTTCAGCAATTAACACACCTCTAGTCATTTTTGAAACAGCGGCGTCATTTTAAAAATATTTAGTAGAGAAGATCTTTGAAAAGGGATGGCAGGATTTCTTCTGGGGAGGGATGGGCGAGACAAAGTGAGTTTACTATCAACCTAGGGCCTGTATATCATGTTTAGACACTTGCAAAACCTGGAAGCGAGGAGCATAAGAGACCCCAGATGTTAATTTGAGACAATGAACTATTCAGTGGAGGGAGTTGGGTGGCGTGGGTAGCAAGGAAAAGTGGGGGTCAGGGCCACACCACCCAAGACTAGAGTAGTAAAATGTGATGGACCAGGAGCTTAAATTATTCATTTCTAGATTTCAACCACCCAATCCCTTTAGAGACTAAATAATTCAAGTTGACTTTGATTTCATAAATACAATGCTAAAGGGATGAATATGCAAAAATTCTACAAATGAGAAGCCAGAGGACATTCAGTTGAGTAGATTCCCCCAACTCAAGCAGGTGGAAGTTCCACCTGCTGAGATTTTCTCAAATGAAGGCATCTTGCTGTCTCCCTGCAACTCCTAACTTAATATTTTAAGAAAAAAAAAGATCTGGGGCCATGTAAATGTCAACTGTCCCTGGAGAATCTTGCTTGCTGTCAGCACCACCAGAGGGCGCTAACCGAGCATTTAATTTCAGAAGGTGACCTCATTGGGGGATGAACCTTCAAATAACTGCACAGTTGACACTGGGTTGACAGATGACGCAGGATCTACCTGAAATCCTTGTAAACTGCTCCCGTAGCAGAACAAAGAGGCTTGTGGAGAAACAACCACCTCATACATCTAGAAGATGCCTCCACTCCAATTTTCCAGTATCTCCAGCCCAAAAGTTCTGAAGGGGAGCGAGAGCTTGAAACTGTAGTTGGATGATGTTAAAGATGCAGCAAGGGGCCAGAAAATGGTATAGCGGGTTTGACACTCAGACTCGGCTTTGATCCTTGTCACTACATTTAGGTCTCAATTACTTCACCAGGAGCAATCTCTGAGCTCAGATCCAGGAATAAGCTCTGGGTACAAGCAAATGGGGCACACACACACACACACACACACACACACACACACACACACACACACACACACACGGCAGCTTGTGGGATTACTTCTTGGTCAGAAGATCACTGCAATGCAGAAACAAGGAACAGAGAACAAGCTTTTCAGGAACCTTTGCTGTTCACCCCACTCACTCCCAAACCCCTCCTGCTGGCTGGGCTTATGCAGGATCTATTATGGGGTGCAGTTTTAGCAGGTCTAAGCTGATCAGGGATGTTATTTTTCTTACTAGGAGCTGAGTCTTCTGTCTAGAAGACCCCCTATTACCAGGCATTTTGAAAGACAATAGTTGTTTAATAAAACTCTTAGAAAAAAATTGAGCTTCTAATTGGAGAAAATAGCATGTTCTTTTGCTCTGAGGTTCCATCATTATAGGCTGAGTAGGTGTTTTTCCATACGAAATGATTCCCAGTGCTTTCTTCTGCCACAGGATTACTGGGTAACGGGATGTGATGTTATTGAAATGAACCCAACATAGGCTTGGAGAGCAGTAGGAATTCATTAAATGCTTCCTTCCAGCTGCCCCCAGTGACCTTGAACCTCACCAACCCAGATCTACACTGTGCATAAATGTTGACATCGAAGTAAAGGCTATGGTCTTGAATCTTGCTCAAAATCAAAATGAGAGAGACAGAAACAGAGTGAATTATAATTCCTGTGAGACTTTTAATTCTGTGAGATATCTAATTCTAATATCTGTGACACTTTCAACAGAACCTTTTAACTGGAAGAATAATACAATCTTGACTGTTCCTCCTCCAACTTCCGGACAGCAGTCCTGGCAGGCCATTAATGATAATTCAAAGTGAAAATAGTTGCGAAAACAAATGATGAAGAAGGATCTAAAGAGCTCTTCCTCTAATTTTGAAGGTGATTAGGGGACAGTTTTGCTTCCCTTTTGCTTTCCAGAAAATGCTTCCCCCAAAACTGAGATCAAAAGTGGTTCTTTAGCAAGTAAAAGAGTTATCATCTGGCATAACCCCACACCACATGGTCAGTAACAACACACACAAAAAAAAAAATTACATCTCAGTCATTGGACAGAGATGCCCTCCTGACTCCAGGGACATTCCAGATATCCACCATGCAGAAGAGAAATATGTGTTCCTAAACAGGTTATTGTCTATACCCCAGTTTGATACCTGGTATATGGTTCCCTGACCTCCTCCAAGAAAGATTCCTAAACACAGTGTTAGGAGTAAGATCTAAGTACTACCAGGTGGACCCCAAAGCCAAAAATACATGAGCAAGTCACTGATGGCATCAATAGTTCCAGCCTAAAAGTATGGATGACAAGGATAGGATCAATGTATATGAGGACAATGCAATAAAATATACTCAGAATAATAATGATTTGCTTAATCACTGAAAATGAGTAGAGCCTGAGTAGGACAACAATAGCCCAACATTTATGTTATTGAAGTCCCAAAACAAGAGGGAAAGAGTATAGATTTTTTCATTAAAAATTAAAATACAAAACATATCTCCAATTCAATATAAACACAAACTTGCAGACTCAAGAAGCTGAGCAAACTTCAAATTAGGGAAACTAACTGCAATCCACACCAAGACATGTCATAATTAAATTTTTGAAAACTGATAAAGAAAATAATTCCTTGAGATGAAGCTATAGCACAGTGGTAAAGCATTTCCAATCCAGGACGGAAGGTGGTTTGAATCCCGCCGTCCCATATGGTCTCCCAAGCCAGGAGCAATTTCTGAGCATATAACCAGGAGAAAGCAGAAACCCTGAGCATCACTGGGTATGGCCCCCAAAGCAAAAACAAAAAGAGAAAAAGAAAAAAAAGAAAAAAATACTAGAGGCAGCAGGGGGTGAAATGTAACAATGAACAAATAAATGCTAGGGCCTAGAGACAGTGAGAAAACAGTTAAAAAGAAATTGCTAGACTGGTCAGCCACATGTATACAAGCAAACTCAGACCTCCATCTAACACCATGCACAAAGGTCTGATCTAAATGGATTAAAGACCTTGATATCAGACCCGAAACCATAGGTATATAGAACAACACATAGGTAAAACACTATATGACATTGACACTAAAGGCATCTTCAAGGAGGAAACAGCACTCTCCAAACAAATGAAAGCGGAGATAAACAGCCAGGATTATATTAAGCTGAGAAGCACCTCAAAGGAAATAGTGACTAGGACACAAAGGCCACCCACAGAATAGGAGAAACTATTCACTCAATACCCATCAGACAGGAGCTAATATTGAAGATCTACAAGTTATTGACAGAACTTAACAAGAAAAAAAAATCTAACCCCTATCAAAAAATGAGGAGAGGAAATGAACAATTTCTCAAAGAAGAAATACAAATGGCCAAAAGGCACATTACTAATCATCAGGAAGATGCAAGTCAAAACAATAATGAGGTACCATCTCATGCCACAGAGACTGGCACACATCACAAAGAAAAAGAACAATCCATGCTGGCGGGGATTGGAGAGAAAATAACTCTCCTTTACTGCTGGTGGGAATGCCATCTAGTCCAGTTTTTATGGAAAACAATGTGGAGATTCCTCAAAAGAACTGGAAATTGAGCTCCCATATGATCCAGCTATACCACTCCAAGGGATATACCCTAGGAACACAAAAACACAATACAAAAATGCCTTACTCACACCTATATTCATTGCAGAGCTATTGCAATAGCCAGAATCTGGAAACAACCAAGATGCCCTTCAACAGATGAATGGCTAACGAAACTGTGGCACACATACAAAATGCAATACTATGCAGCCGTCAGGAGAGATGAAGTCAGGAAATTTTTCTATACATGGATGGACATGGAAACTATTATGCTGTGTGAAATGAGTCAGAAGGAGAGAGATACAGAATAGTCTCACTCATGTCTATGGGTTTTACCAATAATAAATTACATTCTTGCAATAATACCCAAAGACAACAGAGATGAGGGCCGGAAGGACCAGCTCATGATATGAAGCTCACCATGAAGAGTGGTGAGTGCAGTAAGAGAAATAACTATAACTACACTAACAACTATCCTGACAATGTTAATGAATGAGAGAAGTAGAATGCCTGTCTTGAATGCTGGCGGTGGTCGGGGAGGAGAGAGATGAAGGCATTGGTGGTGGGAATGTTGCCCTGGTGAAGGAGGGTGTTCTGTTTATGACTGGAACCCACCTAAAGAAATTACTAGGGCCAGAGAGATAGTACAGTGGGGAGGGTACTTGCTTTGCGTACTACTGAAGAGAAAGAGAGAAAGAAAGAAAGAAAGAAAGAAAGAAAGAAAGAAAGAAAGAAAGAAAGAAAGAAAGAAAGAAAGAAAGAAAGAAAGAAAGAAAGAAAGAAAGAAAGAAAGAAAGAAAGAAAGAAAGAAAGAAAGAAAGAAAGAGAGAGAGAGAGAGAGAAAGAAAGAAAGAAAGAGAGAGAGAGAAAGAAAGAAAGAAAGAAAGAACGAAAGAACAAAAGAAAGAGAGAGAAAGAAAGAAAGAAAGAAAGAAAGAAAGAAAGAAAGAAAGAAAGAAAGAAAGAGAGAGAAAGAAAGAAAGAAAGAAAGAAAGAAAGGAAGAAGAAAGAAAGAAAGAAAGAAAGAAAGAAAGAAAGGATAGAAAGAAAGAAAGAAAGAAAGAAAGAAAGAAAGAAAGAAAGAAAGAAAGAAAGAGGGCCGGGAAGGTGGCGCTGGAGATAAGGTGTCTGCCTTGTAAGCGCTACCAAGGAACGGACCGCGGTTCGATCCCCCGGCGTCCCATATGGTCCCCCCAAGCCAGGGGCGATTTCTGAGCACATAGCCAGGAGTAACCCCTGAGCGTCAAACGGGTGTGGCCCAAAAAAAAAAAAAAGAAAGAAAGAAAGAAAGAAAGAAAGAAAGAAAGAAAGAAGGAAAGGAAGGAAGGAAGGAAGGAAGGAATGAAGGAAGGAAGGAAGGAAGGAAGGAAGGAAGGAAGGAAGGAAGGAAGGAAAAAAGGAAGAAAGAAAGAAAGAAAGAAAGAAAGAAAGAAAGAAGAAAGAAAGAAAGAAAGAGAGAGAGAGAGAGAGAGAGAGAGAGAGAGAAAGAAAGAAAGAAAGAAAGAAAGAAAGAAAGAAGAAAGAAAGAAAGAAAGAAAGAAAGAAAGAAAGAAAGAAAGAAAGAAAGAAAGAAAGAAAGAAAGAAAGAAAGAAAGAAGAAGAAAGAGAAAAGAAAGAAAGAAAGAAAGAAAAAGAAAGAAAGAAAGAAAGAAAGAAAGAAAGAAAGAAAGAAAGAAAGAAAGAAAGAAAGAAAGAAAGAAAGAAAGAAAGAAAGAAAGAAAGAAAGAAAGAAAGAAAGAAAGAGAAAATCAGAAAACTTTCAGTAAGAAATGTTAAGGGAATGGGGGAAAGCAGAAGTAATCATAATAAGCTAGCTTTTTATCTTGTGAGTTTCTTTAATTATGTTTTTATAGTGGAAGTAAGAGTTAAAATACCATCTGATGTGTATACAGAGAAAACATTTAAAATAATTATGCCTTTAAAGTACAGAGGGTAAAGGATAAAAGGGAAGTGAGAGCTACACTGCAATGGGGAAATGTTGGCACTGGTAAGCTGGGCATAAACTGTAACAGTTATATGCATATACTGTAGCAATGAGAGCAACTACGTAGAAATCATACAAAATAATATATTTAATGACTCAAGAATAAATTAAGCGGAACTCAACAATTACATTCACATAACTCACAGGAAGGCAAGAGAAAGGTAAAGGGATACCAAGAAACTGAAAGAACAAGCAGTAACATAAATCTTAACCTATCAAAAACAACAACAACAATGTTAAATGTACCAACTAAAAGACACACAACATATCAGAATGGTAGTACAATTGGCAGGGCATTTGTCTTGCACATAGCCAACCAGATGTGATCCCCAGCATTCTGTATGGTCCCCAAGCACTGCTAGGAGTAATTCCTGAGTGCAAAGCCACATCAGTAGGTGTGGCCCAAAATGAGAGAGAGAGAGAGACAGAGACAGAAAGACAGAGACAGAGACAGAGACAGAGACAGAGAGACAGAGAGAGGCTCCACAGATTGCATTAAAAAAGCAAACAAAACATGACTCCACAATGCTGTCTATAAAAAAGTTCAATCACAATATTATAGGTCAATTGAGAAAGATATCATGTGAGTGATCAAATTAAGAATGAACTGGAGTTTAGCAAAAGAAGTTCCATTAATTCGAAACTTTTCTTTGTAAAAGTTTATTTTAGTCACTATGCTGTGAAATTGTGCAACATTGTCAATGAATATAGTGTTCCTATACCCAGAATGTCTGTTTCCCTCCACCACTGTCTCAGGGTCCCCTTCTTCCTTCATCTGCCTTAAGAGTCCAATGCAGTCCCACCATGCCTCACTACTGTGGTAAATTCTACTCCATAGACTAGTTCTTAGATTCTGTTGTCTTTGGCCATTTTTTATTCCCTAACTATGCTTCTTTATTTATTGTTTTGTTTTCATTTTTGTTTTGGTCACACCCGGCTGTACTCAGGGGTTATTCTTGACTCTGCACTCAGAAATCGCCCCTGTGAGGATCAGGGGACCATATAGGATGCCAGATATTGAAACTGGATCAGTCTAGGGTCATCTGCAGGCAAAGCGAATGCTCTACCACTGTGCTATTACTCTGATCCCATTAACTATGCTTCTTTATATCCTACAAATGAGAGAGATCTATCTGTACCTTTGCATAAACTATTTAATTCTATCCACATTTTGGCAAATTGCATTATTTCATCTTCTCTTATGGCCTCTTTAGGTTCCAAGACTTCCTTTTGCTCCACATAAGGAAATAACACTAAAAACCAATCATCAAATGCCAGGAAAACTTCCATGTTCTAGCCCTCTTTGCTCTATAAAAGATTTCTTTTTTCCTAAAGCACTTCAATGCAGCAATTCTCAACCAGGGGGCCATATGATCCATAGCCTATAGGCATCAGGATATTTCAAAGAGAACGCAGGTGAAAACTGAGTAAGCACGGAGCCAGGGCACAAGAGTGGTAGGCCAGTTGGTAGGAAAGAGAGGTCAGAAAGAAAGCAAGTTTGGTAGAGGGTCCTAGTCAGAAAAGGGTTGGAAAATTATGTTCTCTGGTATCTTTCCTTTGAGTGTTACCCAGTAAAGAAATCATCGAAGAAAATCAATTAATATCTTTGAATTCAATCCCTTGAATTTTGTTCTTTTTATGTGGTTTTTTCTTTGTTTGTTTGCTTGTGGTTTGTTTGTTTGTTTTTTGGTTTTTGGGTCACACCCAGCAGTGCTCAGAGGTTCCTCCTGGCTCTACACTCAGAAATCGCTCCTGGCAGGCTCGGAGGACCATATGGGATGCAGGGATTCGAACCACCTACCTTCTGCAGGCAAGGCAAACAAACGCCCACCTCCATGCTATCTCTCCGGCCCCTTCTGTGTTCATTTTTAAGTTTTCGGTCACATTGAGTGATGTTCAGAAGTTACTCTTGGCTCAATACTTAGAGTTTACTTCCAGTAGTGTTTAAGTACCACATTGGTACTAGGAAAGGAATCTGGGCCTCCCATATACAAAGCATGAGCATAGCCCATTGATCATGTCCCTAGTCAAATTTTGTTCTTTAACACTAGTAAGTTTTAATTAAAAAAAATGGAGTGGCTATCTTTATGGCTCCAAGTTATGATCTTCTTAAAGAAGATATCTTAAAGAAATCTTGAAGAATAAATAAAATTGTACTTAATGACTATAAAAATCACAGCATGCCCACACTTGTGGGATGCGGCACTAGTGCTGAGAGAAATTTATAGTAGCACTAAATGCTTACTTAAAGATGAAATATCTCAAATCAACAAACTAAGTGCTTACCTCAAGAAAAGATATAAAAAGAAGAGCAAAATAAGCCTGAAGCAAGCAGATGGAAGGGGGGATGCATTAATCAATGCAAAAGAAAGCTGAAATATAGGAAGAAAATAAAAGAAATAAAATAATGGATCTTTACCACTATGATCTTCACAGTTTTCTAATTCTTACAAACTTTTCTGATAGTATCAGTGGAGAGTTTGACAAATGTGATTTTTTTCATATTATATAATACAACTTGTCAATATTCGGAAAATAATATGCAACCTTAGTAAGCCAATATTTTGATGGTGTTATAAAATCATGCCTAGCAAAAATATATTTAACTTTCAAATCATTTTATCATAACAGGTATGAAACAATTAATATAGTTTTAGATTTCATAAAAACTTAATGCTAGAAAATTTTAAAATAGAAACAAACAGGAATAAAGTACAGTTACCTAAAAGGCTAGCAAAATGCTTTTCTCCTTTCTAGTTATGTATCTCTGTGAGGTAGGTTATATTTAATGGACTTTATTAAATCAATATGTCACAAAAAGGTAAATGTAGAAGCAGTTATAAAAATTAATCTTCTGTCCATTCAGCTATTAAATATAATTGCCAAAATATAAATATAAAAAAACTGGATCTTTGAAAAATCATTCATCATGGTAGTATTTAAATAAGGAATATTACAATAAATTCACAATCTGTAAAAGGTACAACATCCACAAAAAAGAAAGGTTCTGTTTGGGGGCAGAGAGAGAGCAGAGCGGTAGGGCGTTTGCCTTGTGTGCAGCAGACCTGGGATGGAACCAGGTCCTATTCCTGTCATCCCATATGGTCCCCTGAGCCTGCCAGGAGCCATTTCTGAGTGCAGAGTCAGGAATAGCCCCTGAGCACAGCCAGGTGTGGCCCAGAAACTCAAAAAAAAAAAAAAAAAAAGAAAAATTAAAATATCCACGTATTATAAAAATTTTAAATCTCAGTAAATTAATTTCCCAGTCTCATAAGGGACCAAAAAAAAAACCTCATAAGTTGACAGTTGACATCATACTTGATGATGAAATAAATACTGAATACTTTTCTATTAAGCCTAAGAACAAGACAAGGATGTTCATTCTTTCTACACCTCTTACTGCCTCTAACTACTGAAAGTAAGGCAAGAAAAAGAAGTAAATGGAATTTAAAAAAAAAAAAAAAAAACCTTTGGTGGTAATGGAGGTGTAGTAACTTTTTATATCAAAGCCACAGAATTAACACTATTAAAATCATGATACTTAAACTGAAATAAAATAAAACTAAAAAAAAAAAAAACAAAATAAAATCTTTATAATATTCAAAGAAACCATAATTGCTATATAAAACAATCCCAATGAATCCAAAAAAGGCAACAAAAACTCCTAAAAATTTTATTATGCTCCCATTATTTTATGACTTTTATAACTACAATTTTAAACTTTGTATGACATGACATTCTAAAACTTTATGTTATAAGAGCAACATTTAAAAATTAATTGCATTTATGTAGCCTAGCAACAAACACTTGGAAATAGAATATTTACTGTTTTTGAAATACCAGCAAATACAATGCCATTTTGATTTTGTTTTTTGTTTGTTTGTTTGTTTTATTTGTTTTTGTGGGCCACATCGGTTTGATGTTCAGGGGTTACTCCTGGCTATGGACTCAGAAGTCGCTCCTGGCTTGGGGGGACCATATGGGACTCTGGGGGATCGATCCTAGGCTAGCATTTGCAAGGCAGACGCCTTACCTCTAGAGCCACCGCTCCAGCCATATATACAATGCCATTTTGTAAAAGAAAATGAAGGACATAAATCTCTCAAAAAGTACAGAATGTATTTGAAAAAAATGATAAAAAGATGATAAAAAAATAAATCAGTAATCATCTGCAAAACATACTATGTTCTTGGAAGATTCAATGTATTAAGAAAGAGGGTCCAGAGAGATTGTACAGAGGGTAGGACAATTTTCTTGCTTGCAATTCAATTTGGATTCGATCCCCCACACAGATCCCCTGAGCATTGCCAGGAATGATACCTAATCACAGAGTTATAAATAAACTGTGAGCAATAGTGGGATTTGGAATGTGATTCCAAACAGTTATAATAACAGTTCCCTTGATGCCTTGGTTTATCATTTTAATACAGCTCATGTGAAGTACAGTAAGATAAAGATAGGCAAGCATATTCTAAAGAGAAGTTAAAGACATTTGAAAAATGAAATGTTTCTTCTGCTAAGTCATGTAGTATAAATTGCAATGATCAATAAGGAGAGAAATATATGTATGTATGTATGTATAAATCAATAGAATATAATGAATTCACACAAATAAGATTGATTCTTGTTTGCTTAATTTCTTTTTATCAATGTAATGAAAGTAATACAAAGGGGGACAAAACGATAGCATTTTCAACAAATATGCTATAGGAATTGAACATATGTTGGCCAAAAGGAAAAATAGAACTTAAGAGTCAGAGCAATAATACAGCAGATAGAGCATTTGCCTTGCATGTGGCTGACCCAGGTTTGATCTCTGGTACCTCATGTGGTCCCTGGAGCCCACCAGCACTGATTCCTAATTCTAAGCTTGGAGTAGGCTTTGAGCACTGCCAGGGGTGACTCCTAAAACAAAACAAAACAAAACAAAACAAACTATAAACTGGGTTTACCATATGTCCAACAACTTAATTTCTTAGACTAATATCCCAGAGAAGTAAAATATTGTTTAATCAGATGAGTATATACATTTTTGTGACATTCTTATTCACAATATCCCAAACCAGAAAATTAGCCAGATGCCCTGTACTGGGTGACTAGTTAAGCATATTTGGACACATTTCTATTATCAATCAGAAGAAACAACATATGAAGACTTACTTGAAAGAGTCTGAGTAAATCTCAAGGAAACTATTTTGAATGAAGAAAGTCAGTATTAAAAGAAGACTTACTGTGTGACTGCATGACTCCTTTATGGAACATTAGTGAAATAACTTAATTACAGAAATGGAGAGCACATTAGGGGTTACCCAAGGTTAGGGACTGGGCCAGTGTGGTTCTAAAAGGGTTGTATGAGGGAGTCTGTGGAGATGATACAGTGATTAGAGGCTACACATGTAATCAAATTGCATAAAACTATAAGTACACATTCAAATGACTATATTAGTCAATGACTATACACAACTATGACTATGACAAATGACTATGGCTATTCAATGACTATGCACAACTTGAAATTGTAATGCATCCTGTGATTTATACCAACATTAACTTCCTGGTTTTGATATTGAACTCTAGTTATATGAACTGTCAGTATTAGAGGATTGAATGAATATTACATGGGATATTCTTGTATATATCTCAGAGCCTCCCCATGAATCTGTAAATATTTCAAATTATTTTTTTTAAAAAAGGGGGTTGTTAGGCCAGAGTTTTTCCTTTCCATGACCCCCATACTTTGGTGGGCCCATGCAAACGATAATTGCCAATCTAAATTGTTTTTATAGTGCTCCTTTGACTCTAAACCTTTAAGAAACCACTAGTAAAAATATCTGGAATTGCAAAAAAAAAAATGGTTTACATTAGTGTTAACATATATGCTTTTAGTTACACTAGCATTCTGGGGGGTAAAGGAGGGAGATAAGGGATATATGCTTGGGAACAGGGATGAAGGGAGGACAACACTGGTGGTGGAAAGGCCCTCATTTATTGTCACTGTGTACCTTAAATATCACTGTGTAAGATTTGTAATTCACTTTGACCACAATAAAAATGAAAAAAGGGGGGGTGTTGTTATTTTTTATTGATTTGGGTTTTTTAAATTCTTAGAGATCCAGTATATTATTTGAGTGATTCCCAAAATGTATGCTTCATACACATTTAATTTAATAGAAATGCAAGTTAGCCTTTTCTATCCCAGACTTCCTTTGTCATTAATTCAACACTGGGGTTTAACATACTATTTTATAAATGCTCTCTTTAAGAAATTGAGTCCAGGAGATGCCCAGGAACTCACATTCGAACCACCATTTTTACTTGGAGTTTTCAAGTGCTGGTGATAGTGATGGTGCAGTTTGTATTATAATTAACTTTCTCGGGCAAAATCACAATCCACATAACTGTTTCCCTGTTCTCTTCTTCAAAGCTGCCTCCTACCTTTAATAAAAAAAAAAAAAAAAGATAAGAATCTCTCAAGAAGAAACCACCCTTCGAAGTGCACAGATTCTACTAAAGATGTGATTTTCCATAAAAAGGCAAATAGTATAGAAACACTAGCCCCCATTACACTTGATTTAATGAGCATTTTTAACTGGGAGGTGAGGGAGGTGATTATTTCTAGAGTTCCCTAAAGTCTTTATTCTCTGCCCAAAAAAATAATGCTATGAGAAATGAAATTACATATAAAACAGTAGTGCCTTGAGCACTTTACAAAAGAAGACCTGAATGTAAGTTGCTATTAAGTATAAAATAATGACATTAATAATATCTCCCTCATCTGGTCTTTATCTCTGAGCCTGGGAAGATGAAAGGCATCTGATAGGTGTAGCTTCAAAGGCCTCTGCCATTCCAGGTCTGAGAATAGGCATGCTCCAACGGGCCTTTCCATCCTCATTTCTCACATTTCACAACCATTAGAGGCTCCCATTCATCTAAAGTGATGGTTATACCCTTTCCACTAAAAGACTTTTTCTATTAAATTAATGGCTTCCATTTCAATAGTAACTTTAGGGTAAGAAAGAAAGAAAGAAAGAAAGAAAGAAAGAAAGAAAGAAAGAAAGAAAGAAAGAAAGAAAGAAAGAAAGAAAGAAAGAAAGAAAGAAAGAAAGAAAGAAAGAAAGAAAGAAAGAAAGAAAGAAAGAAAAGAAAGAAAGAAAAAAAGAAAGAAAGAAAGAAAAGAAAAGAAAGAAAGAATAAAGAAAGAAAGAAAGAAAGAAAGAAATAAAGAAAGAGAAAGAAAAAGAGAGAAAGAAAGAAAGAGAGAGAGAAAGAAAGAAGAACGAGAGAAAGAAAAGGAACGAAGAAAGAGAGAAAGAAGGAAAGAAAAGAAAGAAAGAAAGAAAGAAAGAAAGAAAGAAAGAAAGAAAGAAAGAAAGAAAGAAAGAAAGAAAGAAAGAAAGAAAGAAAGAAAGAAACCTTTTTTAATGCAATGGGTTCCTCTGTTGTTTGATTATTTCCCCATCCCTAGAATGATCTTACCAAAATACTCTTATGAAAACTTTTATGAATAAATTTGGCTTCCAACAAATTCTGCTTTGAATATCTTTTATGTATCAAGAAAGAAGTAGAAATGACTGGAGACTATGGGATAAGTCACTGACCTGATAAGGATCAAGAATCCAGGAGGTGGTGGTAAGGAGAATTGGTAGTTACATCTCAGGATTTGGGGTGGGAAGGTGTCCTTCATTACACAATGAGAGTGAAGAAGATTCTAGGAAGGTTCTATAGAGTTATAGACCAGACATCATCCAGATGACTGCACACATGTGGTCCATAGGTTAAAATCAGAGCAGAGATGGACTCTCCTACTGCCTCCAGGGGCGAGGGGATGAACCGAACAGGGGCATGTGAGCCAGTTGCTACCACTGAAATAAGTTTTGCTATTGTGAAAGTTTCTGGCCCAAAAGGGGTCAGGAAAAAGTCAAAAGAGCACCTGCTTTGAGATTGGGTGACTGGGGAGTAAGATAGGAGACTAAGGTGTTCTTCAACACTTGGGACACCATTCACAAGAAGTTTTCATTCAAGGAATTTATTTTAATTTATTTCATTTAAGTAATTTTTCTAAGACAAACCAAAGAGGAGCGCTCACTAATGAACCCCTCTCAGAAAAAGGAGAGAGGAGGAATGATTAAAACTGACTAAAGAGCTTCTTACTTCCATAGACTATTTCAGAACTTAAAATGGGGCCACCAGAAAGTTCAATTTGGAGTGAGAAGACAAGAGAATTAAGACAAGGATTGATGTCAACACCATACAGACAGATCATGCATACCATCATTTTACATCAGAGGTTGCCAACCTAGATTATAGATTGGAATCACACAAGGAGATTTGTAAAATTCTCAATGCCAGGGCCTCACCCCACATAATTGCATCAGAATATCTAGGTATGGGGTGAAGGTATCAGTAATTGTTGAAGCCCTGCTAGAGATTTTGATCTGGAGCCAGGCTGAGAATCATTGTACTCCTTCAGACCCTTGCCATTAAAAGTGTGATTCTCAGAAGTATTGTTCCTCTGGTAACTTAATAAAAATTATTTTAAATTATTAAAGGTATTTTTTAAATTCCAGGCCCCATTCCAGAACTGCTGAAAAGAATCTGCTTTTGGACAAATCTTCCTGTATGCAGTCAAGTTAATTATCAATGAAATAAACTCAGCTAAAATAATGCGATTTTTCTAATTTGTTTGTACACATTGAAATCATCTGTAGGAGCTCCATCTTTTCATAAAGCCAACTTTTGTTTTCATTGACTTTTCGATTTCTATTTTTATTGATTTTTCAACTTTATTTGTTTTGTTCTATTGTTATTTCTTTTACTTGGGGCTTTATTTACTCTTCTTATAGTTTCTCAAGGTAGAAACTTATTTACTGATTTATACTTCTTTACTGATTTTTACTTTTCCAGTACTTAATGTTATAATTTTCCCTCTAGCACTATTTTTACTGTATCCTTTTGATACAGTAATATCCTTTGATATCCTTTGTATCCTTTTGAGAAGTTGTGTTTTCTTTCTTATTTAATTCAAAAAATACCTAAAATAGTTTATCATTTTTAGAGGCAGCTCCTTTAACTCATATTATTTAGAAGTATGTTATTTAATCTCCAGGTACTGGGGTTTTTTCTAGTTATCTTCCTGATAGTAATTGCTAAGTTAGTTCCATTGTGGTCTAAGAGCAGTTATTGTATAATATTTTTTTGTTTTTGTTTTTGTTTTTGTTTTTGGGTCACACCTGGCAGCACTCAGGGGTTACTCCTGGTTCCATGCTCATAAATTGCTCTTGGCAGGCCCAGGGGACCATATGGGATGCCGGGATTCGAACCAATGACCTTCTTCATACAAGGCAAATACCTTACCTCCATGATCTCTCTCCAGCCCCAGATATTGTATAATTTTTATTTCTCTCAAACTCATTAATATATACTTTATGACCCATAAATTTAGTTGATCTTGGTGATCATGTGCTGGAGGAGAGAAATATATATATGTATATATATATATATATATGTATATATATATATATCCTGATATGTTGTTGAGGCAGTTTATAGATGTCATTATATATACTTGATTGATGATGGCTTTGTTGAGTCCAGCTACGTCAGGATTATCTGTGGCTTTCTTCTGCCCATTTTATTGAATTTACTTTATTTAAAGAATATTGCATCACATAGTTGACATAGTTGACCATTTCCAGATAAGTGACGGTAAATTATTTAAGAAAAATAGAAAGAAAAAAAGGAAAAGGAAGAAAAAATAAATAAAAAAGTACAATGACGGTCTCTCTCCCTTCCTGGAGCAGGATTTTTGGCCAGCACGGGCGGGCAGCTGGCAGGCCTCCGCATGTGCCAGCGGCCTCTGGGCCCGGCTTAGGGTAGGGGGGGCTCGGACATGGGTCACCCGACCCCCCTCTCCCCCTTTCCTCCGGATCTCCAGGTGGGTTTCTGGAAGGAGCTGATGGGGCACCCTGGGTTTTCCCCACTCCCTGGCCGGGTCCGGACCCTGGCCTAGGGTGGGGCTTAAATCCCTGTCCTTCGGGCTTGGGAGGGTCTCTCTCCCTTCCTGGAGCAGGATTTTTGGCCAGCACGGGCGGGCAGCTGGCAGGCCTCCGCATGTGCCAGCAGCCTCTGGGTCCGGCTTAGGGTAGGGGGGCTCAGACATGGGTCACCCGACCCCCCTCTCCCCCTTTCCTCCGGATCTCCAGGTGGGTTTCTGGAAGGAGCTGATGGGGCACCCTGGGTTTTCCCCACTCCTAGGCTGGCTACAGAGGTTGGCTAAGGGGGGTGGAGATTGATCTGGGGGGGTGGCAGATAGCTGCTCAGCTATACTCAGGCTGTCACTGGCAATTTCATACCAGTCTACATTTTGCAAACACTCTTCTTAACTTCAGTAACACACAGTTCTATTCTCTGACCAAAGACATACAGTAGATCTAACAAATCCCAGAACTACTTAGAAGGACAGAAATTGAACACATATTGAACACATATATCTTTTGAATATTTTATGGGTATTTTCTTTAACTGATGTAACTCTCTATATATTCTTCTACTATGATGTTTCTATCTACTTTTCATCTTGTCTTTTCTTTGTAATCTGTTCAGTAAGGATTGTTGGTGGAACTGTCCCTCAGTTTGATGCCTATGATTGAACTCTGTCATGGAAATTGCTGGTCTTGTTCCCATTGCCTCCAGATGCACCAATAACGCTTCATGGCATTGATCCTTGTTTGCATAGACACATTAAAATGGGAAAACACCATACATACAGATAAGTTCTTATCTAATAAATCTCAGTACAATGTACCTTACACCCTGAACATTGATATAATGAGCTGGCACAGGCCTCAGAAGAATGGGCATCCTCCATTCATGCCGGAACCAGGCAAGCTATCTACGAAACATCCAAGGTCTTTTATAGCAACAGCTGGAAGCAGTCCTCTACCAGGAAAGACTCTACCAAGGGTCTGACATCGACCTCCTAAAAAGAGACTTCCGTTTACACTGAGAAGACTTGACAACAACAATGACCTGCTCTACAGGACATGGTTCTCTCTATTGCCCCATAAGTGTGAGGTGAAATGAGAGGATGCTCCGCACCATCCTGACTACAATATGGGATATGCAGACTCCAGGATCTTTAATACAGAAGCATGATACCAACAACAACAGAGACTAAGTGAGGAATGGAGGTGTATTGCCACTACAGAGGATGACTTGAATTGGACAAACTAGTGTGCCTGGAGCCTAGAGTCAGTCCTGTGCCAGGAAACTTCAGGGGTAGGGTCTCCTTGTATCTAGACCATAATTTGCCTTTCCATATCCCTTATGTTTTGGTGGGCCTATGCAAACAAATGCCACTTTAATACCGTTTTTTACTATGTTCCCTTGACTCCAATCCTTAAGAAAAACAACCCACTAAAACTTTTGAGGCTAACTTAAACTAGTAAGCATGTGCATGGAACTAGAGAAATGTACTTTGCCCTCAATGTTTAAGGAGTTACATAAGTCTAATGTCTTTAGATTATATTGTGTGCTGCTAAGAAATAGTATGTACTACAACTGGGGATTTGAGGGACAAAGTAATTGTATTGTACATGGGTTCAGTTTTGTTTTTCTTAATGTTCTTTGGCTGAAAGTTCAAGGCTGGGATATCATCGATGGGACTACCGAGAATTCTGTTTATGGGTGATTGGGCTTCCACTGTAACTTTACCCTGTCCTCTTTCTTTGCATCTTTGTTGTCATAATTAAAATAAAAAAAAGAAGTACAATGACAAGCAAATTTGTGAAAATTATTGTATTGCCAATGAAGCCATTAAGTCATTTGCAGAAGGTTTAGTAAGATATTGTTGCTATCTGACCATTCTGTTATTTCATTTGCTGCCAAATATTAAGTAACCACAGCTACACATTGACATCTAAATTGATGTGTAATATGGGGATGACAGTATCAAACAAATAAAGTTGTTGTGTGGCCACAAATTTGGTTGAGCGGTCCAGGAATTCAAAGCACTGTTCCTGATACTGTGGCTTTTATAGGGCATGTTCTAGGCTGGCAGATCTGGAAGTAAGAGAATGCAGGAGAGCAGGTGCCCACATTCACTCCAAAAAAATCCTGGTGATATCAGCCCAAATACTGGAATACCTGGAGTTTGATCAGATTGGTGCTTCTGAGGAGACATTACATTCTTTAATCTGAAGTCTATTCTTTCTGATATAAATGGAGCTACCCCTGTTTCTGATAGGTTAGTTAGAATGATTTACTTTTATTCTCTATATCTTTGTATTTGTTTTTCAATTTTCTCCTCCTATTTCTTTGATGTTGTTGTTACAATGACCAGAGATTTCACACTTCAATTGTGTTGCTTATCAGGGATCATAAAAGTGGTTGTCATGAACTAGAGATGTATGTCCATTATGACTCCAAAGATCATAAACAACAGCACCTTACTGATCATCTAGATGAGCACCAGGAATGAATTTGTGCAAGCTCTCAACAACTGAACCACATTCCTGGGTCCAGGTGTCTTTATATTTAAAGTGGATCTGAGGAGCATAATGCTTCCACACTGTTGTCAAGACTTATTCTGATGTGGGTTGAAGTGGAAGAAGGAGAAAGTATGAGTGTTGGACCAATGCCTACAGGCAAGCTGGGGAAGACTACATAGACTACATAGACTCAAGTTACTTGCAAAACCAAAATCTCACCCTCCTGATGGGTGGGAAACTAGTTTGCAGGTGTAAAGCTGGTGGGCATGAAGAGCATCTTTGGGAAAGCGCCAATTTCCATAGTCCCCCTACAAGCCCCAAGGTGCTCATATTAGCTAGACCTCTCTCATCAGTCCCAGGATACACCTCTGCTCCTAGATTATGCATGGGCTGAACAAGAAGAACTGAGCAAGTTCCACATAGTAGCAACGACCCCCACCTGTTACCTCCCAAGGCATTATGAATGGAATGAGATTTCCTAGCCTGTAGTACTAATCTGCTGCTCTGAAATGTGGGGCTGTGAATGGGGAGGATGGGGATAAAAGACTAGCAAAGGCTGAACATTGAATTTTACCCAAATCATGTGCTCCTAAAAGAAGTGATGGTTCGGAAATCTTACTTTCAGGGCCTGAGCAATAGTACAGTGGGCAGGGATTTTGCCTTGCACCTGGCCAACCTGATCCCCACCACTCCATATGGGGCTTCTGAGTTCCACCAGGAGTGATTCCTGAGCAATGAGCCAGAAAGAGTAAGCCTTGAGCATCACTGGGTAAGGCTCAAAACAAAGAAAAAAATATTACTGCTATTTGGTGTCCCTGGAAACCACTTACTGCAAAAAAAAAAAAAAAATCCTCTTCCTAAGATTTAGCTAGCACTCACAGGTGATTCACATGTTTACCTACAGGACAGAAAACTAGGGTCTATCTGCAAAATCCCAGCTGGTGCCTTGTTAATGATTATCCAAACTGCTCATCACCATAAAGATATAGCTGCTTCTAAAATGTAATCATCCTGCTTTTTCTTATAAGTGGCCACCACCATACCGTGCTAGTCTGTCAATGACTGTCTCTTTCAGAAAGCTTCAGTGTCCTGTTCTGTCTTCTTCAAATTGCCACTTGCTCTGAGACACCAGTCCCAAATCTCGTCCATATTTAAAGCTTTCAACAGAATTCCACATATCTTGCTTGGATAACACTCTCGAGTCCTAACCATAATGTTGGAGGTTCTGAGTTCTGTGCTGTGTGGCTATATATTCCCATGTCCCTCTCTGCACTGTGATCTGGCCACACTCACTTTCCCTGCACTCACAGAGCCCTCTCCACTGCTCATGCTCTTTGCTCTGCTGTGTAAGCACCATAAATATACATCACAACCCAAATCCCAAATTCTCTCTCTCTCTATTTCTCTCTCTCTCTCTCTCTCTCTCTCTCTCTCTCTCTCTCTCTCTCTCTCTCTCTCTCTCTCTCTCTCTCTCTCTCTCTCTCTCACACACACACACACACACACACACACACACACTAGTCCAGTGTACATCTGTCCTTCCACCTTATCTTTTCAGCATTCTCACATATTTGGAGTAATACTTGCTGTACATCTGTCACTTGATTCCAGCATGATTGAGTGAGCCTGTCTGCTTTGCAGTCACACCTCCTTGCTCTTAGAATAGCTTAAAACACAAAGCAGATATTCTATGTTTCAGAATTGAACAATAGGTACTTTGTGATCATAAATACAGACACACATGAATATGAAGACATCTAGTAAACACACCAGGAAAGTCCCTGCAGCTTTTGTGTCCTGTCCAACTTCTTTTTTTGTTTTTGTTTTTGTTTTTGGGCCACACCCACTTGACGCTCAGGGGTTACTCCTGGCTAAGCGCTCAGAAACTGCCCCTGGCTTGGGGGGACCATATGGGTCGCTGGGGGATCGAACCGCGGTCCTTCCTTGGCTAGCACTTGCAAGACAGACACCTTATCTCTAGTGTCACTTCACCGGCCCCCTGTCCAACTTCTTAACTCTTTGGACTATCCACTTTCCCAACTGCTGCAGTGTTAGCTGTTGATGCCATTTGGTTCTCCACTCTGGAGAATTGCCCTCTGCTGAGGAATGCTGCCATGTCAGTCACTAAACTTAGAATTCCTAGACTTCATGGGAGTATATGCAACATATCCAAACTTTTCAATACTGACATTCCAATAGGAACACAATGAATTAGATTGTCAAAGCAGCATAGAAGCCACCTGAGATTAACAAACAAAACCAATAACAGTGATCAACAGCAGCAAATAGCCAATTAAACCTTCCGTCAATGACTTAATGATCCCATTGTGAATGATCCCATTTACAAATTTTCTTTTGCTATAGTTCCCCCCCACCCCCACCCATCCATAATCCCATTGCCACTTAGTTGTAAACAAGCAATTAAATATAAAGGAAATTATTTTGTGCCTGCCAGTGGGACAAGCTTGGGGGTAGGTGGGAATCTGGTGGAGGAAATTTTAATTGGTGGTGGGTTTGGTGTTGGAACATGGAATGGCAGAAACAAATGTATTGTGAGCAATTATGTAAACCATGGTGTTTAAATAAAGAAATAACTTTTTTAATGAGAAGTAGACATTTATCTGTCCCTAAATCTTCTTGGTCCAGGAGTAACCTGCCTGCCAGCTCCTCACAATGTAATCCTGTGTTAATCTCTCTTAGAGCTCCTCAGAGCAGATTTAAAAATCCCGACCTTCTGGGCTCATGGAATTTGAGATATCTAAATATATTAAAGAGAGAGTGACACATTAATTTACAAATGACTCTCCTAGAGCAAAGCTGTTTTAACTAGAAGGATTCTGCTTGAGGGAGGGAAACCATCTTCCTCTCAGGGTATTTCAGAGGAAATGAGAGGTGGGAACCCCCATCTTTCATTGGGCCCTGGGCTTCCAAGACCTGCCTCTAGAAGTGCAGCTTCTGTGTAGCTCTGTTAGAGCTTCCAGATGCCAGGCACTCCTCTAGCCACAGCTTTGCATTCTGCATCTCTGTGAATTTAGTGAGCTAATCCTCTTAGTCACGTCCCATTTTAGCTGTCCTAGATGAAAGAGCTTCTCAAAGCAAGTAGTTAGGAACACTCAGTCCAGAAAGGGTTATCAGGTCAAATGCATGGCTTCTAGAAGGAAAAAAAGTAAGAAAGCATTTAAGATGATAACCAGATTATTTCATTCACAAGCCAGGTGGTATTAAGATGCTTGCCTTGCATGCAGATAACCTCAGTTCAACCCCATAACACAGAGAACTGCCAATGGCCAATGAAAGCAAATCCTAACACTGCCAACAACACTCAGTTTAACAGGAGGTATATAGGACTGGGAGGGAGAGGGAAAACTGTGGTTGAAAGGGGACCCAGGGACAAGGATGAGGGGTCTTGTGTTTTTTGTACTGGGCATGCTGCAGTAATTCTGTATGCTTAAAATATAGATATTAAACTTCTTTAAACTATTTCGCCTCAATAAAAGATCATAATAACTCAAGACAAACACCACTGATGTAATTCTAAACAGGGAGCAAGATGGAACCGGGTCTGCTATTCTAACTATACAAGATTCTAAAACATTCCATAAGTTCTGGTGGGAGCCCTAGAATCATACCCTGCAGTATTCAGGGGGCCTCCAGGACAACAGCTGGTAGCGCTGAGGGGATCATGCAATGGTTCAGATCCAGTTGAAGAATCCTCTGCCTAAAGGAACAAAAGGACCCCCTTATCCCAGAACAGCCTCCATTGCTGCCAGCTGGGGCAGCACCATTTTTCCAGAAAATTCTTGAATAGTCAGGCCTGTATCATCTGATAAAGTATTCCCGGGAAGTGATTCCAGACTCTGAGCTCCCCTGAGGAGGTTTCTATAAGAAAACTGCAAGTGTTGAAATGATGTATGAAATAAATAATGAATGGTATTATAAAAAAGAAGGAAAGAAATGAAAGAAAGAAAGAAAGAAAGAAAGAAAGAAAGAAAGAAAGAAAGAAAGAAAGAAAGAAAGAAAGAAAGAAAGAAAGAAAGAAAGAAAGAAAGAAGGAGAAAGAAAGAAAGAAAGAGAAAGAAGGAAAGAAAGAAAGAGAAAGAAGGAAAGAAAGAAAGAAAGAGAAAGAAAGAAAGAGAAAGGAAGGAAGGAAGAGAAAGAAAGAAAGAGAAAGGAAGGAAGGAAGGAAGGTAGGAAGGAAGAAGAAGAAGAAGAAGAAGAAGAAGAAGAAGAAGAAGAAGAAGAAAGAAGAAGAAGAAGAAGAAGAAGAAGAAGAAGAAGAAGAAGAAGAAATAAAAAGAAGAAAGAAGAAAGGAAGGAAAGAAAGAACGAGGGGCTAGGCGGTGGTGCTAGAGGTAAGGTGCCTGCCTTGCCTGCGCTAGCCTTGGACAGACCTCGGTTCGATCCCCTGGCGTCCCATATGGTCCCCCAAGCCAGGAGCAACTTCTGAGCGCATAGCCAGGAGTAACCCCTGAGCGTTACTGGGTGTGGCCCAAAACAAAATAAAAAGAAAGAACGAACGAACGAATGAAAAAAGAAAGAACGAATGAAAGAAAAAAAAGAGAAAGAGAAAAGATTTTCTTTTCACTCTCTATTTTTTCCTTTTCTTCTTTAACTGCACACAACCCACCTTTTTACGGCAAGCTATCTACCAAGGACTAGTTCTCCTGGTCCTTATTTCTATTGTCTTTGGGTATTATTACTATACAATATATACGTATATATGTAATAACATATATATGTAATATACCCCACAAATGAGTAAGATCATTCCATGTCTGTCTCCATCTGCCTCATTCACTCTACATAATACTTTCCATATCCATCTATGTATTAGCAACTTCATGACTTAATTTTTCCTTAACAGCTGCATAATATTCCATCATGGAGAGGTACCATAATTTATTTATCCATTCATCTAAGTTCTGAGGCACTTGGTTCAGGCAAGGGGGAGTATAGGAGGGAAACTAGAGACAATAGTGACAGGAAATGTGCACAGGTGAAGGTATGGGTTTTGGAATATTGTATAACCAAAAGTATCATGAACAATTTTGTAACTGTGTATGTCATGGTGATTTAATTTTTTAATTATTAATTTAAAATAATAAGTAATTTAAGAAATAAAGAGGTGGAAAATCCGCGAAAGTACACCGGCCCAGTGGGGCTCAGCTGTGAAAGACTGTGAGTGTGACCTGTCTATGTCTGTCTACTGTCCTCTTGCGTGAAACTCTTGCGAGTGGGGCAAAAAGAGGCTCAGAGGAGCACGGCCGCTCCGCTTCGCTACGCGGCCGTGCACTCTTTCTAAGGAAAGAACTCCATTGCAACAAGAAGGAAAAATCACACTAAGAACGGCGCTATATCACAGAAGCAAACATTTCTCTCTGGACTGTCTTCTCTGTTACATGCTCGGGCCTAAGATTTGACCCAGTGTGAGGCTTCATCCACGGAGGACTCCCCTCCCTTAGAGGCAAGTCAGCCCATCCAGAAAGGGAGGAGCCAGAGGAGTGTGCTGCCTACATCATATAGACAATGAATACCACTACAACACGTAGAAAAACCCACAATACAAATGTGACAATGGGGAAACAGCGCAGGCCAGCATCAGACATAGAGAATGAAGATGACAATTCTGAGGACCAGATAATGACTGAACAACTAATCAACCTCTCAGATAAGGACTTTAGACTAGCAATATGGAAGGTGCTCAACAGACTCCAAGAAACCATGGATCGAGTTGAACAGAACATTAATAAGAACCAAGAAAATATGAAGGCAGAAATGACAAAACTCCAAACTGAAATAACATGTCAACTAACAGGCCTGAAAAACTCAGTAAACGAAGTGAATGACAAAATGGATAAGCTCTGGGACAGGGTATCAGAAGCTGAGAATAGACTTGGTGCTGTGGAAGATGAGATACATAACAATTCCATACAGCAGGAGAGATTGGACAAAAAAAACTTAAAGCAAATGAGCAGACAATGGAAAAATTAGTCAAAGAATGGGAACAGACGAAAATAGAAGTCTATGATAAGATCAACAGAAACAACTTAAGAATCATTGGAGTCCCAGAGACCCAGGAAGAAAATTTCCAGGAAGAATCAATGGTCAAGAACATCATTAAAGAGAAACTTCCAGAGCTAAAGAATATATGTGATCAAATCCTGCATGCCCGAAGAGTACCAACCAAAAGAGACCCCAGAAAAACCACCCCAAGACACATTCCTAGTCACAATGACAAATCCCACAGATAGAGACAGAATTCTGAAAACAGCAAGATCAAAAGGGGAAATCATGTTCAAGCAAGCTTCCCTGAGATTTACAGCAGACCTGTCACCAGAAACGCTCAATGCCAGAAAGCAGTGGTGGGATATTGTGACAAGACTGAATGAAATGAATGCTTCACCCAGAATACTATACCCAGCAAAACTCACTTTCCGGTTTGATGGAAGAATACATGGTTTCACAGACAAAAAACAGCTCAGAAACTTCACAGACACAAAACCAGTCTTAAGAGAAAAACTGAAAGACCTAATCTAAGACAAGACTACCCAAAAGACACACCAAATTTTGAAATAAAGTTGGCGTTAAATCCCAGGACAATTCTTTCTCTCAACGTCAATGGACTAAATGCACCAGTTAAGAGACACAGAGTGGCTAAATGGATCAAAACACTCAATCCAACCTTCTGCTGCCTACAAGAAACGCACCTGAATAGTCAGAACAAACATAGACTCAAAATAAAAGGCTGGAGTAAAGTTATCCAAGCAAACAACACCCATAAAAAAGCTGGAGTGGCCATACTAATATCAGATAATGCAAACTTTATACTCAGGAAGGTTGTAAGGGACAAAGACGGACATTTTATATTAATCAAGGGGTACGTAGAGCAGGAAGAATTCACTCTCCTAAACATATATGCACCGAATGAGGGGCCAACAAAATATTTAATACAACTGCTGACAAATCTGAAAAATAATAGCAACAACAACACAATAATTGTGGGGGACCTAAACACGGCTTTGTCAACACTGGACAGGTCAACCAGACTGAAACCCAACAAGAATATACTAGACCTGAGGAGAGAAATGGAAGAAAGAGGCCTAGTGGATATATATAGGACACTCCATCCCCAGAAACCTGGATACACATTCTTCTCCAATGTACATGGTACATTCTCCAGAATAGACTACATGCTGGCACATAAAACATACCTCCATAAGATCAAGAGGATAGAAATTTTGCAGACTACCTTCGCTGACCACAAGGCTCTGAAATTATTTGTGAACTCCAAAGGGACTCAGAAGAAACACTTTAACACCTGGAAGTTAAAACAGCCTCATGCTCAATAACCAGTGGGTCCGAGATGAAATCAAGGAGGAAATAAAAAAGGTTCCTGGAAACAAATGACAATAAAGACACAAACTCTCAGAACTTATGGGACACAGCAAAAGCAGTACTGAGAGGAAAATTTATAGCTTTGCAAGCACACATCAGGAAGGAAGAAGGAGCTTACCTGAGTAGCTTAATGACACAGCTAATAGAACTAGAAAATGCTCAACAAAAGGACCCAAGAACAGGAAGACAGAAGGAAATAACAAAGCTGAGAGCAGAAATCAACGAAGTGGAAACTCAAAAAACAATCCGAAAGATCAACGAAAGCAGAAGTTGGTTCTTTGAAAAAATAAACAAGATTGATAGACCACTGGCAAACCTAACAAAGAAAGAGAGAGAGAGAAACTTGATAACTCGTATCAGGAATGAAAAAGGAGAGATCACTACTGATATGACAGAGATTCAAAGGGTAATCAGAAACTACTTTGAAAAACTCTACGCCACTAAAAATGAGAACCTGGAAGAAATGGATAAATTCTTGGACTCTTATAATCTTCCACGGTTGAAGGAAGAGGATGTAGCATATCTAAACACCCCCATCACCATTGATGAAATTAAAACAGTAATCAAATGTCTGCCGAAAAACAAAAGCCCAGGTCCAGATGGATTCACTAATGAATTCTATCAAACTTTCCAAGAGGAACTACTGCCAATCTTGGCAAGACTCTTTCATGAAATTGAACAAACAGAAACACTTCCAAATAGCTTTTATGAAGCCAACATCACCTTGATACCTAAACCAGACAGAGACGCTACCAAAAAAGAAAATTACAGACAAATATCGCTGATGAATGCAGATGCAAAGATCCTCTACAAAATCCTTGCAAATAGGATTCAATACCTCATTAAGATCATCATCCACTATGATCAAGTAGGTTTCGTCCCAGGAATACAAGGCTGGTTTAACATCCGTAAGTCTATCAACATAATACACAACATCAACAACAAGAAACATAAAAACCACATGATCATATCAATAGATGCAGAGAAAGCATTTGATAAGGTCCAACACCCATTCTTGATCAAAACTCTCAGCAAGATGGGAATGGAAGGAACCTTTCTCAATATAGTTAAGGCCATCTACAACAAGCCAGTGGCAAATATTATTCTCAATGGAGAAAAACTGAAAGCCTTCCCTCTAAATTCTGGCACAAGACAAGGCTGTCCTCTCTCACCACTCCTATTCAACATAGCACTGGAAGTACTTGCTATAGAGATTAGGCTAGAAAAAGATATCAAGGGAATTCAGATAGGAAAGGAAGAAGTCAAGCTCTCAGTGTTTGCAGATGACATGATGCTCTACTTAGAAAACCCTAAAAGCTCTACCAAAAAGCTTCTAGAAACAATAGACTCATATAGCAAGGTGGCAGGCTACAAAATTAACACACAAAAATCAATGGCATTTTTATACACCAATAGTAATAAGGAAAAATGAACATTAAGAAAACAACCCCATTCTCAATAGTGCCACAAAACTCAAATACCTTGGAATAAACTTGACTAATATTGTGAAGGATCTATACAAAGAAAACTATAAAACTCTGCTCCAAGAAATAAGAAAGGACACGCGGAAATGGAAGCACATACCCTGCTCATGGATTGGCAGGATTAACATCATCAAAATGGCAATACTCCCCAAGCATTATACAGATTTAATGCTATCCCTCTAAAGATACACATGACATTCTTCAAAGAAGTGGATCAGACACTTTTGAAATTTGTTTGGAACAATAAACACCCTAGAATAGCTAAAGCAATCATTGGGAAAAACAATATGGGAGGAATTACTTTCCCCAACTTTAAACTTTATTACAAAGCAATAGTTATCAAAACAGCATGGTATTGGAATAAGGACAGGACCTCAGATCAGTGGAATAGGCTTGAATACTCAGAAAATGTTCCCCAGAGATACAATCACCTAATTTTTGATAAAGGAGCAGGAAATCCTAAATGGAGCAGGGAAAGCCTCTTCAACAAGTGGTGTTGGCACAACTGGCTAGCCACTTGCAAAAAATTAAACTTAGACCCCCAGCTAACATCATGTACAAAGGTAAAATCCAAATGGATTAAAGACCTCGATATCAGCCCCAAAACCATAAGATATATAGAACAGCACATAGGCAAAACACTACAGGACATTAAGACTACAGGCATCTTCAAGGAGGAAACTGCACTCTCCAAGCAAGTGAAAGCAGAGATTAACAGATGGGAATATATTAAGCTGAGAAGCTTCTGCACCTCAAAGGAAATAGTGCCCAGGATACAAGAGCCACCCACTGAGTGGGAGAAACTATTCACCCAATACCCATCAGATAAGGGGCTAATCTCTAAAATATACAAGGCACTGACAGAACTTTACAAGAAAAAAACATCTAACCCCATCAAAAAATGGGGAGAAGAAATGAACAGACACTTTGACAAAGAAGAAATACGCATGGCCAAAAGACACATGAAAAAATGTTCCACATCACTAATCATCAGGGAGATGCAAATCAAAACAACGATGAGATACCACCTCACACCCCAGAGAATGGCACACATCACAAAGAATGAGAATAAACTGTGTTGGCGGGGATGTGGAGAGAAAGGAACTCTTATCCACTGCTGGTGGGAATGCTGTCTAGTTCAACCTTTATGGAAAGCGATATGGAGATTCCTCCAAAAACTGGAAATCGAGCTCCCATACGATCCAGCTATACCACTCCTAGGAATATACCCTAGGAACACAAAAATACAATACAAAATCCCCTTCCTTACACCTATATTCATTGCAGCTCTATTTACCATAGCAAGACTCTGGAAACAACCAAGATGCCCTTCAACAGATGAATGGCTAAAGAAACTGTGGTACATATACACAATGGAATATTATGCAGCTGTCAGGAGAGATGAAGTCATGAAATTTTCCTATACATGGATGTACATGGAATCTATTATGCTGAGTGAAATAAGTCAGAGAGAGAGAGAAAAACGCAGAATGGTCTCACTCATCTATGGGTTTTAAGAAAAATGAAAGACACCCTTGCAATAATAAATTTCAGACACAAAAGAGAAAAGAGCTGGAAGTTCCAGCTCACCTCAGGAAGCTCACCACAAAGAGTGATGAGTTTAGTTAGAGAAATAACTACATTTTGAACTGTCCTAATATTGAGAATGTATGAGGGAAATGTAGAGCCTGTTTAGGGTACAGGCGGGGGTTGGGTGGGGAGGAGGGTGATTTGGGACTTGGGTGATGGGAATGTTGCACTGGTGATGGGTGGTGTTCCTTTTATGACTGAAACCCAAACACAATCATGTATGTAATCAAGGTGTTTAAAAAAAAAAAAAAATTAAAAAAAAAAAAAAAAAAAAAAAAAAGAAATAAAGAGGTAGGAAAAAGGAAGGAAGGAAAGAAGGAAGGAAGGAGGAAGGAAGGAAGGAGGAAAGAAGGAAGGAAGGAAGGAAGGAAGGAAGGAGGAAGGAAGGAAGGAGGAAAGAAGGAAGGAAGGAAGGAAGGAAGGAAGGAAGGAAGGAAGGAAGGAAGGAAGGAAGGAAGGAAGGAAGGGAGAAAGGAAAGAAGGAAGGGAGAAAGGAAGGGAGGGAGGGAGAGAAGGAGGGAGGGAGGGAGGGAAGGAGGGAGGGAGGGGGGAAGGAGGAAGGAAGGAAGGAGGAAGAAGGAAGGAAGGAAGGAAGGAAGGAAGGAAGAAGGAGGGAGGAAGGGAGGGAGGGAGGGAGGGAAGGAGGGAGGGAGGAGGGAAGGAGGGAGGGAGGAGGAAGGGAGGAGGAGGAGGGAGGGAGGGAGGGAGGGAGGAGGGAAGGAGGGAGGGAGGGAGGGAAGGAGGGAGGGAGGGAGGAGGGGGAAGGAGGGAGGAGGGAGGGAGGGAGGGAGGGAGGGAGGGAGACTAGATGTCTGCTTGGGTATTTGGATACCAGTAGGAAAAGCTCCTACCATACCTAGAAGGAAATCATGGCACTTTGTTGTGTATGTAAATATTTTGGGGGATTACTATGTTGCTCACCCTAAACTGATTAGGTGATTGTGCCCTACCCTAGGGTGTGACCTGGCATTCTGCCCCCACCCTAGGGTAGGACCTGATTCTGCTTCCACCATTGGTTGGTATCTGATCCCACCATTGGGTGGTACCTGACTCTGGGGTATAAGAGCAAGGGTCTGTGGAAGGCGGGGGCTTTTGGCTGGCTGGAACTGAAGCTGAGTCTTTGGACTTCAGTTTTGTCCTCCGAATAAAGCGAGTATTTCCACGAGCCTGACTGTCTGCGAGCTGTTTACCCGCCGTTTCACCTCAGAGCCGTGGGCTAGACAGGGTGGCAGACGCGTGCTCCGAGCTGGAAGAAAAAGGCCTCATTCTCCATCCCACCATCAGTCAACCTCTTCAGGGGCTGACTTGCTACAGCACTTAATGCAGCTTTTTAAGCTATGCAAACTAAAAGATTTTTCTCTGGGACCTGAATGATAATAAAGCGGTAGGGCATTTGCCTTGCACTTAGAAGACCTCAGTTCATCCTGGTATCTCATATAGTCCCCCAATTCTGCCAGGAATAATTTCTGAGTGCAGAGCCAGAAGTAACCTGTGAGCATTGTCAGGTTTGTCCATTCCAAAATAAATAAATACATAAATCAAAGATTCTCTGCATCTCTCTCTCTCTCTCTCTCTCTCTCTCTCTCTCTCTCTCTCTCTCTCTCTCTCTCTCACACACACACACACACACACACACACACACACACACCTCTGAATATAGAGGTGTTAGTCTGGAATTAGAATGGCCTCTTCAGGGCATGCATGCTGTCAGAAACACAGAAATGAATTTTTCTCTCCCTTGCTTATTAACTGTGTCATCAAACAAGTTAGGTAGCTTCCCCAATACTTTGTTTTTTTATCCATAAATTAGGCATGCAAAGAAAGAATTCATGGTCAAAACAATTTAATGAGACTCTATATATATAAAGAGCAAAGTACAGAACTTGGCCTAAAGAAAGTATATAATAATATTAATGGCCATCATCATTATCTTTGTTTTTGTCACTTAAGTGACAGTGATCTGACAAATAAAGATATTTGATAACATAATACAGTGATTACTGACTGTAGTAATGAAAGCCACATCACAAGAAGAAGAAAATTAAATCTGTCTCCTTCTATCCCTTTGGATTGGATAAAATGTGTGTGCCTGCTCTGAAAGCAAACGCAAGTGCAGCCAAGGGTGGAGAGTCATACTTCTGAGATAGAGAAATGGCCAGAGGAAGTACAATGTAGAAATGACCTGAATTATAAAGTTACAGGAAAGGTTATTTGCCTTATTGATTAAAATAATATACTTTTACACAGCTATATCACTTTTTCCAAAATACACTATTCTGTGTCTAAACAATATGTTGTCTTGCAAAAGTTATTCTGCTGCAAATGGCACCTAAGAGGCAAATTCTGAGGACCAACAGTTGTAGTATACTGGTTGAAGCCTAAGAGACTTCAGGATGAAAGACCAGGTGACTGATGGGCAATGACTTTCAGTTAATGCTAAGTGAATTTACATACTAGAATTCACAGCCACCTGCACCCTGATGATATATAGTTGCCATGTAACAGGCTTATTTCTGTAAGAACTGAAGTTCTAATGCCTTAACTCCAGTTGCTAGGAAACCCTCTCTTGCTGTGTTCACTGAAAGAAGGGAGCCTAGTTTTCAAAGTTCCCATGGAAACAAATCCTTCCTGGGAGCCCTGAATGCTCATTCTGCCCTCCCCCTCTGGACAAATTGGCGCAGTGGCTTAGTCTCAAAAGAATGCTTCCCTTTAACCTTAAAATTCTTAATATTTTTTCCGTTCTTAGTGCAAGATCAATCTCAAATACAAAACTCCCTTCCTCCCCGTCTTCATAATTCAGGCTAAAAGAGAACTAGCAAGGAAAAAAGTCTGATAATGACAAATTTTTTTTCTTTTATTGTTTTACCTGCCCCCCAATCATGCTGACTCTCCATGTCATATACTGTAGCATTCACTGACTAGGAATCACCCCATAGTCTCCTTTAGAATGAAACTGGGTCTGTGCCTCTCACTTACAGATGGAAAATTAGCTAGTGATGAAGGTAGTGTTGTGAGAGCTTAAGCAATTGCCAGCATATAGTTGTGCCCACTCCTTCCTGCTGTGGGAGGCACATGCCACTATTTCTAGACCCTAATCAAATACTTGACTGATTACTTGACCCATAGCATGGAATCCCATGGAGTGTGGCCAGAAAGCCAGAGCCTGGCCTGGACTTAGCAGCCTCTTGTCTACTGACTTGTCTGCACGTCATGCACCTCTTGATAACTCTGGGTCCAAGAAAGAGAAGATTAAAACAGATCTTCACCTAAAGTCCAGACTTCAGCCAGCCAAGCTGCAGGCAGCCAGGTATGAGGTAAACAGGTGACTGTGATGCCCATCCCTGAACTGTAGGAAAGTTAGCTCTCTTGCATTATGGGGGCGACAATTAACGAGGAGAGACAGGGGGTAACTTAGCCTGTCACCCACGTGGTGAGTCTAGTGTACCTCTCAGGCCTGGAGAGCCAATGGTGTTTATATGCACCTACTACAATGTGAGCACACATTAAACAAAACTCTTCATACATTAACCTTCTCTTATAAAGACCACTTTGTGGTCCTTGAGGGGTGCAGATAGAGGAGGTTGCATGGACCCAGATTGGCAAAGAGGTTTAAAGAGGAAAATCCCTGGATTCCAATGGCATCTCAACTCAATTTACCCCCTACTCCATAAAGACCTTCTCCTTCTAGCCTCCTCATTGTCCTCTCCTCCCCTTCTCCCACCAGAATATTTAAATGCTATTTAAATGTCTAAACAAATTAAATTTAAATTTAAACTCTGAAAAGACATCTCCCTCCTGAGACCTCAAAGTATCTAGTGGCATTGTCTCCCTAAAGTTCTGGGCATCAGTGAGAGAGAGGTCTGGCCAGGAAGAGTGGATTCAACTGAGAAGGGGTGCAAAAACAGTGGGAATCTAGGACACTTCTGACGAGGAGGGCAATGCTCGACCCCTGTGAAGACAGACAAGATGGATGAGACTCAAGTTTAGCTCTCAGCAGTCATGGTGGTATTGGTTTAGCCGCGATGGCGATCCTATGGCACATGTGCCAGCGGTGGCACTCAAAGGCCTTGCAGCTGGCACTCGGGAAGGTCCGCAATTAAGATAGGCGGCTCGTGCTGCATAGTTTTTAGATGCTAAAATCTTGTTATTAAGGTTTAATTGACGTGCTGGCACTTTTGAGAAAATTCTTTGGTTTTGTGCGGCAGTTTGGGCACTCGGGCTCAGAAAGGTTAGCCATTACTGGAAACATTTGCACTCTTAGAATTAAAATTACCAAAAGGCCACGGCACAAAAATAAGGCTTTATTAAAAAAAAATAATAAAATAAAAAAAATTTTCTTCCACCCAAAAGGGAGAGAGAAAGTGGGTCAGGACCCAAGGCTTCCCAGAAGATGAATTTGTTCATGGCTTTTTCTGAAGAATGGACTTGGATTTTCCAAAGAACCAAGATTGTATTCATTTTAGAAGCCTCTATGGGGATTGCCATCTTAGATTCCACTGATATTGACAGTTGTGAAACCCACATGCTGAGATTTGCTGCAGAATGTCTGAGCCGGAAAGAACCAGTGTGAAAGAACATCCTAGCAGCCAGTTCACTCCCTGTCTCAGAACCAGATGCTTTTGTAAATGTTCCAAACTCACAAATTACATTGGAACTGGGGGAGAGTTTTCTTGAGCCTTTCTCAAGTCTACCTAAACCAAAAGAATGAAATCTAAATCCCCTGGTATTATGTGAAATAGGGGTTCAAGTTAGAATTTAAAAAGTCAATATATATCAATATATAAAATAATTTAAAAGTCAATATATATCAATATATAATATCAAGCAAGCTAGCACAGAGAGCAGGACCTGGCAAGGAGCAGTTAAGTCTGTGAGACATTACCAAGGAGGGAATTCAGGGTGTCCTTGAGGTGATCCTAGACTCACTTTATAACCTTGGTAAACTGGAAACATATGCCAAAGGTTCTCATGTCCTTGAAGTGGTACAAACTTTGTTTTGCCAAAATGCCAAAAAATGCTTTGGAATTTTTGCTTTTATACTCTCCTGCCAGCTGCCTGCAAATGTCCCAACCCCCACTAGATATTCTATGAGGTCAACTGGGCCTACTGGCATAATAACGTGTTTTCCCACTTCTTAAGGTCTGCTGCTTGGTTTTCACTGGCTCTTGGTGGGAAATTCTAAAACATGGTCAGCTTCACAAGTGATTCATAATCTTATGCATCTGAGTGTATTGGTTTGAGTCCAGTGAGCATACAAAGCATGCAGATCCTGTTTACTAAGTAGCATTCTCCACTAAAAGAAAACAAAAGAGCATGGAAAAATAACCCAAATTCCAGGCTGGGAAAGACAAAAGTAAGGTGACTTTGGAATATCTTGAACCAGAAAGAAAAAAAGTGATATAAATTGTTCCATCAAAAGGGCAACTTTTGGACAGCTTAAACATTAATAATAAATAAATAGGGGCCAGAGTAATAGTACAGCAAGTAGGGCATTTGTCTTGCATGAGTTTGACCTGGGCTTGACACCCAGAAAATCCATATGGTTCCTCTCACAAGACCACCAGTAGTGATCCTTGAGCAAAGAGTCAAGAGTAAGCACTGTGAGGTGTGATCCAAAGTCAAATAAATAAACAAATAATAATATTAATATATCTTAACACATTTGGGCCGGAGAGATAGCATGGAGGTAAGGCATTTGCCTTTCATGCAGAAGGTCATTGGTTCAAATCCCGGCATCCCATATGGTCTCCTGTGCCTGCCAGGGGCGATTTCTGAGCATTGAGCCAGGAGTAACCCCTGAGTGCTGCTGGGTGTGACCCAAAACAAACAAAAAATTATAAATGTATATATACATATATATATATATATAAAATCTTAACACATTTAACTCAAACATAAATCATATCAAAAGAAGATACCAAAGAAGGGAAGGAGGATGAGAAAGCAGAAAATGTTAGGGAAGGCAATTCTTTACAGAAGAATACCAAGTAAATCATAAAAATGGAATGATATAGAAGGAATTGCAAATTGCTATTTTTCCATCACCAATGTAATTATTAATATGTGACAGGATATTTTCTGAGATGGCCAGTTTGGGCCCTCCTAGAATACCTAAAACCTTAACAAAGACTAGGACAATGGGGCAGAGCTGTGGCGTAGTGGTAGGGCTTGTGCGCAACTGACTTGGATAGACCGTGGTTGATCCTTCGGCATCCCATAGGGTCCCCCAAGCCAGGAGCGATTTCTGAGCAGATAGCCAGGAGTAACCCTTGAGCATCAATGGGTGTGACCCCAAAACAAAACAAAAACAAACAAAAAGACTAAAACAAGAAGAAAGGAAGTTTTCTTATTAAGGAAGAATCGATCTGACAACAAGATACAATGCTATATTACTTACTGGATTCTAAAGCTAAAAAAAAATAAATGAATAAATAAATTACTACCATGAACTTTGTTGGGAAAAATAAAGAAACTTGGCTTTTTTATTTGTTTGGATTATTCCTGGCTCTGTGCTCAAGGATTGCTCTTAGCAGGATCTGAAGGAACATATGCAGTGCATGATATTGGACTCAGGTCAGCTATGTGCAAGGCAAGTGACCTACCCTCTCTCTGTACTAGCTCTCAGCCCCTAAATGTATAAGCTTACTCATGTATCTAGCTTCATTTATTGATGTTAATTAAATGTCTTGGCTGTGATAAATGTACTGTATCTATATGAGAATGCTTTTTATTTGTAGGATATCTATGGTAATGTGTATAGGAGTAAATGTTCTTAATTTCCATATAGCTCACCCCCTTCCCAAAAAATAAGCATAAAGAAAGAGATAGATATAAAACAATTTGGCAAAATGCTTGTAGTTGGTGAGCTTGCCTAAAGATATTCCTGGTAGAATTCCTTCAATGTTTCTACAGGTTTTTAGTATTTCTGAATAATGAGGAAAGCAAAGACAACAAATCTTCAGTCTTAAGGGTTATACTTGGATGGAGATAATGGTGGATGCTTCTTCTTGGAATTGGAGATGCTTAAAATCTTAGAGATTCTGAGGCCACCATTGTTCTTCATGTTGGAGATAGATCGCATTGGGCTGATGGTCTTGAAGGGTAAGGACCAAGGAGGGACAGGTAGGGCAAAGAAAAATCCTTCCCACTGCACCCATTGAGTGTGAGTCAGTTGTTTCTGTATTTGCTCCTTAGTGCACACCCTTTATCAGCAGTTCCCCCAGAAATCCTATCTGTTCTCATTCATTCAGCATTCGACTGAGCACCTGCTTCAATGGAGCATTGTGTTGTAATCAGATATGCCAGCTGAGCAAACCCCAGAACTATGCCTGACCTAGTGCAGCTCAAGCATTCATAGAGAAGCCAAATATAAAAAATTAAACCAAGAACTGTGGGATTGTTCTAGATTGTTGACCTGAGTAAATGCTCTGGTGTGAGATCAGAGTGCTGAGGAGAAGTTAACGAAACTCAGAGACCAAGAAGAAAGAATTGGATTATGATAGAATCTAATTTCTATACATGCTAATTGAGATGTAGAGTCTCGAGTGTTGTCTAGGATTCTCTAGCCTCAGCAAAGTTCTAAAAGACAAACTCCAAGTTCTTTTTTTTTAGACAATTTTTTTATAACTTATAAAAACTTTTTATAACACTTAGCTCAATGACCCCAAACAGAAAGCAGAGAATTCACTTCCTCCTACCTTTGCTCATTCATAGGAAGAGTATGTGAAAAGAAGAATATGTACAGGAGTATGTAACAGGAGTATGTATAGGAAAAGTAGCTTAGACTCTATGCAGGTCAGACACTCCAGTAGAATAGATAGCAATGAACCAATGTGACTCTAACCAAACCAAGTAAACGTAATTGAAGCCTCCAAAAGTCATGACCTACAGAGGAGCCCTGTAGATTTATTTCTCTCACTAACTCAAAGCAGGGAGAGAAATTAGAAATAAAAGCAACTATTTACAAGTTTTGGAAAGGTGTTCAAAAAGCTTTGAGTCCATCCCAACAACTGTTTGTTTCGTCTCCTTTCTCTAATATTTAAATATAATTTTTATGTCTGCCAGATTAAATTACTCTCTGGACCAACTTATGCCAAGTTAAATGCTGTCATTACCCTTAATAAGCATAACTATCAACCTGGTTTTGCATAATGGTTATAAAAATGTATTCTTTTAATAATCTTCTTCCAGGAAGAGCCTCCAGTTTTCTTGGAGCTGGCATTCTTCTCTGTAGCAAGTGTCAGATCAAATACCAGTCTTATGTACATTGGAACACCCTAAGCTTGATAATGAGGGCTTGGAAGAAACATACACATGGTTTTTTTTGGTTTTGTTTTGTTTTGTTTTGTTCAAAAATGCTGTTCTTTCAAGAAAACTGGCAAACCATAAAAATCCCACACAGATTTTTCAACAACAGAACTCAGGTCCCAGAACCCTTTTCTTCTCTACATAGAATGCAAGTGCAATCAATCAAGAAAATGTATGATTCCTAGACTGAAACTGATGAGGAATGGACCCTCTTTTCAGTCCCTGTGCTGGATTTTCAGTCCCATAATAGAAGGCTGGGAGCTGTCCTACCTGTTTATCTGCAAATAGCACTTTTTCTATATCTATTCTGTTCCATTTTATCCATGGAAATATCTTTTTCTAACTATAAATTTGGAAGGTTTAGAATCTCCACTCTTTTTTTTTCCTTAATTTCTTCTCACCCTCCACTTCCCTTTGTTTTTATTATTGATGGTGTTGCAATGACCAAGGATCACACACACACATTTGACTGTGGTATTTGCCCATGTTTTGCAGTGGTATTGCACCTGGTTCTGTCACTTGCATCCTTAGTCACAGAACTACCAAGGTTTGCTCAACATTAGTTGTGATGTTCACATACAGTCTCACCAGGGGTCACACCCTTAACCAAGACATACAGGGCCTGGTTGTGGTGCTTGTTGGGGGTCATGGTAGCAGTCACACCTATGATCATGGGGTGTTGTGGCATTCACTCTACTTTGCATTTGTGGTGCTTGTTGAGAGTCCAACATTCTTTTTTGCAATGCTGATTCATCATTACTTATGGCATCAGGGATTACTGAGAAAATCACTTTGAGTGCATGGAGAGCCCCAGGATTTGAACTGGTAATTTTATATTTGCACAGCAGTTTTATATCTGTAGTTGGGCTATTCATCCAGGCCCAGGAAGTTCTTTTATTATTTTTTTATTTAAAAATCTTATTAACCAATATTTTTTTTGTAGATGGATCTCATGCTAACTCCCACCTTTCCACTTAAGTTGGATTTATATATTTTGCTTTTATTTTATTTTATACTTATTTGGTGTTAAATAAAAATGGACGTAAATTTGTACTTAACAAGGAGAGGAGTGGTGGAGCTAGAGGTAAGGTGTCTGCCTTGCAAGCGCTAGCCTAGGATGGACCATGGTTCCATTCCTCAGTGTCCCATATGGTCCCCCCAAGCCATGACCCATTTCTGAGTGCATAGACAGGAGTAGCCCCTGAGTGTCAATGGGTGTGGCCAAGAACAACAACAATAAGAACAATGAGAAACTTAGTTCAGCAGGATTCTTACAAAGGAAGAAAAGGGGCTGCAATAGAGATTCCTTTTTTTCCTTTTGATTTTTGGTCTTGTGCAGATTTAATGTGTCCCAAGACTAGAACAAAGAGAGGAAAATCTTTCCCAGGAAGAAGGGTAGGAGGAGAGTGTGTAATGCATTGGAATAAGAGTGGCTGCATAACAAAATGGTAGGTGAGAGAATGTTGACCTAATGTCAGCCTGTCCTCAAGATGAGCAATCAAGTTCAGGGACCTGCTAGAAGGAAAGACTATAATGAATTTTGTTTTGATGGCTCCGTAGGGATATACATTTTAGCCAACCATTAATGAGGCAAAGGTCGGTTTCTGAGGGGGTTTTATGGTCTTGAGGTCACAAAATGTGTATCCACTAGTCTCTTCTATATCTAAGCAGAATACTGCCTCTTTATAGCAAGTTGTTTCTAACTGAACAACTTCCTGAAATTTTCTTTCTTCTCATTTTTTTGTAGGCGGTGGGGCACATATGATGATAATCAAGGGTCATTCCTGGCACTGCACTCAGGAATTACTTCTGGAAGTACTTAGGGAGCCATATAGAATGCTGAGGATCTAACTAGGTTGGTCAAATGCAAGGCAACTGCCCTATCTGCTGTACTATGGCTCTGGCCTCTGGGAAGGCTTTCTTAACCACTGCTATTTGCCAGGAGGTAAGGACTTGGCAAAGTTCCACATGGTTCATGGTCACACTCCAGGCTGCACTCCAAGAACATAGAACATGGCAGGTGATATTTTGTTGATCTAAAAGAAGCATCATCTATGTTGACAGAAGGAGTGGGCAGGGCTGTTCCATACCAACCACTGGCTTTTCCAGTGACCTGTTTTGACCTCTTCCTTTTCTAAGCACTCTGAATTTGAGAATATTGAGATTTAGACAAGACTGCCAGCTCTATTACCTACCTACTCTCTACACCCTTATTAGTTTGGAGTTTCAATTATGTCACTTTCTGAAAATATCCCTTTACCTATTTATAGATTTTTTAAATGCTACATGATTATCATGAAAAATTAAAGAACATACAATATTTTTAATGACACCTGGGTTCAATCCTGATTCAATTATCTAATTCTCTGAGCACCATTGGAATGACTGAGCACTCAACGAGCTCCAGCTTCTGAGTACTACTGCATATAGCCCCAAACAAATAAACACAATAAATGTTCTATTAACTAGAAAACAGCTACACTTACTATATAGCATATTTCCTTTTGGTGCCTTTTAAAATGCATCACAATTCATGTGTGTTTTTCCATAGTAATTTCTTTATTGGCAATTATAAAATCTAGGATGCTTCACTATTGATGCTGCTGCTGCTGTGTGTGTGTGTGTGTGTGTGTGTGTGTGTGTGTGTGTGTGTTTCAGGAAATAGGGATTAAGCCATACCTGGAAGTGCTCAGGGTTTAATCCTTGTTCTGTGCTTGGTGAGTAAATGTGTTGCCAATGATCAAACTGGAGCCAGCCTGATGCAAGTCAAGCACCCTAGCAGCTCTGTTTGTCAGACCAAGATAGCTTTTTTTTAATGGTCACCCATAACGGCCATCAACCAAAAGCTCCAAGAACAAATTAATAGTTAAACACATTGGATTTATTGTTCATTTAGATTAGAATAAAAACCCAGGGAGAGGTTATTCCCAAATTAGGTGTTATCGGGCCCGGAGAGATAGCACAGCAGTGTTTGCCTTGCAAGCAGCCAATCCAGGACCAAAGGTGGTTGGTTCGAATCCCGGTGTCCCATATGGTCCCCCGTGCCTGCCAGGAGCTATTTCTGAGCAGACAGCCAGGAGTAACCCCTGAGCACCGCCGGGTGTGGCCCAAAAACAAACAAAAAAAAAACCAAAAAAAAAAAAATTAGGTGTTATCAAAATAAGAGGAAGGGACCTATATGAGATGACTTGGAGGGAATTACAAGGAATTTGTTGTGGATTAGCTGCTACTTATAAATAGACAATTGTGTGATTTGGGTGTGAATCATTCCTTCCTAGAATTTGGGATGCATTAAAAATCAAATAAAACAACACAATCACAGGCTGAGTGAAAACTACTAGATTATTGTGTGTTTTCTTTTTTGCTGCAGACCACTCACTTTTGCAGAATATATTGGTGAGTATTCTGAAAGGAAACAACCAACCAGCTAAAGGAGAAATACTAAGATATTTATCAAGGTGTGGCTCACACTGTGGATGGTCTGTGGAAAGACAGTCATGTAGCCCAGTATAGTCAAAGGCCTGAGATCCTGGGACTCTGACATAGATCTCAGCGTCCCAAGAACTGAAAGCTAATAATTCCATGCCCAATGGCAGAAGTTGGATGTTTCAGCTCAAGGAAAGAGAAAGAGTACCAGGATACAACTCAAAAGGTAGCATATTGCTCATATTTAAATGAGCAATAAATCCAATGTATTTAACTCAGTTTGATCCCTGATACTGGATGTACCTCCTTCAGTCTCTGGGTATAGCTCTGGTGGGTCTTGCTTCTGGGGTTTCTAGAAATTCTGGGTGTAGGGAAGGGAAGGTTGCCTGACCTACTACAAGACCCTAGCTTTTTCACCTGAAAACCTGTGCACCTGGGAGTCTTGTTGGCTTGGCGTCTTTTCAAAGCTTAGTCATAAAACAATGAAACTTGGGCCATTTGTATGGTGGTGGTTGTGAGATGTGGGTGTGGCTGCTGGTGGTTTGGCAGGGTAGGTACTCAGCCTATCCCCCTCTTAAGTGAGACCCATAATTTTCATCCATTGAGTACCCCCATGAGCCCAGGTACTCCCCAATTTTCAAGTGTTCAATACTCGCCTGTGGCCCATGGCTGCCACATCAGACAAAAAACATTTTCTTTTAATAAACTTGTAAAGGGTCAATGTTGCTCTAAAAAAACCTGAAGACTGGTGTACCTGTGGGTCTCATTGACTTGTCTTGGCATCTCTTCCAAAAGTTTGGTGAAGCTGAGAACCTGGGCCATTTACATGACAGCAGCTGTGGGATGTGTGTATAGCTGCTGGCACTTAATTTTTATTACCTCAAAATGTAAAGGCATATGTGGCCTATTGCTTTCAATATGAACTTTAGAGTTTGAATTAAATAATTTATAAAACTGGGGGCCGGAGAGGTAGCATGAGGTGAGGCGTTTGCCTTTCATGCAGAAAGTTGGTGGTTCAAATCCCGGCATCCCATATGGTCCCCTGAGCCTGCCAGGAGTGATTTCTGAGCGTAGAGCCAGGAGTAATCCTGAGCGCTCCTAGGTGTGACCAAATAATAATAATAATAATAATAATAATAATAATAATAATAATAATTTATAAAAACTATATTGGTTGGAATACTATGCAGCCATCAGGAACAATGAAGTATCAAATTTGCTTATGCACGAATAGTATCATGCCGAGTGACATGAGTCACAGGGAGAGGCACAGACATAGAATGATCACATTCATTTGCAGGATATTAAAAAAAAGTGTAGCATGAGAAAATACTCAAATGCAATAGAAATGAGTTGGAATAAGTGCAGTTACAAAAGAGAAGGAGTCATGACCTATGACAATAATAGTTGAAAATGATTAAGGCTAGAGTGATAGAAAAGCAGAGAGAGCCTTTGCAAGTGGCCAATTTGGGTTTGATCCAGAAGTAATTTCTGAGTGCAGAGCCAGAAGTAACCCCTGAGCACTGCCAGGTGTGGTTAAACCTTTCTCGCCTCAAAGAATTGGAAATGATCACTCTGGACAAGAACTAGGTGCTGAAAGGAGGTAAAGTGATGTGCATGACACCCTTTTAGGAATAGTATGGCAAACCACTGTATTTAAAAAGAGAAAAGGAAAAAATAAAAGAGAAAGAAGAAGGAGGAGGGGGCCAGAGCACTAGAAAGCAAGTGGAAGCAAAGATCAACAAATGAGACTACATTGAACTGAGAAGCTTCTGCACTTCAGAGGAAACAGTGACTAGGATACAAAGACTAGCCACGAAAGGTACTCAAGCAGTACTCATCAAATAGGGGGTTAACATGACATCCTGAACTTAGAAGAAAAAGTTATATATATATATATATATATATATATATATATATATATATATATATATGGATCTAAACTTAGAAAAAGAAACATCTAATCCCATCCAAAAATAGGAAAAGAATGGGCAGATGTTTCCTCAAGAAAGAAATACATATGACCAAAGGTACAAGAAAAAATGCTCTACATCATTAATAAGCAAGGAGATACAAATCAAAATAACCATAGTGGTGAAAAAAGTTCATGCAAGGGGAACATCATACCAACTGTACTATCTCTATCATTCCTGGTCTAGTTTTAAAGGTTCCTCTCTAGAGCAAACAAGAGCAACAAAATTATTAACTGAAGATGCCTTCAAGACTATGGTTACTAGACCGAGAGTGAAGAGAGACGCTGGGAAGGATGAGGAGGGTGGAGGGTCATTTGGGATGAAGCTGAAACTCTCATGTAAAGCTAAACCTCAAAAATTAATAATGTTGGGGCTGGGCGGTGGCGCTAAAGGTAAGGTGCCTGCCTTGCCTGCGCTAACCTTGGACGGACCGCGGTTCGATCCCCCGGTGTCCCATATGGTCCCCCAAGCCAGGAGCAACTTCTGAGCACATAGCCAGGAGTAACCCCTGAGCGTTACTGGGTGTGGCCCAAAAACCAAAAAAAAAAAAAAAAAAATTAATAATGTTGGAAACTGGGGATATGTCCCTAGATCCACCCCCCACCCCATAGCCCGCCCCCAACATTTCTAAAAAAAAATTTTTTTTTTAAGTCATAGGTATGTTGTTAATTTTTTCAGTAGAGGGCGCTAGGAGATATTTCAGGAGCAAATGGCCTGGCCTTCTCTGGTTTCTGTAGCCAGCAGGGCTGCTTCAGCTCCAGCTCCAGTTCCACTTCCCTCATGGTGGCAGTCGGGGAAGGTTTAGGGACTTGAGGTGTGTCTCTCCAGCACCAGCATCTGCAGCAAAAATGTCCTCTTTAGCACTGACTCCTGAAAGGCACTGGGGCCTCAGACTCAGCGAGGGACCCTCAACTTGACAACTCTGGTCTGAGGTGGTTGTGTCACAAGTGCAGCTGTGTGATGCCTCACCAGAGAGGGCTTTTCCTGGCATCCTAAGGGCAAATTTCCAGACATCCCACTAGGGAAGCACACAAGGTCTGCTCTTCCATGTCTAAGCCACAGCCTTGCTCTCCCGGGATACTAGAGTCCTCTTGCTGGGGGGCAAAGGGGACACAGAGCACAGGGTGGAGCAGAGGAAGAGGAAAGGACCATGAGGCCTGGCTGGGGTGATGGGCTCTGGATCCCTCCAGCCCCTTCCCCCAGCCTTAGAGCCATCATGTCCCAACACCCCAACTGCTCCATGACCTCATAGTACCCGCCAACTGCCACAAGGCCACCACACCCATCCCTCCCACCCCCATGGCTCCCAGGCCTTGTAGGCCTTGTCCAGGGGAGGCAGCCCCGCACCCTCAGAATTGATGGAGGAAGAGAAGCATCACCTGACTATTACATAGAGCCACAAGGGCACATCTCCACCTCCATAAAAGAGGAATTTGGCTGCAGGGAGAGAGGGATGCTCATCAGGGGCGTCAGCAAAGCTGTTGGTCGGGTCCAGGGTAACCCTGGCCTGCTCTGTCTCTGAGCTCCCAGGACCTGTCTCACTTACACAATCACTTCCAAAGGCTCCTGCTTCTGGGCAAAGGCCTGCCAGACCATCTTGGAGTGTCAGAACCCTCCGGGAGCCCCAAGAGGACCCGCTATCCAAGCACTCAGGGAATGTGACTAAGTCCGAAGGCACAACTGCCCTGCACCCTCACCCCACTCCAACCTGGAGCAACAGTCATTTTATGACTGAAACCCAACTACAGTCATGTATGTAATCATGGTGCTTAAATAAAAATAAATAAATAAATAAAAATTAAAAAGAAAATACTCGCACATATAATCCAAAAACTCATCAATGAGGTTATCCATCATGACCAGTTAGGTTTCATTCCAGAAATGCAGGGCTAGAGAGATACCACAGTGGTAGGGCATTTGCCTTGCACACTGCTGACCCTGGATGGACTCGAGTTCTATTCCTGGCATCCCATATGGTCCCCCAACCCTGCCAGGAGCAATTTCTGAGTGCAGTGTCAGGAGTAACCCGAGTGCTGCTAGATGTGGACCAAAACCAAAAGAAGAAGGAGGAAGGAGGAGGAGGGAGGAGGAAGCAGGAAGAAGAGGAGGAAGAGAAAAAGGAGAAGGAGATGGAAGGAAGGAAGGAAGGAGGAGGGGAAGGAGGAGGGAAGGAGGGAGAGAGAGAAAAGGAGGGAAGAGAGAGGAGAGGGAAGAGGAGGAGGAGGTTTGACATAGAGTCAGGTTGGGGGGAGAGTCTGATGGAAGGAGATGGGAGGATGGAGAATGGAGATGGAGAAATAGGTTGTGGGAAATGTCCACTGATGGGATGGTTATTGGGACATTGTATAACTGAAGCTCAACTATCAACAACTTTTAACTCTGTATCTCATTGTGATTCAATATTTTTTTTAATTTCTTAAATAAAGAAACTATCATTTTAGAGCTTTTTTAAAAGTAATTTTTATTGTGATTAATGTGAATTACAAGTCTTTCACAGTTATATTTAAGGTATATAATGACAGTGAATTAGGGCCATCCCCACCACCAGTATTATCCTCCCTCTGTCCCTGTTCCCAGCATGCATCCCATAACACCCCTCTTTGCCTCCAAGACTGCTATGTAACAGGTCCCCTTTGTGTATAGCTTGTTGTAGATTAAGTATCTTGATTCTATTATCATTGATTTTGGGTTTGGTATTTAGGTTTGTTCATTATTTATTTCTACTCAATGTTCATGTGACTGTTTGCTATGGTACCATCCACTCTTTCCCCCCCTCAATTTATGAGGCAAAACAAAATAGTTCAAGGTCTGTGGTTCTGTCGGAAAAAAAAAATCTGGGAGGAGTCTGTCTAGAAGCTATAAATATAAATTTAAAAGAATAAAGTAAAAGAAAAAACAAACTAAAACAAGCAATGACAAAAAACATAACAAAAAAACAACCACAAACAACAAGAAGAAAATAAAAAAAAAGAGTGGCAAAGTTTTGTGTGGTTTTTTTTGTTTTTGTTTTTGTTGTTGTTTTTGATTTGCTTTGTTTTGTTTTACATAAACACAGTAAGTATTTCGGAAATTAGAAAGGGAATTTTCTTGGCCTAAGAGATACAGAGTTTCTCCACCCTTGAAGCAGACTGCCCTGGGAACAACTACAGGCTTATTCATGCTCATTTTCACACCCCATGGTCTTTTATGGTGCCAAGAAATGTTCTGCTCAGTTGTGTTTGTCATAAGCAGTCCTCTGTAATTAAAGATCTTGGTATTTACACAGATCCTAGGACAAAATCTAGGATAGAGTCTTTCTCTATAGTTCCAGAAGTTCTGCTCTGTCGTGGTTGTTGTAGTCAGTCTTCTTCTGTAATTAGTGATCTTGGTTTTTGCACAGATCCTAGGATGAAGCCTAGGAGAGAGTCTTTCCTTATGATTTCAGAAGTTCTGCTAGTTGTGGTTGTCCAAGTCAGACCTCTGTAATTAGAGATTTTGGTTTTTGCACAAATCCTAAACCAAAGCCTAGGCTAGGGTCTTTCTTTTTGGTCCCAGAAAAAATTCACTTGTCAAAGTCAGTCTTCTGTAATTAGTGATCTTGGCTTTTGCACAGATCAAATGATGAGTGTCTTCTGATTTCATCTTGTAATTAGGTGATGAGGTAGAGCAACCTGCTCTTAGATCAAGTTGTTGCTGTTTTCTCCTCATCAGGATGTCGTATCAACCTAGCCTGGTGAAAGTTGGTGCCAAGGCGGTATTAAAAACTCCCCAGGGGGTGTTTGATTCCTGGTACTGTTGCAGGGAACTGTGTCGGTTCTGAGGGTGGGATCTAGGGTTCGGAGTTGGACTGTTGCTGTTCAATCACATGGAGTCTAAGTCAAGTCTCCATGACAAATGTTCAGGGTTGGAGGTGTCCCTGTATAATAAAATGTATGGGTTCTTATGCCTAGTAGATAAAAGCTTGTTTCTATACATGAGATTTCCCCTTTTTTTAAGTATGCCTATGCAAAAGGGAACAATGCCATATTATATTGGTGGTACATTTGGGGGTAAGATTGACAGGCTATACAATATCTGTGTCCTGGTTTTGACCTGAGCTTTTATCTCAAGCAAAACTTTTTCATCTAGAATTTCTTACCTAGCAGAACCAAAACAGAGCTTTTTTTTTTTTTAAAGTCAACAACAAGCAATGCTCTACATCTGTTTCTGGAAACTTACTGCCTTGCAGTTACTTTTGGCAGGGGACCATGTTTTGCAAGAAAATGAACCTGGGTCTCCCACACACAACACTTTTTGAATTACTTATATACTCGAGTATAAGCCGAGGTTTTCCCAAACTCTGCTTATACTCAGGTCATACAGGTAATTTGAATAAGTGAGCACATAGTCTTCAGTCGTCTTCTGCTGTCTGCTGGAGGGGGCGGTGCTTCAGCTCAGTCCACAAGTCCCAGCTGAGCTGAAGAGGTAGGTGGCTGGGGAGTCAGGCAGGAGGAGGTTTGGCAGGCCCACGCCATGCCGGAGGCCTGCTTGGCCAGGCCTAGGGGGGGTGCGGGATTTGGGTAACCCCAGCACCCCTCTGCCGCCTTGCTCCAGATCTCCAGGGCTTCCCCGGGCCACACCCCTGGGCAAGCCGGTGAGTTGGGTCCCTTGGTGGAGCTTGAAGGACCCTAGGCCTTCCCCCACTATCCATGCGGCTCCTTAGGGAGGGTCTGGGTGGGACTCTGAACTTCTGTTCTCCCAGCTTCTTGAAGGATCTCTCCTTCCTGGGAGCCGGGAGTCTAGCAGGAGGAGGTTTGGCTGGCACTGGTAATCTCTGTCCAGTCTACATTTTCAAAATCGCGCGGGGGGCTATCGCCCCCGCGCGCACAAGAAACATTAATAGTACTCTCACAAGAAACATTAATAGTACTCACTATCATTGAATTATGTTTTTATGTATGCAGAATGTCCATTTTGTACTCTGCCCTTTTGCATACCCCTTCATAAGTTCATATTTCTCTTTAACTTCTTTAACTCCTATCATCATTACTCCTTTTTTACCCTTTCTAACTTAAGTACTCTTGAGTCCTAATTCACAGACCAAAGTGGTGCCCTAGAGTTAACACCCACACAACTATTTTAAAAGGCATAAAAAGGACACATATCTTTTCAACATTTTATGGGTGTTTTCTTTGACGGCTATAACTTTTGCTAAATACTTTCTTATACAGTGATGATCCCCCCCCATTTTTTTTTTATCTTCTCTTTGTGAACTGCTCAATATGGAATTTGGTGTGAAAGAATCCCTCAGTTTAATACTTATGTTTGAACCAAGTCATGGGTCTTGTTGGAAATGTTCTTATGCCCCCATATATCTGATAGCACCACGTGGCTTTATATCTTGTTTGCGTAGGCACACTGACATGGGAAAATACTATACATACCAATAAGTTCTTATCTAATAGAAATGGGAACACACAAATCTTGTAGTACAATGAGACCTTACACCCTGAACATTGACATAAAGACCTGGCACAGGCCTCAGAAGAATAGGCATTCTCCATTTACCCCTTGATCTACAGAAGACATTTACAAAACATCCAAGGTTGTATATAACATCACCCGGAGGCATTCCTGTACCAGGGATGACCCTACAGCTGCTCTGACATCGATCTACTCAAAAGAGACATCCCTTAACACTGAGAAGACAACAAGAACAATGACCTGTTTACTGGACAGGGCTTGCTGTATTGCCCCTTTATGGTGAGGTTTGTCTATAACATCACCTGGAAGCAATCCTCTACCACGGAAGACCCTACCACTGCTCAGACATCGTCCTGCTCAAAAGAGACTTCCTTTAACACTGAGAAGACTTAACAACAACAACAACCTGCTTATAGGACAGGGCTTCCTGCATTCCCCTTTCATGGTGAGGTGAAACGAGAAGGCACTCCTCATCATGACTTCAATGTAGGACATGCAGATTCCAGAATCTTTAATACAGAAACATGAGACCAACAACAGAGACTGTGTGATAAGTGTGTTGGCGCTACGGACAATGTCTTGGAGCGAACGATAACTTTCCTGAGGCCTAGAGCTGGTCTTATGCCAGGAAACTTCAGGGGTAGGATCTCTTTGTATTTAGGCCAAGGCTATTCCTTTCCATGCCTCTCATATTTTGGTGGGCCTATGCAAACAACAATTGCCACTCTAACACCGTTTTTACTGTGCTCCTTTGACTCTAATCCTTAAAACACACCCACTTAAAATTTGAGGTTAACTTAAGCTAATATGCATGTACATGGAAATGTAAAAAACACTATGCCTCTAATGTTTAAGGAGTTACGTAAGTTTGATGGCTTTAGATTGCCTTGTGTGCTGTTAAGAAATATTATAATGTGCTACAATCTGGGGACTTGAGGGAAAAAGTAATTGCACATGGATTCTGTTTTATTTATCTTAACTTTCTTTGGTGAAAATTCAAAGTTAAGATATCAGCAAGGGGACTTCTTCTGATAATTATGTTATGGGTGATTGTCCTTCCACTGTAACTTTACCTTATCCTCTTTCTTTGCATCTTTTGTTCTCATAATTCATAATAAAAAATTATAAAAAAAAACAAAAAAAACAAAACAAACAAACAAACAAAAAAAAAAAAAGAGGTAGGTGGCTGAACTGAACTGGATGCCACTGAACTATGTAACTCACAATATTCAATGGCACATTTGAGTAAGTGAAAAACCCATTGAATGCAGTAAGATCGTGTAAATAAATGTTTATAAATCCTGAATCCTCATAATCAGGGATTTTGGAGTATAAGGATTCAGGATTTTTAACCATTTATTTACAATGCTTTCCTGCCTTAAATGGTTTATTCACTTTATTAAAGCTACCATTAAATACTATGGGTTAATGTGGCATATTAGTTGTATCCAGTATATCAAACAATCATGTATTGTAAATGTAATTGTAAAAAAAAATATTAAGTTTACCATAACAAAAAAAAACTGTTACTGTGGTTTACACGAACACTTCCTCTTACATGACCACTACACATTTTATGGTTCCTAGTTACATTTGTGGTCTTTTAGACCCCAAATCTGATCTAAAAAGATTCTGTCATTAAAAATAAAGTCTTTTACAAACAAAAATCTTTTTAAATGTACAAAAAATAAAAATTAAAATGTACAGGAATATTGGTCATCTGATATCGGTCATTGGCTCAATAGGTAGCCAATTATCGCCCAATTATCGCTAGTGATGACTGCCTGACATATGCAGTAATGCTGCATATGTAGTAACACAGTGCATGCAGTGACAGTGAAAACACAATGCAGTGTATTTATTATGTGTACAGTACAAACTACAGTATACTACTTTTAATATAACTATAATTACGACTTATTTTTGGAGTAAGGCTTACAATATATTTTGAGAATTCAATGGCTATGGCATTCTTTTTAAAGACTTTTTCTTTATCATGTTAGAAACGAATCCCTCTACTTTTAATCCTGGGTCAAAATAAAAACGCAAATCATATGAAGCTGGTTTTAAACTCAAGGTTGTGTTAAAAGCAGAAGAAAGCAATAACTGTATTGCAAGTGGAGAATTATGTATTGGCGAAAAACAAGTGAGGGAATGGTAGAAAAGGAAAGCCAACTTGAAAAAGATTCCAAAGGCAAAAAATGCTCTAAGTGGTTTGGGGCTCTAGAGACTGAAGTGCATAAATGAATTATGGAGTGTAGTCAGAATGATTACTGTCTAACTGGATGGGAATTCACTTACTTGCCCTTCAGATGGCTAAAGATGAAAAACTAAAAGCACCAGGTACTGAAAATTTTGTTGCTTCAGCAGGATGGTGTACCTGCTTCATACCTATGGCCTATATTTATGGCAAAGAACAAAGATTTCAACAGAAGTTGCCAAAAATCAGGTTGAAAAAGTGTTCTCATTTTCATTCATTTATCATAAAACAAAGAAGGATCCATAACTATGACCTAGGAGCTATTGGGAATATGGATGAAACACCTATGACCTTTGATTTTCCAAGCAACAGAACTGTGGCAAGTTTGGGAGAGAAAACTATTTTACTCAGAACCACAGGAAACGAAAAAAATCCCATGCCACAGTCGTTCTTTCATGTTTGGCTAATGGAACTAAGCTGAGGCCTGTCATTATTTTTAAAAGGAAGACTTTGCCTTAAAAAGTCAAATTCCCATCAGGAATTACAGTGTGGGCACATAAAAAAGGCTGGCTGGATGAGGATGAAATCAAAAAATGACTGAAAGAAATTTGGAATGCACGACTAGGAGCAGCCTTGAAGAAAAACCCATCATTGCTGGTTTGGGATATGTTCAGAGCTCACACATCTGATGGCATAAAAAAAACTGGCAAAGTCATATCAGTTTACTTTGGCCATTATTCCTGGTGGTCTTCCATCTGTATCACAGCCCCTAGATGTGTGTCTAAATAAACCCTTTAAAGACTAGGGGCAAAAGATGTGGCATGAATGGATGTCATCTGGTCAAGCCCAACTGACAAAAGTTGGAAATCTAAAGAAGCCTGACATAGAACTGATAGCAAAGTGAGTTCGTGATGCATGAGAAAAGATTCCAGAGGAAATGGTGCAACGCGCCTTCAAGAAATGCGGCATTAGTAGATCAATGGATGGCAGTGAAAACTGTGCTTTGTATGAGAGACAGCAGTAATGATGATATCTGCAAACTCAGTGATGATGACAATGTCTATGCTGATACCCTCACATCAGATCCAGCTGAAGCTCTGTTTGGACATACAGATGAAGAGGAGGAGGAGGAATCCAGTTTTGAAAGATTATAACCTGGTGATTTAGCTTGATTACCTGTTAAGCTACAGTTTTCTGCACTTTATTTAAAATTTTAAAGTTATTGTTGTTAGTTTACAGTTTTTCTTTAGCAACAAATATTGAAAAGCATTTAACCTACTGATTCCTCAATTATTGTAATTGTTTTGGGTCTATATTTTTATTTTTGTAATTTACCAGTGGCTGCTGCTTTTTCCACCTCAGCTTGTACTCGAGTACTCAGCTTGTATTGAGTTTGCCCAGTTTTTAGGGTAAAATTAGGGGCATCGACTTATATTCGGGTCAGCTTATACTCGAATATATATGCTAAATGCACTCTGAACACCTCAGCACTTTCAACATTTTCTTGAGTTATTATTCTTATAAGTGGGGCCGGAGTGGTGGCACAAGTGGTAAAGCATCTGCTTTGCCCATGCTAGCCTACGATGGACCACGGTTCTACTCCCCTGCATCCCATATGGTCCCCCAAGCCAGGAACAATTTCTGAGTGCATAGCCAGGAGTAACTCCTGAACATCACTGGGTGTAGCACAAAAACAAACAAAATTTCTTATAAGTGCTTTCATTTTTACTTCTTTTTTCTCTTTTCTTTGCCAGTGAAGGGGCAGCCCCAGGTGAGTGGGCCTGAAGCAGTAGTGCCACAAGGGTTAAAAAGCAAAAGGGGGGGCCGGAGAGATAGCATGGAGGTAAGGTGTTTGCCTTTCATGCAGGAGGTCATCAGTTCGAATCCCGGCGTCCCATATGGTCCCCCGTGCCTGCCAGGAGCAGTTTCTGAGCATGGAGCCAGGAGTAACCCCTGAGCACTGCCAGGTGTGACCCAAAAACCACAAAAAAAAAAAAAAAAAGCAAAAGGGATGAAAGAGAAAGTGTAGGGCCAGAGGGCTGACAGTTTTATGGACTGAGGGCCCTGACTATCCTCCAAGTACAGTATTTATTGTTAGAATCAGTAAACACAGGAAGAAGAAAACCAAACATTAACAGATATTTGAGTATCTATACTAATTTAACCTGGGATTAGTCTTTTAATTATCAAAAGGGCCTAGGGCAGCTAAAGCAAAAGTCTCTAGATTGTCTTCTTCTAGGAGAGGTAGACGATAAAAGAAAAAACTACTCACCAAGAGGGCATTCCCTAGTGGTGCCAGCATTCTAGTAATCGGTAATTAAGAATCAATAAACCTTTTACATCTGTCTTTTCAGACTATTGCTTGGGTCTGAAGTGGAAGGATGAGACCACACAACTGAAATAAAATTTAATACTTTAATCCGTCTGCCAAAAAGGCCCCACACTGGACAGCCAGGGCCATCTTCCAAAGGAGATGAGCCCCGTCCAAAGTCATGAGGAAGAGTATATAAGGAAGCGATATAGGGAGGTTCCAGCTTTCTAATGATCTTTAAAATGATTGGCTATTGCCTAGGGGTACCTTCCTACTAAGTACTACCTGATAGGTTACTTATATGGCCAGGAAACTTTAGGTGGTATTTATGGATGTAGGCTTCTAAAGACCTACACCATGTGGTTCTCACAAAATGGCATCTCTCCCTACTCAGAACCTAAGAAGAAACCAGCCATGTGACCTTTACAAAATGGCATCCCTCCTTGATCAGAACTCAGGTCCCAACAACTATCATCTTTTTTTTTTGTTTTGTTTTGGGGCCGCATCCTGTGATGCTCAGGGGTTACTCCTGGCTATGTGCTCAGAAATCGCTCTTGGCTTAGGGGACCATATGGGACACGGGGGGGGGGGGGGGGGAGGGAGGGGGGATCGAACCACAGTCTGTCTTAGGTTAGCCACATGCAAGGCAAATGCCTTACTGTTTGCACCACTGTTCCGGTCCCAACTCTCATCTTTTTAGCTAAGTGTATTTAATTTATTTCCTAGATGTACATATATCCAACACCACATGACTATGCAAACATCTATTCATTTTCTCTAGAAGTCTAGTATCAACAGGAACGCCAAAATCACAACCTGTACTAACCATCCCATGGTGGACATTCATTTAGGGATTTTTTTTGAGAAGAGGATAGGAGACACATCTCCAAAAGAGGAAATATCTCAGATGCTCCTCCGTCCAGAAGACCTGTGAAATATGGCTATCAGATCACTCAGCTCTCAAGGCCACTCTGGGGGAGTGAGTGAGAAGGTCCTCACAGTGGAGGATTCACCGAAGGCTCCCAAGCTGTTATTTCTGACCTTCCTATTCTTTAAAACAATTCTAATGACTGAAAATTAGTCATTGTACTTAAGCACACCTATACTGTTATTTTCAAGCATGAAGCCAATATTGCCTTTTAAGGTTAAATCATATTTTTTGTACTTTTTTAAAAATAATTTTTATTGTGGGGCCAGCGAGGTGGAGCTATAGGTAAGGTTCTGCCTTGCAAGCGCTAGTCAAGGAAGGACCGTGGTTCGATCCCCCCATGCCAGGAGCAATTTCTGAGCACTTAGCCAGGAATAACCCCTGAGCATCAAATGGGTGTGGCCCGAAAACCAAAAAATAATAATAATAATTTTTATTATGACCAAAGTGAACTACAATCTTTCACAGTAATATTTAAGGTACATAGTGACATTGAATCAGGGCCATTCCCACCACGAGTGCTGTCCTCCCTCCACCCCTGTTCCCAGCATGCATCCAATATCCCCCTCCTCTGCCCCCTGGACTGCTAGTATAACTGTTCCCCTCTGTGTATAGCTTGTTGTAGATTGGGTATGATGGATTCTGTTGTCTACTTTGGATTTGGTTAAAACACATTTTTATACCTTTACAGATCCACTCAGATTTTCCTTAAACTTTTCTTAAATTCTCCTCTCTCTTACTATTTTTTGTTTGTATGTTTGAGGGTCACACTCAGGAATGCTCAGGGGCTATTCCAGATTCTGATCTCAGATATTATTCTTGACAACCTAGAGGGAGCATATGGAATACTTGGGATCGAATCCAAGTTGGCTAAATGCAAGGCAAACACACTACCCGCTTTACTATCTCTTTGGCCCTTCTTACTATTTTTATGTTACTATATTTATTTATTTTAATTTGTATTGAGGTCTCTGACTTACAAACTGTTATTTGTGGGTTTCCACGCAGCACATAATTCCAACACCAAACCCATATTTCACTCATAATTTTAACACTACAACCACTCTTTTCCAACTCTAGCAACAATATCTCAACTGTGTAGATCAGTTCTGCTTTGTTGCCTTTGACCCTTCCCTGTTACTTTGCTGTCTATCTTTAGGTCCCATATATGAGCTTCTTGCTCTTACTAAATTTTTTAAGAATGTGGGGCCAGCGAGGTGGCGCTAGAGGTAAGGTGTCTGCCTTGCAAGCGCTAGCCAAGGAAGGACTATGGTTTGATCCCATATGGTCCCCTCAAGCCAGGTGCAATTTCTGAGCGCTTATCCAGGAGTAACCTCTGAGCATCAAGTGGGTGTGGCCCGAAAAACTAAAAAAAATTTTTTTGTAGAATGTTTATAGAATTATTTATTCATTTTAAAACAAATAATATAAAAGACAAATAATCTTTGAAAAATGCTTTATTGATTGATTTAGTTACAATTTTATGGAATCTCGGGAGTTAAGTTTTATTCATCTATATGTGTATAGATGTCACTGCTTCAACAATATTTTTAAGGGAAAGAAAATGAGTTGTTATCCTTTAATATTTTTAAACATTTTTTTCAGGATTGGAGGTCATACTCAGTGGTGTATGGCTCCTCCTGGCTCTGTGCTCAAGGATCACTTTTGGTAATGCTAGAGATCAAACCAGGTCAGTTGTGTGCAAGGCAAGTACCTTAACCCTGTACTCTTTCTCTCTAGCCCTTAAAAATACCTTTTCCAGGTTTTATTACAGCTTGAGGCCAGAAGTCCACTCCCCAATGCTTCCTTGAGCAGCTAGATATATGTGAGCACTACTGATGTGTGTGCGCCCTGGCAAGCCGACAGTAAGATAATGGGTGATCACTGAATTCAGGAGAGGTGTGACCTCTGCCAAGCACTGCAACCAGAATGTACCTGGGCACCACCACTAAAGGAATGTGACACTGGCCAGCATTACAGTCAAGTGTGTGAGCAACAGACTTTGATACATGACCCCTGGAGAGCAAAACTCAAAGGTTTGAGCACCACAGCCAAGTATATGTGCGACCTTCTGTCATCTCAACAACAGAGAGAAGGGAAAGGAGAATTTGTTTTATTTTTTTTATGGTGTTCAGGGCTTACTCCTGGCACTGCACTCAAGAATCACTCTTGGTAAGCCTCAAAGGGACCATATGGAGTGTCAGAGATCAAACCTTGTTGGTCACTTGCAAGCCAAGTGTACTATCCTACCCACTGTACTACCTTGCCAGCCTCCAAGTGAATAGTTTTTTTTTATCATTTTTTTTCTTTGTTTGTTTGTTTGTTTGTTTGGAGGGCCACGACCAATGATGCTCAGGGGTTACTCCTGGCTCTGCACCCTGATGGTGCTCAGGGCGGGGGGGGGGGGGGGGGGGGGAGGGGATGCTGGGAGTTGAACTTGGCTCAGCTGCATACAAGACAAATACTGTCACTCTAGCCCTTTAAAAAAAAGTCTGACTCTTGGAGGGAGAACTCAAAGATTTGGAACACACATTTTGCATGGCATGTAGGAACCCCAGGTTGCATAACCAGGATTGCATGATCCCACAAGAACCAAAGAAAATCACCCTAACACTTTTCAACAGTAAGCCTCACTGATGGTGGCCTGTTACACCCCACTCAAGAAGGGCACACACATCAGAAGTGTTGCACTCCTGAAAAAGAATTATTTGCCAAAAAGGCCCGCTTAGAGCAGTCAAAATCAGTTGACACTTTGCGTGGATTGTTTGGCCATAATTCTAAAACGTGGCTGTAACTATCTCTCTCTTTATTTTTGACCATTATTAGAAATCAGGCCTCAGTAATTCTAACAAAGAAGGACAGTACAAATCCCGCCAAAAGTCTCCCACTGACCAGCTCTCTGTGATCTCTGCTACCTTGGCGCCAAGATCATGTTTTTCCCAAAACTTAGCTCATAGTAAAGCAATTTTCAGTTTTTCCCCAAAACTCTAAAACATTTCTCTCTCTTCCCACTTCCCTGAAAATTACCTGGTTTCTCCTGCTTACCCAAAACAAAGCAAACCCACAACAAAACTTCTTTTCACCTTCAGTATCGGTTCTTTAATATGCAGATTTTAGCCATGGCTTTTCATTCTGTTTCCCTGACCATCTCCCACTTTCTTTGATCTCCAAAATTACACCCCACATTTCAGAGCTCAACCCTTAAAAGTTACCCAGCTCAAAAAATAATTTTGTCTTTGTCTTTCTAGGCGCAAGTCCCCATGCATTCTGTGTGGTCTCATTTATTTCACATTTCATAATTCATATTTCATATTCGCCTCTTCGTGCTCCCACTACACTCTCAGTAGGAAAATGAACTCACTAAGGTTATGCTTAGGGACTTTTTATCCCATTAGGATAAAGGGTCCACAGCAGTGGCCCTAAAACAAAACAGTACAGGGCCTGGAGAAATAGTCTTGGAATTAAGACACTTGCCTTGCCCACTACTGTCCCTGGTTCAATCCTAATACTTCATATGTTTCCCAGCGCTGACAGGAGACACCTCTGAACACAGAGCCAGAAGTAATAACTATGTACATTTAGCATTTTAAACTTTGCCCAACAATTTAAAATAATCCCCATAGAACATAAAAGAAAGCAAAGTATCTCACTTGGGTTTTAATTCTTTAGCTTTGAGTTGTGATCATTTCCTTTTGATAGCTTAGCCCTTTCCATATCCTCCATTACATTTTTGCTACTAATATTAAATATTTGCATATTTTAATTAAGTTTCTGGGAGATCTGCCTCACAAAATCATGAACTTCAATGCCTCAGTCAGACAAATAAACAATGGACTGTGAGACCCTGAAAAAAAATTTTTCACAGCACTCTCCAAACAAATGGAAGCAGAGATAAACAGATGGGAATATATTAAGCTGAGAAGCTTCTGCACATCAAAGAAAATAGTGCCCAGGATACAAGAGCCACCCACTGAATGGGAGAAATTATTCACCCAATACCCATCAGATAAGGGGCTAATCTCCAAAATATACAAAGCACTCACAAAACTTTACCAGAAACAAAACATCTAATCCCATCAAGAAATGGGGAGAAGAAATGAACACTTTGTCAAAGAAGAAATACAAATGGCCAAAAGACACATAAAAAATGCTACATATTACTAATCATCAGGGAGATGAAAATCAAAACAACTATGAGGTACCATGTCATGCCACAGAGATTAGTACACATCACAAAGAATGATAACAAGCAGAGCTGGCAGGAATGTGGAGAGAAAGGAACTCTTATTCACTGCTGGTGGGAGGTGGGAATGCCATCTAGTCCAACCTTTATGAAAAACTATATGAATATTCCTCAAAAAACTAGAAATTGAGCTCCCATATGATCCAGTTATACCCTAGGAACACAAAAATACAATTCAAAAATCCCTTCTTCTCACCAATATTCATTGCAGTGCTATTTATAATAGCCAGACTCTGGAAACAACCAAGACGCCCTTCAAAAGATGAATGGCTAAAGAAACTGTGGTACATATACATGATGGAAAATTATGCAAAAATTATTATGCAAAAATATTATTTTCCTATACATGGATGTACATTGGATCTATTATGCTGAGTAAAATAAATCAGAGGGAGAGAGATAGACACAGAATAGTCTCGCTCATCTATGGGATTTAAGAAAAATAAAAGACATTTTTTGCAATAATTCTCAGAGACAAAAGAGATGAGAGCTGGAAGTTCCAGCTCACTTTATGAAGCTCATCACGAAGAGTAGTGAGTGCAGCTAGAGAAATAACTACATTGACAACTATCATAACAATGTGAATAAATGAGGGAAGTAGAAAGCCTGTATCGCATACAGGCAGGGTGGGGTGGGGAGGAGGGAGATTTAGGACATTGGTGATGAGAATGTTGCACTGCTGAAAGTGAGTGTTTTTATGTAAGTAAAACCCAACTACAATCTATTTGTAATCAAGGTGTTTAAATAAAGATATTTAAAGAGAGTGCTTCAAAGCATCATAGTTTTTTATCCAGACCAGCAACAGAAACCTAATTATGCATGTTCAATAATAAAAACTTCAAATTTAGTAATAATTGTTATCAAAAATCTTAAAATTAATAAAGCAAATTTGAAAGATTCAAAAAAGAGAGTTTCTGCTTCTTTTAAAGGTCAGACATGGGGCTGGAGAGATAGCATGGAGGTAAGGCATTTGCCTTGCATGCAAATGTAGGTGGTTCGAATCCCAGCATCCCATATGGTCCCCCCAGAGCCTGCCAGGAGCGATTTCTGAGCGTAGAGCCAGGAATAACCTCTGAGTACTGCTGGGTGTGACCCAAAAACCAAAAAAAAAAAAAAGCCAGACATATCCCTGTCCACCTTCACCCCACCTTCCTTTTCAGAAGCACATGCTGATACATCCCACTTTCTCCAAGTTCTTTTTCTGTCTCCTAAAGTCTTCCCTTACATTTATTTATCTTTAATATAAAATCTTTATTTAAGCACCATTATTACAAGCATGATTGTAGTTGGGTTTCAGTCATAAATAGAACATCCCCCTTCACCAGTGCAACATGTCTTGGAATTAACGGTCTCTTGGATTGTCTCCTTCCTGCTTTAGCCTTCCCCCATCTATCTGTCCTCCATCTACCTGACCTTTCATTAAAATATAAAGTGGGCCATATCTAATTCCTATCCTTAGCATTTCTAAGGTACCAGCTCTGCAAGTGAATTCTCCATAGAGACTGGAGTTATCAACAGTAGAAAATATTGTATCCATGGCAACCCAAAGATCCAAGGCAGTAACTGATTTTAACCATCTGGTTCTAAGCTTATTCTTTCTATTTCTCTATTTTTCTTCATGGATTCTCTGACTTCTTTGTGTAAGGACCTTGCCAGCGTTACAGGAAGTTATTACTGCTCTCTTAGAAAAGGTGAGGCACGTTTCTGTGGGTGAGAGACACTATGTGAAAAATGAAGAGGAGGCTCACATCTTCCTGCTAAAGAAATCAGGAAGTCTTCCTGGAGCCTCATTTGAGCTCCGCCCTCAGGGTGGTGAGTGAGTTTGGTTGGGGAGGTCAACATTTCCAAAAAGAATTTCCCAGCTTGCAAAAAGATTTCAGAAGGAGAAAGGAGAAAGCACATGCATGGAAGAATGATGGCTTTACACTGGGTTTATTAAAGGAAGTGGGGAAGTTAGGAACAAAATTTGCATGCCTATTTCTCCTGAATAGCAAGGTACTTCACCCCAAATATCTGGTTTCGATTGACAGGGTCAGATAGATCATTGGAAATGATTGATAGATTTGGTAAAGATAAATAGCTCCATAAAGAAAACCATAACTTAGAATGGGTCCCATTATCTTTTAACCATCCTTCACTCTCCTCCTATCTAGTTTATAGTTGGTGACTCTTTATTATAATCATTTGCTTGCATATTCACTGGTCCTCTCCAACTTGATAGATATCCATTCCTGGTTAGTTCAGTCCTACCTACTGGTTAACATTTCAGTGAGAAAAAGGAAAATTTAGACTTCAGGACTGAACAAAGTTAGGAACTGTGTACTAATGCCCAATTTTAGCACAAGGAACAAATACACAAAGTTCTCTGTTCTTACAGTAAACAATTAGTCATATATTCAGGAATTGCCAAGCTACAACAAATAAAGAGCTTAAAGGCCCTCATACTGATTGGTATAGGAAACTATCCAATTAAAGTTAATTGACTCTTTTTGGAACCATCAAAGTACTGGGGTACCAAAGCATGCATCCAGAAATACAGCTCATGTAATTTGCTTTCCTGGGACAGAAGCTGGTCGAATCAATAAGATATTGAAGCACTTAAACTTTTATTTTGGTCCATTGCAGGAATCTAAGTGCAGATTTGTGTGATATAAGACATTGTGATGGGGACCAATAGACTGGAGGATTGAAGGGGTGGAACACTTACAGGAACTATCATCCCAGGAACTTCAATCTGCTCTTTCAGGGGTGATGTGAAAAAGATTTCCTCCCTTTCTAGATGGGAATGAGAAGAACAGACATCTTCAAAGCCACCTCAGCTCTTATCTCTAACAAAGTAGAGTTTCTAGCAGTGAAACAACAGACGTCACATTAAAAATTTGTGTAAGTTGGAGCCCTAGAGATAGCGCAGTAGAGAAGATGCTTGCCTTGCATGTGGCTGACTCTGGTTTTGATCCCAGTCTCTCCTGGCCCTTTGAGCACTGCCAGGAGTCATCCCTGAGCACAGAGTCAGGAGTAAATACAGAAGTACAAGAGTGTAAGCCAAGAGTAAGTAGGTATGCCCTCCCTCCGCCAAAAATAGATGTAATCACATAGAGAGTGGGGTCTTTCAAAGTTTAGTTTCTTCACCTGTGATTTAAACTCCACGAGGTCATATTAAGATTTGTTTGTGTGTGTCTTTTTTTTTTTTTAAGCTGAACAAGACTTTAATTTTTCTACCAACAGCTCCAAACTGACCAGTCAGGGTCATCTCTAGAAAATGACAACCCTCACCTAAGTATTTGTTTTAAATTAAATATATTTATTATCAGTATATTTTTGTTTAAGTTACTATTTTATATATTTATATACCAAGACACACATACAACTTTTTAAATGAAAATGGGTCACAAGTCAAAAATGTTTAAGAAACCCTGCATCTCAAATAGATAGGACTACATTAAACTAAGAAGCTTCTGTGTGTCACAGAAAATGGTGACTGGGATACAAAGACTGCCCATGGAATATGCAAACCCATTCACCCAATACCTATATGATAAGGCTTTAATATCTAAACTACATAAGACTCTAGTAGAACTTAATAGGAAAAATAACACCTAACCCATCCATAATGAGAAGAAAAGATGAACAGAAACTTCCCGGATCATATGGAAGCTCAATTTCTATTTTTGAGGAATATTTATATTTTTTTCCACAAAGGCCGGACCAGTCGACATTTCCACCAGCAGTGAATGAGAATTTTTTTCTCCCCATATCCACACCAAGCAATAGTTGTTTTTGTTCTTTTTGATGTGTGCAGTATGATATGATACCTCATGATTGTTTTGATTCGCATCTCACTGATGATTAATGATATGGAACATTTTTCATGTGCCTTTTGGCCATCTGTATTTCTTTTTTGAGGAAGTTTCTGTGTTTAAATCCATCCTGCCTTAAAGTGTTGGGAAAAGTTGCTAATCTAGAACTTTATATTTAGAGAAATTCTCCTTCAAAAGTGGCAGAGAGTTGGAGCTGGAGCAGTGGCACAAGCAGTAGGGTACTTGCCTTTCACGCAATAACCTAGGACGAATGGCGGTTCGATCCTCCAGTGTCCCATATGGTCCCCTAAGCCAGGAGCGATTTCTGAGCACATAGTCAGGAGTAACCCCTGAGCATTACTGGGTGTGGCCCCAAAAACGAACAAACAAAATAAGTGTCAGAGAGAAATATGTTCTCATACAAATCAAAAGAGGGGTAATTCATTGCAGCAAATAATATTCACAAAGTTCAACCGGCAGAAAGAAAATAGTTCATATGCAGAAATTCTAATCAATGTGACTGTACTTTGGATATAGGGTCTTTAAGGAGGTAAATAAGATCAAATGAAGTCATGAGTATGGGCTCCTATTTTGATTAGACTAATGTTTTCTCACACCCAATGAGGATGCAGAAAGATGATTGTCTAGAAACTGAGAACAGAGACTTCAGGAGAAATCTGCATTTGCATGCCTTGATTTTGAACTTCCAATCTCTGCAACTGTGAGAAAATTACTGTATGTAGCTTAAAGCACCCATTATAGTACTTGGTAAGGTTAGAAACACTGAGTAATACACTCACTTTAGAAGAAAAATATAACCTTAATAGTAAAAATTTAGGGCCTGAGGGAACTGGCCTAGCACGTGGCTGACTACCAGTATGAACCAAAATACAAAAAAAGTTAAGTCTAAATATACTAAGAAAAAATTAACTACTAGTTTCAAACTTCCATTTATAGTACCAAAGATCAAGCCCATGCAAAGTAAATACGACTGAGCAACATACTTAACAAGTAGTTTAAAATTTAAAAATATAAAATAAGGATCTAAGAGTAGTACAGAAGGTGAAGCATTTGCCTTGCATGCAGCAGACCTGGTTTGATTCCTGGAAGTAAATATGGTCCCCTTAGCACTGCCAGGAATCATTCTTGAGCACAGAGTCAGGAATGAATACCAAAAGATATGAGTGCATAAATGTATAATATACCTATGTATCCCCAATGAATTCTATCAAATATATAAGAAAAGAAGTTATTACACTTCTATATAATCTCTTCTAGGAAGCAAATGAGAAGGGGAACTCTTCTCAACTTAATATTGAGGCAAGCATTACTTTAATACTTAAAACTAGGTAAATACACAAATTTCAAAATGAAACCACAGGGGCTGGAGCAAAACAGTCACACTGGAGCCCTACAGTGGTAGGGCCTTTGACTTGCATGCAGCTGACCTGGGTTTGATTCCTGGCATCCCATATGGTCCTTCTGAGTGTCAACATGTGTGGCCCAAACAAACAAACAAACAAACAAACAAACAAGAAAAGGAAACCACAGAATCTTTCTTATAAACATAGATGCAAAAATCCTTAACAAAGTATAAGCAAAATAGGTCCAGCAATATACTAAAATAAATAAATAAATAAATAAATAAATAAATAAATAAATAAATAATAAACTTGAAAACTAAGTGAGGCTCATTCTAGTAATGCAATTTTTTCTGACATTTTTAAATCAGCTAGGGAAAGATGCTAATGTCATATGATCATATAAATTGATGCAGAAGAAACATTGAACAATATTAATACATCATTCCTCCTAGTTTAAAAGAATCATTCAAAAGAACTAGAAATAGAATGGAAATTTCCTAATCAAAATATAAATAAGATAACTACAGTTGATATCTTACTTAACTGTGAGAGATAGAGTGCTTCCCTCCAAGAGGAAAAGGACCATTATGTCCTCTCTGGTCTTATTCAAATATCATTCCCTAGCTGATGTAATAAGACAAGATAAAAAATAAAAGTAACATTAAAAGTGACAATAGGACCACAGAGCTAGAGCTTAAGGCATGTGTTCAACTCCAGTTTGATCCTTTGGCATCAGGATCCTTGGTTCTGCAAGCACCACTGGAAAAGACTTCCAAACACAGAGCCAGGTGTAGCTCCTGAATGCTTCCACGTATGACTAACAATAATAAAGAATAGGATAAACAAATTTTCCTTCACAGATGACATTATTATCTATGTTGAACAAAAATTCCTGGAGCAAATAAAGGTCTCAGTATATAAGGTACAAAATTTAATTGTTTTCCTCTATATCAGAAACCACTTGAATATGAAAAAAAAATGTTTAATACTAGGTATAGGACCAGAGAGATAGCACAGTGGTAGAGCATTTGCCTTGTATGTAGCCAATCCAGGACTGACCTGTGTTCAATTCCTGGCATCTCATTTGGTCCCCCGAGACTGCCAGGAGTGATTTTTGAGAGCAGAGCCAGGAGTAACCCCTGAGTGCTGCCTGGCCCGAAAACAAACAAACAAAAACAAAAACCAGGAAAACATAGACCAGGAAAGATGGTTCAAAGACTGGATTACATCCTTCACATATGATACATGAGAATCCCTTGGGTTAAGCCCGGATCATATAGTACCATCAGCAGTGACCCACAAGTACAACCCACTGGGTTCCCCTGAAAAATGGCATTTATTTACAATAGCATTAAAACAGATAAAAGAGTGGACTGGAGAGATAGCACAGCAGTAGGGCGTTTCCTTGCATGCAGAAGGATGGTGATTCAAATCCCGGCATCCCATATGGTCCCCTGAGCCTGCCAGGAGCGATTTCTGAGTGCAGAGTCAGGAGTAACCCCTGAGCACAGCTGGGTGTGACCCAAAAACTAAAACCAATAAAAGAAAGGAAAACAAGTATAAATCTAACAAAATGTGTGCCAAGGTTGTATTTGGAAAATTACAAAACGCTGATGAAAGGAAACAAAAACGACCTAAGAAAGTCATGAACATAAAGGCCATGTTCATACATGGGAAAGCTATAATTTCGTCTAATCTCTAACCTTCTAGGATGGGGATGTAGTTTAGTGGTAGAGCCCTTGCCTAGCCATGAAAGAGCATTTGTCAAGTTCTGTGTTCAGTCTCCAGCACCAAAAAAAGAGGAGGTTGTGTGTGGGGGTGGGGGGAGTGGGGGGAGAGCTCTTCCATTTTGACCCATGAGTTTAATGCAATTCCAGCTAAAATCCCTATAATTTTGGTGGTGGCTTTGGAGTTGTAACATTGTGCAACCCAATATTCTAATATTGAAACCTAATGTTTGTCAATAAAAATTAAGTTTTAACACCTGCTCCTTTTGTAAGATCTTTGGCAGGTAACAAAAAGTTGATTCTAAAATAGCGCAGTTAAGAGAACAGAGAGATAAAGCATGCTTACCTTGCACATAGCCCACCCAGGTTCAAATCTTTATCACTATATATGTTTCCCTAAGAACCACCAGGAGTCATTCTGTCCAGGAACGGCTCTTAAGTACTTCTGGGTGTCTGCTCTAAATCTCACAAAATAAAAAAATTAAAATACCTAAGTAGGAGGCCAGAGGATAGTACAGTGGGAAAGGCACTTGCTTTGCATTAAGGCAATCCTTGGGGCCGGAGAGATAGCATGGAGGTAAGGCGTTGCCTTTCATACAGAAGGACGGTGGTTCAAATTCCAGCATCCCATATGATCCCCTGTGCCTGCCAGGGGCGATTTCTGAGCATAGAGCCAGGAGTAACTCATGAGCAGTGCCGGGTGTGACCCAAAAACCAAAAGAAAAAAAAAAGGAGTGAGTAGCTAAGGCAACCCAATGTTCATCCCTGGCACTATTTAGAGTCCTGCTGTGAGTGATCCTGAGCTCAGAGTCAGGAGTAATCCTGGAGCACTGCTGTTGTAACCCCGAAACAAACAAAAAGTTAAAACGAAGGATTTAGAATAGCCAACACAATGTTGTCAAACAAAAAAGTTGTTCCTTCCTGAATCCTAATTTTAACCCTCCCAACACCGGCTTACCTCTCTCCCCACAGAACTCCCATGTATCATGCAAGTCAGGAGCTTTAGGTCTGTGCTGGAGTCACTCCAAAGGCTGACTGTACATATTTTCTCCTTTACCACACTACTTAGATTCTAGCACCATTATAGAAAGTCTGATCTCAAGTAATGTGCTTACTTTCTTCAGCTTTGTTGTTCGACAATATTACAAAACCCCTAAATCTCTAGGGCTCTAGGCAGCTCTGTTGAAAGTCCCAATCTAGACGACAGGTGCAAGGAAGAGAATAGCATTTCCAATGGCTGGGATAGTGCAGCATCAGCACTCCTGAGTGCTGTAGGTAAAGGGGAAGCTCAAAGAAAGCAGATGCTGCTGAAACATTAGAGGTAGCGTATAGGAACTGTGCTCTGGGGAAAGAGCTCTTGCAATTGGTGCTAGCAGCTCTCCCATAGGATTGATCCCAGCAGACTTTTATTACCCTCCTGCTGGCCTCCTCCTGCAGGCAGTCATGCTCACCTACAAGTCTCATGGGTGTGCACAAAAGTGCATTTATATGCTTTATGTTACACAGACAGATGAGACTCAGGCCTTGGGCTCAAGAAACAGCATGCTCTCAGGATTTTTTTAAATATATTTTTTTATTTAAGTAACATGATCGTAGTTGGGTTACAGTCACAAACAGAACACCCCCCTTCACCAGTGTAACATCCCCCCCCCCTTCCCATCCCCTGCCTGTATTCGATACAGGCATTCTACTACGAATGAGGGGCACTCCCACCTCCAGTGCTGTCCTCCCTCCACCCCAGTTTCCAGCATGCATCTCATATCTCCCTCTCTTTCCCCCCAGTGCAACTGGTCTCCACTTTACAGCTCGTTGTAGATTATCTATTCTGTTGTCGTTTGCAATAAAAAGGATAAGAAAAAAAGGAAGAAGAGAAAAAAAAACTGGCCGCAACCACCAAAAAAAAAAAAAAAAAAAGAAAGAGAAAAAGAAATGCACTCGGCTAATAAAAAAAAAAAAAAGAAAAAAAAAAAAAAAACAGCAAATAGGGCCCGGAGAGATAGCTCAGCGGCGTTGTAAGCAGCCGATCCAGGACCAAAGGTGGTTGGTTCGAATCCCGGTGTCCCATATAGTCCCCCGTGCCTGCCAGGAGCTATTTCTGAGCAGACAGCCAGGAGTAACCCCTGAGCAACGCCGGGTGTGGCCCAAAAACCAAAAAAAAAACAAAAACAAAAACAGCAAATAATAACCACAGGAGTGAAAAGGGAAGAGAAAAGTGGAGGAAAGAAGAGAAGGAAAATAAAGTCAAAAACTAACAAATCAAAACAAAACAAGAATAAGAAGGGATGATGGAGTGGCAGGGTTTGGCGTTCCCTCCACTTTTTTTTTTTTTTTTTGCATAGGCACAGTAAGCATTGGGGGAGAATGGGAATTCCTGTGGCCTAAGAGATTCAAGGCCTCTTCATCTTTGAAGCATATCATCATGGAATCAACCCCTGGCTCCATAGATACTCATTACCTCATCCCAAGGGCTTTTTTTGTGGTGCCAGGAAACTTTCCTCTCAGTTGTGGGTGAGAAAATGAGGCCACTGTAGCCAGCAGTCTTGGACTTTGCACAGGTCCTAGGACAGGGTCTAGGTTAGAGTCTTTACGTTTCTAAAGGTTCTGTTCCATCATTGTTGTTCTGTAACAGATGCTCCCTGTTTTCATTCAGTCCCCAAGCCGAAGTATGAGATATTATGGATCTAAGGGTTCTGCTCAGTCTCTGTTGTCCAAGTTGGGCCTCTTCAATAAGAAATCCTTTATTTTTTTTTTAAATAAGAGTTCTGGTCTATAGTCTAGGACAGGAGTTTCCTTATCTGTCCCAAGGAAAGTTCTACTCAGTCGCAGCTGTCAAAGTCAGTTTTCTTTACATGGTGCTCTTATTTTTGCAGTTCAAAAGACAGTACATCTTCTGATTTCCATCCAGTGTTAGGTGAGGTGATAAGAGAACTTGGTCTTGGGTCAAGTTGTCATTTCCTCGTTGTCATATCATAACTGGTACAAGTTGGTGCCAGAGCTGTGCTATAATTCTCCCAATGAAGTTGGTTCCTGGAATTGTTGCCCAGAGCTGTATCAGTTCTACATCTGAGATCTGGGGTTTGGGGTTGAACTAACACTATCCAATCTCCTGGAGACTGGGTTGTATCCACATGACACATGTCCAGGATGGGAGGCACCCTTGTGTTACAAAAAGTGTGATGTCTGGGGACAGAGAGATAGCATGGAGGTAAGGCATTTGCCTTTCATGCAGGAGGTAATCGGTTCGAATTCCGGCGTCCAATATGGTCCCCCATGCCTGCCAGGAGCAATTTCTAGGTCTTATCCCTAGAAGATAAGATCTTATTTCTGTGTCTATGGTTTCCCCTTACTGTGCCCATACATTAATGTGTGGTTTCTTTTCTTTATTTAAACGTCTTGATTACATATATGATTGTGATTAGGTTTTAGTCATGTAAAGAACACCCCCTTCACCAGTGCAACATTCCCACCACCAATGTCCCAAATCCCCCCTCATCCCACCCCACCCCCACCTGTACTCCAACAGGCTTTCCAGTTCCCTCATTCATTCACATGATTATGGTAGTTCTCTGTGTAGATGTTTCTATAAATGCACTCACCACTCTTTGTGGTGAGCTTCATGAAGTGAGCTGGAAGTTCTAGCCCTCCTCTCATTGTCTCTGAGGATTGTTGCAAAAATGACTTTTATTTTTCTTAAAACCCATAGATGAGTGAGACTATTCTGCATCTCTCTCTCTCTCCCTCTGACTTATTTCACTCAGCATGATAGATTCCATGTACATCTATGTATAGGAAAATTTCATGACTTCATCTCTCCTGACGGCTGCATAATATTCCATTGTGTATATGTACCACTGTTTCTTTAGCCATTCGTCTGTTGAAAGGATTCTTAGTTGTTTCCAGAGCCTGGCTATTGTGAATAGTGCTGCAATAAATATAGGTGTGAGGAAGGGGCTTTTGTATTGTATTCTTGTGTTCTTAGGGTATATCCCTAGGAGTGGAATAGCTGGGTTGAATTTCCATATTTTGGAGGAATCTCCATATCACTTTCCATAGAGGTTGGACTAGAAGGCATTCCCATCAGCAGTGGATAAGAGTACCTTTCTCTCCACATCCCCGCCAGCACTGATTGTTCTCATTCTTTGTGATGTAAGCCAATCTCTGTGGTGTGAGATGGTATCTCATCATTGTTTTGATTTGCATCTCCCTAATGATTAGTGACCAGGAGCATTTTTTCATGTGCCTTTTGGCCATTTGTATTTCCTTTTTATCAAAGCATCTGTTCATTTCTTCTCCCCATTTTTTGATGGGATTAGATGTTTTTTTCTTGTAAAGTTCTGTCAGTGCCCTGTATATTTTGGATATAAGCCCCTTATCTGATGGGTGTTGGGTGAATAGTTTCTCCCACTCAGTGAGTGGCTCTTGTATTCTGGGCACTATTTCTTTTGAGGTGCAGAAGCTTCTCAGCTTAATGTATTCTCATCTGTTGATCTCTGCTTCTACTTGTTTGGAAAGTGCAGTTTTCTCCTTGAAGATGCCTTTAGTCTCAATGTCATGGAGTGTTTTACCAACGTGTTGTTCTATATACCTTATGGTATCAGGTCTGATATCAAGGTCTTTAATCCATTTGGATTTTACCTTTGTACATGATGTTAACTGGGGGTCTATGTTTGCTTTTTTGCAAGTGGCTAACCAGTTCTGCCAGCACCACTTGTTGAAAAGGTTTTCCCTGCTCCACTTAGGATTTCTTGCTCCTTTGTCAAAAATTAGGTAATTGTATGTCTGGGGAACATTGTCTGAGAAATCAAGCCTATTCCACTGATCTGAGGGTCTGTCTTTATTCCAATACCATGCTGTTTTAATAACTATTGCTTTGTAGTACATTTTAAAGTTGGGGAAAGTAATGCCTCCCATTTTCCTTTTCCCTAGGAGTGCTTTAGCTATTCGAGGGTGTTTATTGTTCCAGATGAACTTCATAAGTGTTTGATCCACTTCTTTGAAGAATGTCATGGGTATTTTTAAGGGGATCGCATTAAATCTGTATAATGCTTTGGGGAGTATTGCCATTTTAATGATGATAATCCTGCCAATCCATCAGCAGGGTATGTGTTTCCATTTCCGTGTTTCCTCTCTTATTTCTTGGAGCAGGGCATCATAGTTTTCTTTGTATAGGTCCTTCAACTCTTTGGTCAAGTTGACTCCAAGATATTTGAGTTTGTGTGGCACTAATATGAATGAGATTGCCTTCTTGACTTCCTTCTCTTCCCTATCATTATTGGTGTATAAAAAGGTCATTGATTTCTGTGTGTTAATTTTGTAGCCTACCACCTTGCTATATGAGTCTATTGTTTCTAGAAGCTTTTTGGTATAGTCTTTAGGGTTTTCTTTTTTTATTTATTTATTTTTTTGCTTTTTCGGGCCACCCCGTTTGATGCTCAGGGGTTACTCCTGACTAAGGGCTCATAAATTGCCCCTGGCTTGGGGGGACCATATGGGACGCTGGGGGATCAAACCGTGGTCCTTCCTTGGCTAGCGCTTGCAAGGCAGATACCTTACCTCTAACACAACCTCGCCAGCCCCTCTTTAGGCTTTTCTAAGTAGAGTATCATGTCATCTGCAATGAGAGCTTGAATTCTTTCTTTCCTATCTGGATTCCCTTGATATCTTTTTCTTGCCTGATTGCTATAGCAAGCACTTCCAGTACTATGTTGAAGAGGAGTGGTGAGAGCAGACAGCCTTGTCTTGTACCAGAATTTAGAGGAAAGGCTTTTAGTTTTTCTTCATTGAGGATAATATTTGCCATTGGCTTGTGGTAGATGTCTTCAACTAGATTGGTTCTCGGGATTCTTAAATGACAATAAATGCCCTCCTTGTTGGACCTTCTACAGCAGATTGTTGGCTACCGTGACCTGACACAGTGGCCACTTTTGCAAAAATCTCTCTGCCATTTTCCAGTCCTACGTGCTGTTTGCTACAAAGCCCCTGGGCCAGCAGGAAACAAGTAATAAATAATTTCTTAGCCCAGGGGAAAGAGAAACTCAGCCTGGAATGAAGTTAGATTTCCCCTAGCCCACATGCTTGAGTTACAAAGTTATTCCTTAAGAACTTTGCCCCACCATAAATCTGTTTAGAGTTTAGGAATGTGGCAAAACAGACTCTACCCAGGAAACTGCTTATCTAGCATGACTGCCCCCTGCCTCACTGTCCACTTTCCATATTTGGGGAATGATGTTATGTTCCTGTTCCAACCTACCTGTCCTGTGTTTATACCTTATTTGGAATAATGAGATAAGTCTGTGCACTGAAAAGAGTGATTGACACTGCCTTTTGCCTGCCCCCTGTACCTTCTCTATTTAAGAAGGTGCTGAACCCCATTAAACGCCTTTGAATGGAATTTCCTGTCTTGGGCCTTATTATTAACCTCTCTTAGATTTTTTCAAGGTGTGGCTGTGTGATCTGAGCTTTGCAAAATAAAGATGCGGTGTTCGTGAGCCTCTCATCCACTCTCCGCTGGCCGGGCCCCTTCAGGGGGCTTACAGGACACCCGCAACAGATGGTATTCAAAGTTCATTTCTCAATTCTCAAAAAATTTCTCAATTCCTCTTCTAAACATTTAAGTTTCTTATTCTTTAAACATTTGAGCATGGGCATGGAGCAGGGGTCTCAAACTCGTGGCCCACGGGCCATTTGCGAACCTCCGTGCAACATTTTGTGGCCCACGGTTGGCCTTCAAATATCGCAGTATTTGCTTACCGAATAATCGCAATAAAAATCACATTAGTGGGCCCGGAGAGATAGCACAGCGGTGTTTGCCTTGCAAGCAGCAGCCGATCCAGGACCAAAGGTGGTTGGTTCAAACCCCGATGTCCCATATGGTCCCCCGTGCCTGCCAGGAGCTATTTCTGAGCATACAGCCAGGAGAAAGCCCTGAGCACCGCCGGGTGTGGCCCAAAAACCAAAAATAAATAAATAAATAAATAAATAAATAAATAAATAAATAAATAAATAAATAAAATCGCATTAGTAAGAAAAAAATTGCATTAAACATTCGCATACCCCGAGCAGTTCTGTTCGGGGTATGCAAATGTTTAATGCGATTTTTTGTGATTTTTTTTCTTACTAATGCAATTTTTTATTGCGAGTATTCAGTAAGTGAATAATTGCACCTAGCGCAGACGTCATTTCCGCTGCTCCTGCCCGCTGTCCCTTGCATTATCGGAGGAGGCCTAAGGGAGAGAAGGGAGAGAGGTTTATTACAGAATTAGATTTTGTCATACCTTCATCATGACTTCATCAAAGCCTGCAGTGAAGAGAAAAATTGATGAAGAGCACAGACAATTTCAGGAAAAGTGGGAGACGCAGTATTTCTTTGTTGAGCACAGGGGCATCCCCACATGTCTTATTTGCTCAGAGAAAGTTGCAGTGCACAAGGAATACAACTTGAAACGCCATTATTCAACTAAACATGCTGAGGAATGTGCAAAATATCAAGGAAATGAGAGAGCCAAGCAGGTTGCCAGTCTTAAAGCATGTCTAATGAGGCAACAAGATTTCTTCAAGAAAGCAACCAAAGAGAATGTTGCATCAGTCGAAGCTAGTTACATGGTTAGTGAGATGATTGCTAAGGCAGGGAAACCATTCACAGAAGGAGAGTTTGTTCAAAAATGCATGTTACAGGCTGCAAGTATTATCTGTCCGGAAAAGAAAGGTCAGTTTAGCAAAATCAGCCTTTCTGCCAACACTGTGGCAGAGCGCATTTCTGACATGTAAAGTGACATTTATCATCAACTGTGTGAGAAAGCCAAATGTTTTGATGCATACTCAGTTGCTCTTGATGAGGGCACAGCTATAACAGACAATGCACAGCTCACAATTTATGTCCATGGTGTTGATTGCAGTTTTGAATTGACAGAGGAGCGGCTCACAATAATTCCAATGCATGGCCAGACCACCGCTAACAAGATATTTTCGTATCTGTGTGATTCCATTGAGAATGCAGGTTTGCCATGGAAGAGGTTTGTTGGAATAATAACTGATGGAGCGCCATCAATGACAGGGAGGAAAAAATGGACTGGTGGCACTTGTTCAAAAAAACTTGAAGAAGAGGGTGTAACGAAGGCCATTGCTCTTCACTGCATTATCCATCAGCAGGCCCTTTGCAGTAAATGCCTGCTGTGTGACAATGTGAAGCCTGTTGTTGTGAAATGCATCAACCGGGGCCGGGCGGTGGCGCTGGAGGTAAGGTGCCTGCCTTACAAGCGCTAGCCAAGGAACGGACAGCGGTTCGATCCCCCGGCGTCCCATATGGTTCCCCCAAGCCAGGGGCGATTTCTGAGCGCATAGCCAGGAGTAACCCCTGAGCATCAAACGGGTGTGGCCCAAAAACCAAAAAAAAAAAAAAAAAAAAAAAAAAAAAAAAAAAAAAAAAAAAAAGAAATGCATCAACCAAATCAGATCCAATGGCTTAAAGCACAGGAGGTTCCATGCTTTTTTAGAGGAAATGGAATCAGAATATGTGCTTTATTTCACCAAGGTATGTTGGCTCAGCAGGGGAAATATCCTGAAAAGATTTTTTGAGTTGAGAGAAGAAGTGAAAGCCTTCATGGAGAAGGATGAGAATGCTGTTTCTGAGTTTAGTGATCACAAATGGCTCATGGACTGAGTTTTTCTTGTTGACATCACACATAAGCTGAATGTACTAAACAAGATGTTACAAGACCCGGGGCAGCTTATCAGTGAGAGCGTTCTTCACAAAACTTGTGTGATGGAAATCCCAGCTCTCTCAGACAAACCTTTGCCATTTCCCAGCATGCAAGGAACTTGTGGATGCAGGCATACCATTCAGTGGTGAGAAATATGTTGATGCTATTTTTAAGCTAGAGAAGGAATTTGATCACAGATTTGCAGACTTTAAAAAGCACAGAACCACTTTCCAAATTTTTGTGGACCCCTTTTCCTTTGATGTGCAAGATGCCCCTCCTGTGCTTTAAATGGAGCTCATTGACCTGCAATGCAACTCGGATCTCAAACCCAAGTTCAGGGAGATTAGTGGAAAAGCAGACATGCATGGGCAATTTTTGAGAGAATTGCCCTCAGCTTCCCTGAGCTTTTCTGAATGTTCAAGCGCACCATGTGCCTTTTTGGGAGCACATATTTGTGTGAAAAGTTATTCTCCACATTGAACTTCAATAAGTCAAAGTACAGGTTTAGACTTAATGATGATCATCTTCAAGCCATACTGAGGGTCTCAACTGCTTCCTCTCTAAAGCCAAATATGGTTCAGATTTGTGAGAAGAAGCGTTGTCAAGTCTCTGGCAGCAAGGAATAGGCAAAAGATGCCATGTTCAGAAGTACTGTTCATGATCTTCACTCAATCTTCTGTTCATGTTCAGAAGAAATAATTAAAACTGTTAATAATAACATTTGAGGACTTTTCTTTTTGTGAAATCCCTTATGCGGCCCTGCCTCACCCTGACTTTGCCTTCTGCAGCCCCCAGGTAAATTGAGTTTGAGACCCCATGGCAAAGCTCTCCCAAAATAAATTAAAAAGCCAACAATAAAAGATGCAAAAGATAAGAGAATTGATGATAGATATAAAGATATAGAGATCAGAGATGAAAAAAACAAAAACAAAAATAGAGGATGTTCCCAAGTGAAAAGCAAGAACAATTAGACTTGATCCCATGATCAAAAGTACAATTGAGAAAAACTTTCCAAAGATGGGATGGGGCAATCATAATATTCATATTAAGAGCATTCTCTACATCACAGAAAATAACAGTAATAAAATAAATTTTATCCCTGGCAGGATTTTATTTACCTTTTGTTAGTTTGTTTTTGTTTGTTTGTGTTTTAGCCATACCTGGTGGTGCTCAGGGGCTACTCCTGGTTCTGCAGTCAGAAATTACTCCTGGCAGGCTCAGGGGGAACATATGGAATGTCAGAGTTTGTTCAAACCCTGTAGGCCGAGTGCAAGGCAAATACCCTACCCATTGTGCTATTGCTCTGGCCCAGGATTTTGTTTTTTTGTTGTTTTTTTTTTTTTTTTTTTTTTTCAAAAGAAAATTGGGGCCGGTGAGGTGGCACTAGAGCTAAGGTGTCTGCCTTGCAAGCGCTAGCCAAGAAAGGACTGCGGTTCGATCCCCCGGCATCCCATACGGTCCCCGCAAGCCAGGAGCAATTTCTGAGTGCTTAGCCAGGATTAATCCCTGAGCATCAAACGGGTGTGGACCAAAAACAAACAAACAAACAAAATTAACTTTTCCATTATATGAATACTATGTAAATATAATCTTGCAAATTAGATTAGCCAAAGAAAATATTCTGAAAAACAAATTGGGGTAGACATTTATGAATTCAGAGAGACACAAACATTTGGTCCTTAGCAGATACATTTCATCTGTTTACTTTTATATATAATAATAGCCAATGTTTTTTGAGGTAGACTTCAATATTATTCTGTGTGTGTGTTCTGAATATTTTCATTTTCATGGTGATACCAAGGCCTGAGTTGTGTCACCCTAGTTGTGTTTTTTTTTAATAATAATATCTTTATTTAAGCACCATAATTACAAACGTGTTTGTAGTTGGGTTTCAGTCATAAAAAGAACACCCCCCCTTTCACCAGTGCAACCTTCCCATCACCAATGCCTCCCCATCTTTCTTCTCTCCTCTTCTTCCCCTGCCTGAATTCAAGGCAGCCATTCTATTTCTCTCACTCACTACCATTTTCATGATAGTTGTTAGTATTATTATTTTTCTAACTGCATCCACCAATCTTTGTGATAAGCTTCATACCATGAGCCAGTCCTTCCAACTCTGTCTATTGCCTCTGGGTATTATTACAATAATGCCTTTTATTTTTTTAAAACACAACTATGAGTGAGACTATTCTGTGTCTATCTCTCTATCTCAGATTTATTTCACTCAGCATAATAGTTTCCATGTCCATCCATGTATAAAATATTTCATGAGGGCCCGGAGAGATAGCACAGTGGCATTTGCCTTGCAAGCAGCCGATCCAGGACCAAAAAGGTGGTTGGTTCGAATCCCTGTGTCCCATATGGTCCCCCGTGCCTGCCAGGAGCTATTTCTGAGCAGACAGCCAGGAGTAACCCCTGAGCACCACTGGGTGTGGCCCAAAAACCAAAAACCAAAACAAAACAAAACAAAAAAAATATTTCATATATTCATTTTCCCTGACAGCTACACAGTATTCCATTGTGTAGATATACCATAGTTTCTTTAGACACTCATCTGTTGTTAGGCATCTGGGTTATTTAAATAGCGCTGCAATGAAAATAGCTGTGCAGAAGGCATTTTTGTATTGTGTTTTAGTGTTCCTATGGTATATCCTTAGGAGTGGTATTGCTGGATTATATGGGAGCTCAATGTCCAGTTTTTTTGAATAATCTCCATATTGTTTTCCATAAAGGCTGGACCAGGTGGCATTCCCTCCATCAGTGAATGAGATTTCTTTTCTCCCCACATGCCTGCCTGCACTGATCGTTCTTGTTCTTTGTGATGTGTGCCAGTCTCTGTGGCATGAGATGGTACCTCATCGTTGTTTTGATTTATATCTCCCTGATGATTAGCGATGTGGAGCATTTTTTCATGTGCCTCTTGGCCATTTGTATTTCTTCTTTGAGGAAGTGTCTGTTTATTTCTTCTGCCCACTTTTTGATGTGGTTAGATTTTTTTTCTAAAGTTTTGTCAGTACCTTGTATATCTTGGATATAACCCCTTATCTGATAGGTATTGGGTAAATAGTTTCTTCCATTCTAAGATGGCCTTTGTATCTTAGTCACTATTTCCTTTAGGTGCAGAAGTTTCTCATTTAATATAGTCCTTTTAGTTTATCTCTGCAACCACTTATTTGTTGTTGGTTTTTTTTTCAGCCACACCCAGTGATGCTCAGAGTTTACTCCTCGCTATGTGCTCAGAAATCACTCCTGGTTTGGGAGACCATATAAGACGCTAGGGGATCGAACTGCTGTCTGTCCTGGGTCAACCATTTGCAAGGCAAAAGCCCTACCACTGAGCTATGGCTCCAGCCCCTGAACCCACTTATTTGGACAGTGGTGTGGCCTTTAGTTTTAATGTCATGGAATGTTTTACCTACATGAGACTATTCTGTGTCTATTGTGCTATTGCTCTGGCCCAGGATTTTGTTACTTTATTCAAAAGAAAATTAATTTTCTATTATATGAATACTATGTAAATATATTCTTGCAAATTAGATTAGCCAATTCTATATATAGCCATTCTATATACCTTATGATTCTGTGTCTGATAGCATGGTATTTATTCAATTTGATTTGACATTTGTGCATGATGTTAGATGGAGATCTGAGTTCTCTTTTTTTTTTTTTTTTTGCATGTGGCTGACCAGTTGTCCCAACACCACTTTCAGAAGAGTCTTTCCTTGCTCCATTTTGCATTTCTTGTCCCTTTATCATAGATGAATTTATTGTATGTTTGGGGAACATTCTCTGAATACTCACATTGATTCCTGGAAGAAATTCTTGGACTCATCATCTTCCACAGTTGAACCAGGATGATGTAGCATATCTAAACAGACCCAAAACTATTGAGAAAATTGAAACAATAATTAAAAGTCTTTCCAAAAACTAGAGTCCAGGACCAGATTCTTTCAAATCTTTCATGCCAATCATGTTCAGGTCAGGCTCTTCCAGGAAATTGAAGAAACAGAAACACTCCCAAATAGTTTTTATGAAGCTAACATAACTCTGATACCAAAACCAGACAGAGATGCTGCAAAAAAAGAAAACTGCAGGCCAATGTCCCTGTTGAAAACAGGTGCAAAGATCCTCAATAAAATCCTAGCAAATAGGATCTAATACCTCATCAAGAAGATCATACATCATGACCAAGTAGGTTTATTTCCAGAGATGTAAACATGATTTAATATACACAAATCAATCAACATAATACAGCATATCAACAAAAATAAATAAAAATCATATGTTCATATCAATAGGTGCAGATAAAACATTTGATAAGGTCCAACATCCATTCATGATAAAAAAAAAACTCTCAACAAGATGGAAATGGAACTTTTCTCAATATAGTCAAGGCCATTTACAAGCCAATGTAAAATAGTATACTTAGGGGCTGGAGAGATAGCATGGAGGTAAGGCGTTTGCCTTTCATGCAAGAGGTCATCGATTCGAACCCCAGCGTCCCATATGGTCCCCCGTGCCTGCCAGGAGCAATTTCTGAGCATGGAGCCAGGAGTAACCCCTGAGCACTGCCGGGTGTGACCCAAAAACCACAAAAAAAAAAAAAATAGTATACTTAATGGAGATGCCTTTCCTCTAAAATCTGGTACAAGACAAGGCTTCCCCCTCTCACCACTTCTATTTAACATAGTATTGGAAGTACTTTCCATAGCAATTAGGCAAAAAAAAAAAAAAAAAAGATATCAAAGACATCCAGAGAGGAAAAGAAGAAGTCAAGCTCTTATTGTTTGCAGATGACATGCTACTATATTTAGAAAACTCTAATGACTCTACTAGAAAGCTTCTAGAAAAAATAGATCCTTATAGCAAAGTAGCAGGCTACAAAATTACACACAAAAAATTAATGGTCTTATACACAAATAATGATAGAGAAGAAATGGATATTAAAAATATCCCATTCACATTATTGCCACACAAACTCAAATACCTGAAATCAACTTAATGAAAGAGATGAAGGACCTATGCAAAGAAAACTACAAAACACTGCTTTGAGAAATAAAAGAGGACACAAGGAAATGAAGACACATACCCTTTTCATGGATTGGGAAGATTAGCATCATTAAAATGGCAATACTCAGCTAAAGACTATACAGATTTAATGCAATTCCTCTAAGGGTACCCATGATAGTCTTCAAAGAAGTGAAAAAAAAAATTCCTGAAACTCATTTGGAAAAATAAACACCCCAAAATAGCTAAAACAACCCTTAGGAAAATGAATGGGAGGCACCACTTTCCCCAACTTTAAATTGTACTACAAATCAATAGTCATTAAAACAGCATGGTACTGAAATAAAGACAGACCCTCAGATCAATGGAATAGACTTGAGTAGCTTAGAAATTGCTGAATTGAGAGGATTCGATTGTGACTCATCTCCTTTATTTTTAATTTTTATCTTAATTTAGGCACTGCAGTTACAATAGTATTAACCATTATACTGAAGATTTAAAAAAAAAAAAACTTAACTGTGCCTTAACCACCATCAAAGTACTCAAGACCCTCCACTGCTGTCCCATCTCACCTCAACCCTGTCTCTTCCTTTTCCATCTGCCTCTTCCAAACTAGTGTCTCACCCCCTGCTAATCTCAGTTTTGTAGTGCACAGCCAAGGGTTTGTCATCATTTTATATGTTCTATTACTTTGTTTTCTCATACCACAAATGAGATCATCCTATTTCTGTGTTTGTTTCTGGTTTGTTTCACTTAACATGATACTCACCAGATCCATCCAAATGGCAGGAAAGTGAGAGATTTCTTCTTCCCTTATAATGCATTATATTCCATTGTGTATCCATGCCAAAGCATCACCTTTCGTTGGTTATTTGGGTGGTTTCCATATCTAGGCTATTGCACATAGAGCTGCAATAAACAAAGGTGTGTGCATATTTTTATTAATCTATTTTCTAATAGTTTCCACCTAGATTTCCATCATTATATTTACTCCTTGAATTTTTTTCTTTCTTTTTTTTTTTGTTTTTCAGCCACGCCCAGAGGTGCTCAGGGGTTACTCCTGGTTCTGTGCTCAGAAGTCGCTCCTGGCAGACACGAGGAACCATATGGGATGCCTGGAATCGAAACAAACAAGGCAAACACCCTACCCCTGTGCTATCTCTCTGGTCCCTCCTTGTATTTTTAATTGATTTTTATTGATTAAGAATACCATATAATATTAAGAGGTATGACTTTATGCAACTAATTGTGTGTAAGAGACAGTGCATCTACTCTTCTACCAGCAAAATGATTCTTCTCAAGCCTCCCTCCTCCATCACCTTTCATTTCACCTTCCCCTCTAACAGCTGGCCCACTTATTTTTTGGAAAGAAAAGTATACCCAACTGTACTTAGGGCTTTCTAATGTCTCTGTGTGCAAGAATTGCTCCAGTAGGACCATAATCAATGCTAGGAACTAAACTCAGGTTGATTACATGCAAGACAAATGCCTTACATACTGTACTCTCTCTCTCTTCCTCTCTCTCTCTGGCTCATATCAGATACATGATTTTAAAAGCAAATTTGATCTTCAATCAATTTATTCCTTAATAAATTGATTTTTTCCTATTCTTGGGAATGGGAAGCATAAAGACAAATCATAGGGAATTTTGAGCAAAAAAAATAAATCATTAAAAAATATGTTAAATGAAAAATAAGAAAGGAGGGGCCAGAGTGGTGGTGCAGTGGTAGGGTGTTTGCCTTGCATGCGAATGACGTAGGTCCCATACGGTCCCCCAATCCAAGAGCAATTGCTGAGTGCATAGCCAGGAATAACCCCTGAGTGTCACAGGATGTGTCCCAAAAACCAAAAAAAAAAAAAAAAAAAAAGGAATATAATTGTAACTTAAAAATATAAAATATTGAACTCTGAGAAAGATAATAAAAAGGGTACATATGTTACCATGTTTGAACTGGGCCAACTCAATAGACTCAGTGTTTTCTCAAATGAGATATAAACTGAGATATGAAAGATTATGGCTACACTAGCCTATGCAACAGAAAGTTGACCATCTCAGGAGGAGAAAGTGGGTCAAGCCCCAACCCTATAGAAGCCATGCTTGCTGCTTCCATCACCCAGATTCACTGTTTTCCTGATGGCCCTGCCTCATCTGTGAACCTCTATGATTCTCTTCGGGGACACTGATCTGAGCAAACTTCAGGTATGCCACTTTGGGAGCTGATAATATCAGGGCTTTTTAGAGCAAGTGCAGGCACCCTCCACTATCTACCTTCTTCCAGGAGGCCTGGCAGCTGTGTATATGCCCCTAAAAGTCATAGAATCAGTAATAGTGTTTTGAATTTTCGGACAACTTTATTTGTTTGATGCTGTCATCCCTATAGGAACACTCCAATTTAACGGAACAAACAGCTAGCAATAAGAGCTTATTAAACCTTCTGCCATTGTATTAATGACTTCATTAGAGAGACAATAATTTTCACAAATGTGCTTCTATGTACTTTTTATTTTTTCTTTCTTTCTTCACTTCCATTTTATTTTTTATTTCTATGATTTTTTTTTCAATAACTGCTTTCGCTTATCTGGAAACAATTGTATTATGATCGACTATGTCAACTATGTGGTACATTTTCTTTAAATAAATAAATAAGCAAAATTTTAAAAGGGTACATATCTACTCTCTGAAACCTAAGAAAACACATAAGGAATATGAAAAGAGAAGGAAACTCTAAAGAGGATCTACATATAGCTAATTATTTTTAATTTTTCTTTAAAATAATAAAAAGGAATTAAACATAGTCTTTCCCAAATATCTCAAAGCCTTCTCCCCAGCACTGTGAATTCATAATCAGAAAAGACTTGTGGGCTATAGTGAAAGTACAGTAGCTAGAGAACTTGCCTTGTAGTCAGTTGACCTACATTCAATCCCCAACATTCCACATGGTCCCCTGAGCCCACCAAGAGTGATCCTTGAGCATAGAGCCAGGAGTAAGCCCTGATGTCATTGGGTGTGGTCAAAAACAAGATGACTTGGGGAATGTCTGTCCCTCATCCCTCTAAACAATAGTCATCAAGGTTTCTATGGTATTTTTATCAGACACAAATAATTTTGATGCAGGTGGCTTTCCTGTTTTCTTCTTTTTTTTTTTTACCAAATATGTTCTTGCATGCATCACTGATAAGGAATCCACATTAATTTGACTATTCCCAGTGATATTGTTTCTCCCTCTTGCTATCAGTATTATCTCTGTACTCACCCTACAGAAACTTCAGCCAAAACCTAACTGTGTTCAGAATATTGAAGATGGGTAACATAATTCAAGTGATAGAGATCATGCTTAGCATGTGCAGGACCTTGAGTTCAGTCCCCATACCACATGCCCCACCACCCATTAGTACTGCAGAAGTACCCCAATGATCCCTGACCACAGCCAACCCTCAACACAGTGACCCAATCACTGCTAGCCTTTGTGGATAGCAGTGAGTACTGCTGGATATGACCCATATTTTAAAAGAAAAGAGCAATGAAGGAAAAAAAATGTTATCAAGAATTTTATACTAATACTTACCTGGCAGGGGAGATACCATGATCACGAAGGTGGTTTCCCCAGGGCAAGGCTTATCCATTGCAATCCAGATGTGCTGACCCCTGCGATTTCCCCAAATGTGGGAAACTCGACTACATAATTTGTGGTAGTGGGGGACTGCGTTCACTTGGCAAAGATCCTGTTTGCAAGCAAAAGCAACAAAATGGCATCTTTAAATACAAACAAAAATTCAAATCGCCCTAAATCCCCCTGCAATTTTTAAAGCTATGGGGGCCAATGAGATAGTATAGGGGTTAAGATACTTGTCTTGCCTAACTGATACCAGTTCAATTCCCAGAACCACATATGGTCCCCTAAGCACAAAGCCTGGAGTAAGCCATACTGTTCGGTGTGTTTTAAACTCTCCTTCCAAATAATGATTCAAATAATTAATAAAATCAAAATATCATAAACATAAGGTTATGTTTATGTAATTAAAATTGTCTTAAAATATCTTCAACTCTGCTTCAGTAAGAGCATAGTCATTAAAATTTGACAAATAATGTCGTAATATGTAGTTGGTAATAATAGCTTAGTTTCTAGGTTTATTACTGTGACAGCAAAAAAATGTATAAGAAAGAAGGAGCAGGGAACTATGAGTGGATAAGCTTGTTCCTAACATCATGTACCAGAGAAAGTATTAACACATACTCTTGCAGTTCTAAGTTTGATTATGGAAGAAATTATAGATCTTATGCTTGTGTAATATATGAATACATATCACACATATTTTTAATTATTATATATATCAACATCTGTGCATATAAACAAAACAACCACTAGTGGATTTAAATAAAACCAAGACTCTCTTTTCATGAGGAGGAATAAGACAGAAGGTAAGTAGACAAAATATAGACCAGTGTTTCTCCATCTTTTTCTAATTATCATCCCCTTTTAAGTTTGTTTCCTTTCTGTACTTCCTGTTGGCCCTAGTCTCATGTCATAACCCACAACTATCTGATATTCAGCTGTGATTGGAATATCTTGGGGGTCACTGAACTAGATCTTAGATCAAAATGTCAAAAAAACAAAGTTAAGTTCTATGGAACTACACACATAGACCTGCTTGTGTTTACCTCATACCCATATCCAAGCTAAGAGCTTTGACAATAGGTCATAAAAGAGATTTTGTGGTGAGGCAAATGGAGAAGTTTATTCCATGCCCCACAGAGCTAATAACCTAATATCATTCATATCAGATATACTGTATATATATTCCTGTACAGAAACCCTCCTGGGTTCTGACTTCACTGTTAACACCAGCCAGCAGAAGAGGAATATAAATTAATGATGAGCAACAACAAAGAATTATCTCAAAGTAAATGAATTAGCAAAAAATAAAAAGGCCACAAGTTGTGTGATTCCAATCATTTAAGTCTGGGAAAGGAAAAACTGTTAATAGGAAGCTGATCAGATGGGATGAAGGCTGGATAGAAAGGGAGGGTTTTGCACACGAGAAAATATATCATTCCTCGGTTGCTATGGTGCTTGCGATGGAGTTGTGCATGCTTAGTTTGAGGGTACATACAATGTTCCTGGGATCACATTCATTTAGCTGTGGTGCTCTGGAACATTCTGGTTGCAGTGCTTGCCCAGGTGCACTGTAGTACTCACAATTATGGCCTTATTCTTACAAACCAAGATCTTTTAGCTACTGAGCCCTCCCCATGCCCAGGAAACTTCTTAGAATGAGAGGCTGCTCTAGTTATTTTTTTGTTTTGTTTTGTTTTGTTTGTTTTTGGGCCACACCCTGTGACGCTCAGGGGTTACTCCTGGCTATGCGCTCAGAAGTTGCTCCTGGCTTCTTGGGGAACCATATGGGACGCCGGGGGATCGAACCGCGGTCCGTCCTAGGCTAGCGCAGGCAAGGCAGGCACCTTACCTCCAGCGCCACCGCCCGGCCCCTCTAGTTATTTTTTTTTTAGTGTTCACATAATTATATACTGTTACCCCCATTCCCCATTCTTCCGGTGTAACCTTACCTGATGATAAGACCTGCCCATTTCTGGGAGAGGTGTTTGGTAGGTAACAAAAGGTTTGCCTCAGGGGCAGAAAAGGGGATTGATTGAAGGATTCAGGGAGTGATGGAGAAAGAAGCAGAAATAAAGGAGAGCTGGCAGGATGGAGGGAGAAGAAACATGTTAAATGTAGGGCTAATAATGGAGCTTGCTTGAAAGATTATGATAGAAGCTACACCTGTTGACTAGGGCCCTGAATAAAGCTGATGTCTTCTGAAATCTGGTTGCTGTGGATCATTTCCTCACTACTATCTTGAACCCTCAGACCCGCCAGCTGGAGAGTTACAGGCATGTGGCCTAGGCTGGAGAAGAAAGGCCCCTCCATCCATCTCACCATCATCCACCTCCATCCAGCACTTCATAATTTATCTGTTTTTCAACATATACAATTATCAAAGTTTATCGAAACTATACAATTAAAATCAGTTAATTTAAAAATATGTAATATGGGGGCCAGCGAGGTGGCACTAGAGGTAAGGTGTCTGTCTTGCAAGCACTAGCCAAGGAAAGGACCATGGCGTCCCATATGGTCCCCCCAAGCCAGGGGCAATTTCTGAGCATGTAGCCAAGAATAACCCCTGAACATCAAAAGGGTGTGGCCCGAAAAACCAAAAAAATAAATATATATATATATATGTAATATGATAATAAAGAAAGGAGATAAAACTTCATTCTAATTACCTGAAAATAAAATTCTCATAGATCAAAATTCACAGACTACATCTAAAACTTTTAATTCTAACACAAAGAATACATGCAAATTAATTGGGAGTTTATCTAAGACAGGGGTCTCAAACTCGCGGCCTGCGGGCCATTTGTGGCCCTCCGTACAACATTTTGTGGCCCGAAGCCAGCCTTCAAAAATCGCAGTATTTGCGATTATAGATTTACCGAATAATCGCAATAAAAATCTCATTAGTAAGAAAAACATCGCATTAAACATTCACAAACCCCGAGTAGTTTAATTTCTATCATCAAACCTTTTGTATTAAATTATAGAGAGTCCTAAAGTGGTGGTTAGATGGATGGTGAGGCCTTTCTCGGCCCAGCCAGATGCTTGCAGCCCCTTTCAGCCAGCAGGTCTGTAGGCATCAGGCTATTGGAGAAGAAATGACCCACAGCAGTCAGATGAAGTTTCAGGAGATATAAAGTTTTATTATAAGACCCTAACCACCATGTGCATATTTTTCACATGGCCTCTAAGCTAAACTTTTTAAGCAGCCTCTTCAGCTGCTCTTGCCTCTCTCTTCCTCCATCCTCCCTCAGCTGAGTCTTTCTGCTGAATCTGTGTGTCTCACCCCTCAGGAAACCCCTTTGTTACCAACCACAAACCACTCCCAAATGTGAGAGGGTCTGGCAATTTAGGTAAGATAGGCAGGAAATTGGGGGAAGGGTAACAAAATCTAGTTGTTCTTCCATTCACAAAGAGAAAATACAGCCACCACAAATAATATTATATTCAAGGTACCAGTCGGTATGGAAAAGATAAGAGTGTACAGCGAGTCCCCTGAATAAAGTGGTGAGTGTGAGTAAGGATGGAAGGGGCGCTATGGACAAGGTAGTGACAGTGTTAGCTTCCAAAATTTTGGTGGGCACGGCAATTATGAGTCTAGACAAGATGCTGGTTCAAAACCTGATGTTTCAGATAATAACACAATCGTTTTTGCAAAGATTTGAGGGTGGAGGAATCGATAGAACAAGTAGGGGAGTTTTCTTTTAACAAATAAGAATGAAGACAAACAAGAAGGTTAGACAATCAAAGATAAATTTGCACATGAACAAGGATACAGGGAAGCCATCTGGAGACAATTATTTGATGACTCTCCCTCAAATAGGGAGTTATTGGAGGGTTGGTACAAAAAAAAAAAATAATAATAAGTCCCTGGCAACATTTTGAGTGTTCTTTGCCATAAGAAGACACAAATTCCCAAAAAGAAGGAGAAAGAGATGAACAGTGAAACCCATGTAGAATATAGAGGGAGGTAAAGACTTTCAGGGGAGAGGGAAAGACCTCCTCAAGTGTAGAGGCTACGTTTCCTTTCACATGAAAATATGAAGTTTGCTTTCATGAATTCCCACCATCAGTACAATGGACCTACCAGACAGCTCTCACCTCTTGTTTTAAAGACAATTCAAAAATGGAGCGCACACTTGCCTGCAGGAATCTCTGGTTCAATCTTCAACATCACATGGGATCGCAGATGCTTTATCCTTGAAAGGAAGGGAGAAAAGAGGAGAGGAAAGGAATGAAAGATAGGGGAGGAGAAGACAAGGGAAGAGAGAAAAACAGAGGGAAGAGAAGGTTAAGGAGGGGAGGAGAGGAAACTGTTTTAAATACTGTGATAATAAAGCCTGGCTATTATGTAGGGGAAGCGAGAGAAAGAAAACATAATAATTATTTAAAGAGGTTGAGGGTAGAAACAAGATCTGCAAAAGTAGAACTAGAAGTAAATAAACTATATACATAAGATATATCATCTAAAGAGTTATGAGAGACAGCCACCTCCATATTAGCTCATCAGACAGATCCATAGATTCGTTTTATACTTAAAAGAGAGACAAGAAGGGTCCTGTGAGGTGGCGCTAGAGGTAAGGTGTCTGCTTTGCAAGCGCTAGCCAAGGAAGGACCGCGGTTCGATCCCCCGGCGTCCCATTTGGTCCCCCCAAGCCAGGGGCAATTTCTGAGCGCTTAGCCAGGAGTAACCCCTGAACATCAAATGGGTGTGACCCGAAAAACCAAAGAGAGGGGGGGGGGGGGGCGGAGAGATAGCACAGCGGTGTTTGCCTTGCAAGCAGCCGATCCAGGACCAAAGGTGGTTGGTTCGAATCCCGGTGTCCCATATGGTCCCCCTGTGCCTGCCAGGAGCTATTTCTGAGCAGACAGCCAGGAGTAACCCCTGAGCACCGCCCAGTGTGGCCCAAAAACCAAAAAAAAAAAAAAGAAGAAATGCTAAAAAAAAAAGAGAGAGAGAGAGAGTCAAGAAAACCCCTAACCTAGTAATTCTTTTAAAAGGGTTGAAGGTCGAAACAAGATCCACAAAAGTAGAATTAGGAAAAAAAATAAGCTATATACATAAGATATATTATCTAAAAAGTTATGACAGACAGCCACCTCCATGTTAGTTCATCAGATAACTCCAATATTCATTTTATACTTAAAAGAGAGGAAAGCCAAGCCATAAAAACTAATGGATACACGGGTCCTAAAGCTGATAGCTCTTAGGTGCCTCAGAAGGGGAGTGGGTACGTCCCCACCCTGGATAAACATTGGCATTTACACAATACCCCCCACAGTCACCCCAACTTTACTGCTTTACCTCTAATCTCTGCAGAGATACCTAACCAACAAAACTCCAGGTATTCCTGGAGTTTGGGGGCTGATAACTCTGGGGTCTTCTCAGAATCAGGGAGGGCTGCCTCCACTCAATCCTTCATATTTCTGGAAGGCCCAGCAACCACACCCATGATCCACAGTATCCACCATCTTAGCTCATTATCTTAACTCCACAGATCCTGGAATTCCCGGAGTGTGCAACCACAACATGACACTTCCAAATTTTCAATACTGGCACCTTAGTAGGAACACAACAAATTAGATGTCAACATAGCTTAGAGGCTACCTAAGCTCAACAAGCAAAACTAATAACACAGAATAATCAACTAGCATTGAACAGTTTATTAAGCCTTCAGACAATGACTTACTGACTCTACTGTGAGATATGACAATAATCACAAATTTTCTTTTAGTAAGGCTTTTTTTTTTAAGAGAATTCCTTTACCTGTTAGTTGAACTAGCAATATTAAGTAAATTATTTGTAGCTGCCAAGGGAACAGGCTTACAGGAGGGTGGGAAAGAGGGGCAATGGTGGAGAGACGGTCACTCTGGTGGTTAAACTGGTGTTTAAACATTGAATGGCAGAATAGCTGTACTATAAGCCAATTGTAAACTATAGTGTGAAATAAGGGAATAAAAAAATTTAGAGTTTTAAGAGAATACTGTGCAAGGATATCTTTAATTGCTTTGCATCCTCTTTATAATGAATCGTCTTCTAGAATCCAGTCAGCAACAGGAAAGAATTCATTCCTTTCTCATGCTAATTATTCTTTTGGAACAAAAGCCCTACTCTGGAAGCTGACAGAAACAGCAGAGAAGAAGAAATATGGACATTCAAGTATATTAAAGCAAAGTTCTATTTAAAATACTAGCAGTATTATACAGCAGTCATTAAAATAATAACACGTTCTTTGTTAATTGGTTCAATATTTAAAAATACATTCTATTGCATGTGCTAATAAACAAAAGGATAAACAACAGATAGTATTTGTAGAAGTATAAAATCTATTTCTTTTTATCATTAATAAAATAGTTATTTTCTGCAATATTATGGACAGTATCATAGTGAACAACACAATCCTAGAAGCAGCTCTTAGAAACATAAAATATTTGAAGAAACGTTATTTATTAATAACAATAGCCAATTATTTTTAATTATGGTACTGGTGATTGCTAAGATCTGTCAAGGCTTGTCTCAGATAATTCTCCCATTAGCCTAATAAAACAGGTATTGTAATCATCTGGTTCATAATGGGAAAACAAAATTTTCTTTAAAATTTTTTTAAAAGTTTCTATTTCTTAATACAGACTATATTACAGGAAATCCCTATTGAAATAGCAGGAGAATTATTCAGTTCATTGAAAACAGGCAAAAATGATCACTGTCTCTGTGCCTTTTTCAACACATGTGAAATTTAAAAAAAAAAAAAGTTCCTATATAAAAGCTCCTATATAAATTCTGGCTGAGGATATAATTCAGGTCGATTGAGATCCCAATACTACAAAAGGCATAAAAATATAAATGAGCCCATACAGATCTCCCGCCATATTAAAACTCTCCACCCTCAGCCCTTAATCTATTAGGCACCCAGTCGAGAGGATACCCAGTCAAACCCACACCTCGTCTCCTGCAAGAAAAGGCAGCCAACTCCCCTGCGGATTCATGCTGCGCGGCCCTCCCTACCAACTCCCCCTAACGTGGACTGTTACTTGAAACCGGACTTAGGTCTAAAAGTATCCTCAATGCAAGAACCCTTCCAGGACCTCCCTGCCGCAAATCTTTTGCCAATCTGAAGAAGATCAGGGGATGGGATGGGATGGAAAGACGCCTGGGAACCCACACACCACAAGAAAAACCCAAAAGGCAATGGGAAAACCTGTATTTCCAACATAAGCATAAGAACTGTATCACACCACCTCTTTACCTGCTTTTCCCCAAATGTAAGATAGTCTTATGCATCACTTTGGTCCTTTAAATACTTTGCTACCTCATTTAAAAAAAAAAAAAGTCTGGCCTACATATACATATGTAAGCACATACATTTTTATTACCTTTTTTTTTTTTTTTTTGGTTTTTGGGCCACACCCGGCGGTGCTCAGGGGTGACTCCTGGCTGTCTGCTCAGAAATAGCTCCTGGCAGGCACGGGGGACCATATGGGACACCAGGATTCGAACCAACCACCTTTTGGTCCTGGATCGGCTGCCTGCAAGGCAAACGCCGCTGTGCTATCTCTCCAGGCCCTATTTTTTATTTTTTCATCTTTTTTGGGGTATGTAACCTGTTTCTGTTTTCCCCTTTTGAACACCCCCAAATGCACCGACAATATAATGTAGCACCATTTCCCCCTGCAAAGGCACACTAAAAAAGGGGAATTCTTACATATAAAAAAAAAAAAGAGCTCTTATCTACTAGAGACAGGAACTCATAGTTGTTTACAATAGAGGGATATCTCCTACCTTGAAAATATGTCATGTGGAATCAACTTAGACCTCAGGTGTTTAGATACCATCCGTCCAGCCTTGAACCCTGGATCCCAGACACAGGAACGGCACAGTTCTTCACAACTGCTACAGGAAACAAATCCCATCCGGGACAGCCTTAATACCGCGAGGTCACCAACAAGTGCCAGCTCTAATATGACATCCTGACAACGAAGAAAATGGGAACAACTTGACCTAAGTGCAGGTTATCCTACCTTTCCAGCTAACGGCAAGACAAAATCAGAAGACTTGTCAGCCTTTGGTAGGCCCAAAAGCCAAGATTGCGAGTTACAGATGACTGGCTGCTAGAACCATGACCAGACTGTATACAGCCTGGGACCAATAAAAAAGCCCTAACCGAGGGTTTGAACTATGACCTGCACAATAAACATGATCCCCAGTTCCAAAGGTCTGGCAGAGACCATTGTAACGGAATGGGGCTTCTGGAAGCACAAAGAAAGACACTATCCTAGGTGCCATCCTAGCTTCAGTGCAAAGACCAAGATCACCAACCACAGAAGATGAATTAAAATGACACTGATGGAACAGAACTTCTAGAACCACAAAGACTGACTTCATCATAAATCCCACCGCAGGATCTGTGCAGATACTGAGATCCCTAGACACAGAGGCCTGATAGTATCACCCAGGACAGAGCAGAGGTCTTACAAATACCACAAAAGCACCACAGGGAGAGTAAATGATCTCTGGTTTGGTGTGATTATTGAAGTTGTCCCCAGTTATACTTATTCTTTCTCTTCCTTTCTGTTCTTTCTTTATATGCTATGCCATGTTTCTTATATCAAGACCATGGCGGGGTTTTTTTGTTTCTTTGTTTGTTTGTTTTGTTTTGTTTTGTGTGGTTTTTGTCTGTTTCTGTTTTTGTGGGGTTTTTTTTGTTTTTTTGTTTGTTTGTTTATTTTTTGGTGCTTGTGGTTATTGTTGGAGTCCTCACTGGATATTTGACACTTCTTTTTGTACTGGTGGAATGTTTCACCTTTTTTCTCTCCTTCGTTTCTCAAACCGATGATGAGAGCCTCTAGAAGAATTCCGCTTATTTTCGGCGTATTAGACTTTTACCCCAGTTTATTACTTTTCTCTCCTTCAAACAAAACCACGTAACTTGAACTAGCTAGTCCTGCCCCCCCCCAATTAGAGGGGGTAACAAGGGAGGCACCAGGACCAAACAGGTGCAAGACTACTAAGCAGTAGGCTATATACAGAGGAGACCACATATTCTAGCTACCCTGGGGGTGAGGGAAGAGGATATGGGAGGTAGGACAAAAACGGAGGTGTAGGGAGGACAATTTGGTGATGGGAATCCCCCCTGATTTTATGTAAATATGTACCTAAAATATTATTGTCAACAATATGTAAGCCACTATGATCAAAATAAAAATTATATTAAAAAATATATATAAATGAGGGTAGCTGCTGTGTGCCCTGAAACATGGCAGGCAGACATTCTGAACTACCTTCTTTACTCTCCTGTGTTCTGAACCTTGATCAGTTCGCCCATCATTCCCTGGAGGTACTTCTTTTAGAGATGAGCTGTCCTGCCCACAAAGGATGGAGCCAGAGGAGTACAACTTCACTTCGCTTCTCGACCTCACGCTTTTTCTAAGGAACCCCACTATAACACTTAGAAAATATCACACTACAAGTGTAACAATGGGGAAACAATGCAGGCAAACACCATGCATAGAAAATGAAGATGGCAGCTCTGATGATCTGAAAAGTCCCAACCACCTAGTTAGCCTTTCAGATAGGGAGTTTAGAGAAGAAATATGGAGGAGGTTCATAAAACTCGAAGAAAGCATAGATCGAACTAAACAGACCACAAAGATAGAAATCAGAAAACTAGAAACTCAAATAACAGGTCTAAAAACCTCAGTAGACAAAATGAAAACCTCAATGGAAAATCTCTCCAACAGAGCAGCTGAGAACAGAATCAGTGAGTTGATAAACCGATGAACCTGGAAACTATTATGCTGAGTGAAATAAGTCAGAGGGAGAGAGATAAATGCAGAATAGTCTCACTCATCTATGGGATTTAAGAAAAAAACAGTATTGTAATAATACCCAGAGACAATAGAGATGAGGGCTGGAAGGACCAGCTCATAATATGAAGTTTACCACAGATGAGTGCAGTTAGAGGAATAACTACACCAATAAATATCATGACAATGTTAATGAGTGAGAAAAATAGAATGCCTGTCTCGAATACAGGCAGAAGTGGGTGAGTATTGGTGGTGGGAATGTTGCATTGGTGAAGGGGGTGATCTTTTTATGACTGAAGCCTAACTACAAACATGTTTGTAATCATGGTGCTTAAATATATTATATTTTAAAAAAATAAAAATAGCCTGTAGTTGATCCATGACAGTATGCTTTAAGGGTGAAAAAACCCTGTATCTATTAGGCCAATGGAATTTCCTTTATAATTTCCCTTAACTACTGTGCCTATGCAAAAAAAAAAAAACTTGCGACACCAGCTCTCCCTCCTATTTTTTATGTTTGTACTTGGTTTTGTTTCTTTATTCTTTTTCTTTATTTTTTTTAATTTAAATTCATAGCTTCTACACAGGGGATCATCCCCATTTTTTTAACAAAACCATAGAAGATGAATCATCTTGTTCTGCCTCATAAATTGAGAGCAAAAAAATAAAAAATAAAAAAAGTGGATGGTCCAGGAGCAAGCAGTCTCATGAACACAGAGTGGAAATAAAGAAACATGATTAGCCCTAAATACCCAACCCAAAGTCAACAATAGAGTCAAGAGACCTAAAGTACAACAAGCTATATACAAAAGGGACTTTTTACACTAGCAGTCCAGGGGTGGAGACCGGGGAAGCAGACAGAGGCAGAGGGAGGTCAACACTGGTGGTGAGAATTGCCCTAATTCACCGTTATTATATTAAAAATATATATATATGTATATACATATATATATATATATAACTGTGAAAAGACTTGTAACTTTCATTGGTCTCAATAAAAATTATTAAAAATATAATTTAAAAATATAAATAAATAAATAAATAAATAAATAAATAAATAAATAAATAAGGTGCTGGAGTAATATACAGTGGTAGGGCCTTGCACGTGGTCGACCCGGGATGAACCCGGATTCAATTCCCAGCATCCCACATGGTCCCCTGAGCCTACCAGGAGCAATTTCTGAGCACAGAGCCAGAAGAAACCCCTGAATACTGCCAGGTGTGGCCCAAAAATCTAAATAAATACATAAATGTTGAAAAAGAATGAAAAAATAAAAAATAAATATATATGAACGGATCAATTACAGGATGGAGTAGAAGAAGGTTACTATTTGTGAAATATTTCAACCTTCCAAATAATGTGCACTTCAAAGTCTAAATATAATTTGTGTGTCATTTTTCTATTTTTATTTTCACTGAAAAATGCCAGCTACCACAGTGATACACTATTGTCCAGGGCATTTGCAATTCTCTTTCCTAAAGATGTAACATCCTTCAGGGCTAAAATTCTTTTCCAGTGACATCTAGAATATATTTTGGGACAATATAATACTTGTGTTTCATAGCAGGCTTATTGAGACTTTCAGTAAACCTATGATCTCATATAAATTCTATGTTCTCCATTTTTATAGACTATTTTAAAATTTTTGAAGGAGTCTGATAACTAAAGCATAAAAAAATAGAGCCTTGGGGCCGGAGAGAGAGCATGGAGGTAAGGCGTTTGCCTTTCATGCAGGAGATTATCGGTTCGAATCCCAGCGTCCCATATGGTTCCCCATGCCTGCCAGGAGCAATTTCTGAGCCTGGAGCCAGGAATAACCCCTGAGCACTGCAGGGTGTGACCCAAAAACCACCAAAAAAAAAAATAAATAAATAAATAAATAGAGCCTTCTGAAATGAAAATATAAAAAGAAGATGATCTTTAGTATATAAAGTTCAAAGGGTGCTTACAGTTTCCATTATGCCCATTTCTCCCCAAAGCATCGTTTAAAAATTAAAAATGTATTGGGGGCCAGAGTGATAAGTGCAATAGGGCGTTTGCCTTGCCCTCTGACCTAGGATGGACCTGGGTTCGGTCCCTGGCGTCCCATATGGTTCCCCAAGCCAGGAGCAATTTCTGAGCCTATAGTCAGGAGTAACCCCTGAGCGTCATCGGGTGTGGCCCAAAAACAAACAAACAAACAAAAAACAAACAAAAGATGAATATATATGATTTCTTTGAGTCCAAAAGGCTACATTTAAAATATTGATGATAAGGTTGCAAGAGGATGAAGAACATGTGTTCCCAATACTGTTGGTGGAGTACAAATGGCGTACTTCTGTTGGGAAATTTGGCAAGTGTTACAAAAATTTTAAATATTTCCAGTTAGCTGTAAGCATTTGTACAAGAGAAACATTAGCTCAAGTAGGCCTAATATGAAACAAAAAGGGAGTATAACAACATAAAGGCTTCATGTGAGGCAATACCCTAAAAAGCAACTGAGATAAACTAAGAAACCCAACCCATATCTACATTCCTGACTCCCTCTATTTCATTGTCCTGTCCATCCCCATGATTAAACAAACCCAGTGGGGTCTACAGACAGACCCCATGGCTTTGGTATTGATCTCTTCTCTTCCTAGCATCTTATTTCACAGTTATTGTTTGTTCCTGTGGCACTATATAAATCTGTGGTTGCTAATACCAGTACAGGTTTCCCTCTTTTTGTTTTTAGGCAGTTAAACATTTCCTTAATTTCCTTTGTGACAAATGGTTTTGCATCAGAACTACTTAGGGGCCAGAAGTAAAAGACAGAGGATAAAGACTGATGGAAAGGAGAAAAGATACCCCAAATGAAGAAGTAACCCCCAGACCTTGGGGGTTCACTTCTGGGTGTGAGATGTGTAGGGGACCCCCTGGAATTCAGAAGTAGCCACAGTCTGTGGAGCTGCTCCTTTGAGCTTGCTACTTCCTCAACTGTCACTTGTCTGATGTGACAGGAAACGAACCATCAAAGATGGTTCACCCATCACCAGATGGGTGAAACATCACCACCACCCTTCTCACCCAGAAAGTTTTGACGGAAGATCAAAGGGATCAACCAGAGTCCTGACAATATGCAGAGTGGAGAAAGAAGTCTTGGATTCTGCGGATATTCGTAAATCCTCTCTTGAACAATCATTTTATGAGGAAAAACACATGCCCTCACTGAGAAAATACATCGTTTTCAGGGCACTTCCTGTTTCCCGCAACTGCACCTCTTTTGATGGTGTTCCCAGATGAGACACTCTTACAGTGAGACTGAAAGCCTAGCTCTGTGATGTCTATTTCATAGAAATAGCCTTAAAAGAAAAAGAACCAGCCACAGCTGCTCGCCTTTCTCAGAGCCTTTGGCCCACACTTCCTCCCAGCTCCTTACTCTTGTAGAAATGAATACTTTCTTCCAAGGAGAGAATGTGTTCATTGATCCACCTCCCAATATCACTGTAGAAATGAAACTTTTGCAAAATATGTACTTCAAACCCATTTGATTCTAGAAAACAGTCTGACCTGTTTAGGAGCAGATTTGATCTGTTTCACTCATCACAAAGCATGATAAAGGAATTCTGACTCAGAAATGTGTACTTTTATGGGGCCGGGCGGTGGCGCTAAAGGTAAGGTGCCTGCCTTGCCTGCGCTAGCCTTGGACGGACCGCGGTTCGATCCCCCGGTGTCCCATATGGTCCCCCAAGCCAGGAGCAACTTCTGAGCACATAGCCAGGAGTAACCCCTGAGCGTTACCGGGTGTGGCCCAAAAACCAAAAAAAAAAAAAAAAAAAAAAATGTGTACTTTTGGAGCTGAAGTGGTAGCTTCCCCCAAGCATGCCAGGAGTGATTTCTGATTGCAGAGCCAGCAGCAATCCCTGAGCACTGCCGGGTGTGGCCCAAAAACTAAAAGGAAAAAAGAAGAAGAAAGAAATGTGTGTGGTATTGGAGGTCAGAGAGATGCCACTTCACTCTGCAAATTTAGAAGTCCATGGCTGCCATTAACTATCAACAAAGGATCTTATAAGTTTTCAAAAAAAAAAATATATATATGGAACCATATGTCATTCCTGTGTAAAGTGAATTCTAGCTCCTTCTTGACATACCCAGCACACCCAGCTTCCAGAATCAGCTGCTCCTGTACCCAGAACATAACTTTTCTATGTGCCCATGGAAGTTTATCTCTCATTTTTTTTCTGAATCTACTCAAATAAGGACTGCTCCTTAGGCATGTCACTATAGATGTCATCAGAAAATGAATATTGAATTAAACTATGAGTTTAGGGGCCAAAGTAATAACACAGTGGTAGGGTGTTTGCCTTGCACTCAGCCAACCCGGTACAGACCCTGATTCAATCCCCAATATCCCATATGCCAGGAGTGATTTCTGAGTGCAAAGTCAGGAGTAACTCCTAAGCACCACTGGGTGTGATCCCAACACAAAACAAAACAAAACAAAACAAAACAAAACAAAACAAAACAAAAGAACAACAGAAAACTATGAGTTTAAAGAGATAGTTTGGAGATAGTAGACAGAAACCCAAGTAGGGCTTGGTTTTTATCCTAGGTGTGTATACATGTACAGGAGAGATAGGGAAGTAGAGACAGAGATAGAAACAGAGATAGAGACAAGAGAGAAAGATGAGGGAAGTAGAAGTTTGATTGATACTCAGAAACCAAGAGGACAGAATAATTGGTTGGTTCAGGTTGAGTTTAAGAATGACCATAGAATCCAAAATGACAGTTTGAAATCAAGACAGCAAATAGATAAGATGGGGGTTTCTCTTCAAAAAGGCACACCCTAACCTAGTCGTGCAGAATGTGAAAGCTAGTCTTTTTTGAATGGTTTTCAAACTGATTCATTGTTGAATCAGTCCCCAAAGGTTGACACACTGGGGGTGCCTGGTCCCTCTGGAAGTGCAAATGAAAGCAAAGGCTAAGAGCACTGGCTGAAACATTGCTAAGAAATGGCCAGGAATGTAATACAGTGGTCAAGCATTTGCCTTATATGTATAGGGCTCTGAATTCAATCAACAGCACCATAAATTTTTGTTCTTCATTTAAACAGAAGTTGTCAGAGTCTCCAACTCTACCTTATCTGCCACTCACTGACTTTTTTTTTCCCAAGGCAGGCCAGACAGTCCTTTCTACACAAAGTAGCCCTGGACAACTGGTGAGAAGGATGCCAGCAAACCCAATGCCAGGAGTTGCTGCTCTAAAAGCAAAGTAATTGGGTGAATGTGTTCAGTCTGGCTGCCAGCCCTTACTCAGCCATGTTCCTTCTTCAGTTTCCAGAATGTCATGCAAACAAGAAGTAGGGCAAAGTCTTCAGTGAAGGGAGACAGCTGAAGCTGCACTCCCCGCCCAAGCACTCAGAGGCACTAATCAGCTGCTGGTATTCACTTGTGTGTGTGAGTTGGTGCCGTTAAAGGAAAGCAGATACAACTCTAAAAATACACAATCTAGTCATAAGAAACGGGAAATGATGCAAAACCAATTAAAAAAAACACATTAAAATAGTATTATTACTAATGCTCTTAGGTAGATAAGAGAAATTTATGCATGGCATAACAGGAAACTTTAAAGAGCCTTATTCCCGAGAACAAGAAAGAATATATAGAAATTAAAATCATGGCATGCTGGAGCACATACTTTGAGTACAGAGGACCTGGGTCCAATCCTTACCACCACATGTTTCCCACTGACACCTGAACCCTGTAGGTTGAACCAACAACTAAAAACTAAAGAAAGAAATGATAGAAGTCAAGTCATAATAACAGCAAAAAGTAAAACAGAAAATAGAGCGGTAAGGAAACCTCCAAAAAGAAGAGAAAATGATACATTAAATGGAAAGCTACGGAGAGAAGTGTGGTATGGGAAGAAGAGATAATAAAATATAGTCTAAAATAATTAATTATTTATCATTTAAAATAAAAATCCAGTGTCTATAGATATTCCATAAAAAGGCATAGTCCACCCCCCTCTCAAAAGTAAGTTAGAAATTCACATACATTGAGAACATTGAAAGATTTAGTCAACAGGAGGGAAGTGTGGGATTGGAGTAACAGTTGATAGTGTGAGGGACATTGATGGAAATCAAGAAATACAAGGGAAACTAATATAAGGGGGAATGAAGAAAGAATTCCAAGTATAATAAAGGTCGAATCACCAAAGTGTAGAAGCTGAAGCAAAACAGTTTAGTGCAAAACTCTGTTCTCCAAAGCCACATCACCTTTAACTTCAATTTAGCTTGAAAACAACACCTCCCCCACCAGCCTGATTGCTTGCTATTTCTGCATTTAAAGACAAAAAGGGAGTAAATCCTTTGTACAGAACTGATAGCTGGCAGGACCACTGTGCCAGCCCTATCTGCCAGGCAGGGCCAACTTCCATCCTCCCAGTGGAACTGGGACCTAGAATGCTCCCTGCCTGCTGATGACTGGGAAAGAAAGAACTGAAGCTGATGACCAGAAACACTTTATTCCATTCCAGCAATGCTTATATAGGACAAGAGGAACTGTGATATCTGCAGGGTGACAAGAATTTTAAAAAGCATAGCCTGGGGCAAGTGAGGTGCCAGGAAGAAGATAAGCTTGAACACTGGGGTTTATTAATGCCTCAGCAGCAACACAGTGTAGAGTCGTGGGTATTGTCCCCTTTAACCAGAGCTCTCTGTGAGCGAAGAGGGAAGGCCCAGAGTCAAGTCTGATTAAGAATCATTAATTTTGGGATGGCCTCCCTCTTTGTGCTGTGCTTCTCCATGTCTGGAGCAGTGTCTCTCTGAAGCTTTTTACCTTAAGGAGGATCCCTGAAACAGCTGTTCTATGGAGTCCCTGGAACCGTTGCTCCCCAACAATCTGTCAGCCAGGCTGTTCAGGAACAGCATCGTAGAGGGGATCCAACAAACTACCTGAAATCTTGGTCCTTGGGAATAAACATGGTCTGCAGTGTCAATTCCTTGAACTTTCCCTAACAATAGCAATGTAGATAACCTGACTCCTGGATGCTTTGAGTATAGGTTAAACTTGAGAGCCAAGGGAGGCAGCAGGCTTGAGTGAGTGTTACTGCCCTGTTCATGCTCAATTTTCTGGGGTTAGTACCTGGGGAACGTGTGCATTAAGACTTGTGAAGTCTGCCATAAGTAACTTCCTGTGTAGCATAAATACTAGTGTCCCACCAGCCCCACTGAGCAGCCATCAAGCTGAACCCAAGGCCCACTTGATTTTCCTGGTGTGGGAACTAGTTCCCTTCACTCATTCTCTGGAGTCAGGTTCTCAGGCTGAAGCAAGGATCTGCTGCTTCCTGTAGGAAATGAAAAGTCAGATTTTGACCCTACTCTCAGAGAAAAGCATTATAGGAAGGAGATGAAAAGTGATGTGAGACATATTTATTTAGGAAATATCCAGGGAGCAAGAGAAAAGCACATACACATGACAACACCAGCTTCTCCAGAGGGGAGAGAGTTGGAGTACTAGCTTCTTCAAAGTAGGTTTTATAGAGTTTTCCTAAACTGTTTCATGTTGGGGCTTTCTATATAGATAAGAGTCTGCTACAAGGATATTGTCAAGGGAAGAGCTTGGAACTTTGAGTGACCTTTTTTATTTTATTTTATTTTATTTTTTGGTTTGTCTTTTTTTTTTGGGGGGGGGGGGGACACACCCGGCGGTGCTCAGGGGTCACTCCTGGCTGTCTGCTCAGAAATAGCTCCTGGCAGGCACGGGGGACCATATGGGACACCGGGATTCCAACCAACCACCTTTGGTCCTGGATCGGCCGCTTGCAAGGCAAACGCTGCTGTGCTATCTCTCCAGGCCCAGAGACCTTTTTTATTTTTACAATAGTCTTCTGCTTCTTTTAACCTTCTCTCTGGAGGTCTACACTTCCAGGTGAATGCTTTCTTCATCTCAATGAGTGTCCAGCCTTGATGATTTTAAGATGGTGCCAAAGTTCCATTTTAAATTCACATTGCCAGGGGCTCTGCCTGCCTTCTTCAGTAATATAAATTAGGTCGAGATCATCTCAGAAGGAGAGCACTTACCTTGCATGCGTGAAATCCTGGGTTCAATCTCCAACAGGAAGAGAAAGGAGAGGGGAGAAAAGGAGAAGGGAGCGGTGGGTGAGGGAAGGGAGGGGAGGAGAAAGAAGAGGGAAGGAAGGGGACAGAAGGGAAAATGAAATGGATATAAGCAAACAACAGCTAAGAAATTGTTGACTTGGGGGCCGGGAAGGTGGCGCTAAAGGTAAGGTATCTGCCTTGCAAGCGTTAGCCTAGGACGGACCGTGGTTCGATCCCCCGGTGTCCCATATGGTCCCCCCAAGCCAGGGGCGATTTCTGAGCGCATAGCCAGGAGTAATCCCTGAGCATCAAACGGGTGTGGCCCAAAAACCAAAAATAAAAAAATAAATAAAAAAAAAGAAATTGTTGACTTTAGGTAAAAAATAAAGTTTAAAAGGAAAGAATAAATACTGTGAACATTAAAAACTCCATCTTGCTCCTCACATACGCTTTTTTGTTATTGTTTTGGGGCCATAACTGGTGGTGCTCAGCAGTTACTCCTGGCTCTACACTTAGAAATTGCTCCTGAAAGTCTTGGGGCACTATATGGGATGCTGGGGATAGAACCCAGGTAGGCTGTGTACAAGACAAATACCTTACCCACTGTGCTATTGCTCTGGCCCACAGATGCATTTCTTTTTTTCCTTTTCTTTCTTTCTTCCTTTTTTTTTTTTTTTTTTTTTTTTTGCAGTTTATTTATTTATTGGATTTTGGACCACACCTGGTGACAGCACTCAAAAGTTACTCCTGGTTCTGTGCTCAGAAATAGCTCTTGTCAAGTTCAAGGGACCATAATGGATGCCAGGAATCGAACTGGATTCTTCCTGGGTCAACCGCTTGCAAGGCAAATGCCCTACCACTATGCTGTCTCTACAGCCCCTGCATTTCTCATACTTTTCATTCCCCTTGGCCTTTGCTCTATCTCCAAATCCTAAAGGATATTTTTCATTCATGGTATGTTTAATGTCAAACCAGGTACAGTTATAAATGAAGTGGAGAAAGTAAACATTAGGCCCTGTGGAAAAATTCTTAAAGCTTATCAGTCAAGTCCTGAAGATAGATGTTGTTTAACCAAGCTCTGTAAAAGTTATACAAGGATCATGTCCTTAACCTTGCCCCAGGCAGTCCTTAAACTCTGATGCCAACACAGAATACCTTGAGACAGGAGTCCTTTCTGTCTAATTTATTACCTATTAGATTTTTCTAACTTATTTTTCCAACCCATAGTTTTTATAAACTCATAAGTCCAACCTGAGAGTAAGACGGGCTTGGGAAGTACTGAAAGTCCCACTATCTTCTCAGGTAGCTAAAACCTGCAAAAAATTGATGTGTGTGTGTGTGTGTGTGTGTGTGTGTGTGTGTGTGTGTGTGTGCGTGTGCATCAACCCTTTCTCTTGAGTAATTGGCATCAAGCAGCATGTTACAGTCAATAACAAAATCAGTTTACTACATGGCTTAGTCATGAAGAGAATTTTAGATCATGACAATTTAAACACTAAATTTATTTAGTAAAATTATATTATATTTTTATTGAGAGCATGAAGTATATTACAGAAAGGATAAAGGTCAATGGAGGATATTGGCAAGATGGAGGAGAAAATAGAAATAAATTACCATCTGTATGAAATGTAAGACAATAATATTTAAAAACTGAAAAAGATAAGTAGTAAAAAATGCTTATGATTAGAAATGGATAAATACCAAAAATAATTAGCTAAAATATGAAATTGCTTACAGAAAATAGAAAATTGGAGGAGACAGAAGCCTTTCAAATACTTCTTTCAAATACTGTAAAACTATTTTACACTGCAATCTCATATGTATAAACTTTGTTTTAAAAAATGGATAGTTAAATTGTAAGCAAATTCACTTCTCCAAACGCATTCATTTGTAGGGCTGGAGATGTGATTTACTTGTAGAGTGGATGCTTTGTGTGTGAGGACCTAAGTTCAATCACTAGCATACACAAAAAAATATTGTTTAAGGGTCTGGAGAAATAATACAGTACCTCTTTCCTTTCCCACAGCCTACCTGGTTAAACCCCCAATACCCCATATTGCCACACTGTGACATTAGATACCTCCAGATATATTTGCAGATTTTCCTGGTGCAGTGACCTGATAATTCCCAAGAAATATTTTAGCCAGCAGGCCCATTGGTGGACATTAATTATATCACCCATTACTGGCAATATTTCTGAAATTCATGACATGATAGTGACATTACAATTTCTTATTTTTTTGGCACATTCTCTCCCTTGAAAAATTAGAGGCCAAAATATGGCCTCACTCAATGACTCTGCTCAGGGAAATTTTCAGCACCAAAAGTCTAAAATTGGGCTGGAGAAATAACATGGAGGTCGCGCATTTGCCTTGCATGCAGAAGGATGGTGGTTCGAATCCTGACATCACATATGGTCCCAAGAACCTGCCAGGAGCGATTTCTGAGCTTAGAGCCAGGAGTAACCCCTGAGTGATGCTGGGTGTGATCCTAAAACCAAAAAAAAAAAAAAAAAAAAAAAAAAAGTCTAGGGTTTCCCCTCTGGCCAAATTAATCTGGTTTCTAAAGCAAATTGGTCAGCTAAAATGCAAACCCCCTTTCTGGTTTCAACTTTTAAGTAGTAAACAAACAATTTCTATCTTCCTTGCTAGTTGCTATGGGCTAATCCCCAAATTGTAGCAAAACAAGTTTTCATCTTTTGTATTAAGATCCCCCTTCTCCTTATGTTACTTCCTCCCTTTTAGCTCGGGATTCTTTTCACCTATATTGGCTAGTTTTTGATATGTATGTTTTAGGGCCTGCTGTCATTGTGTCCCTTCTTCTAAGACTCCCGCCTTTTGTCAGGGTGGAAATGCCTTTCATACCTGAAACTGGGATGATTATGGGATGACTGGGTATATATATTACCAACATGGAAGAGTAAATCTGTTTCATGTCTATTGAAGACGCAGATCCCCATACAATTTATTTTTTGTGGTTTCATTATTTCATATTTCGCCGCCTGTGCAACCCACTCTTTCTGAAGTGGATTCATTGAAATCCCACTGATACTGTAGGACAGAAGCTGCCTACCATATGACTCCCAAGCATCACTAAGATTAATTCCTGAGTACCAAGTCAGAAGTAACTCTGAGCATCACCAGGTTTGCCCCCCTAAAAAAATGGATTAATTACATGTATTGATTTGGATAATACATTTTTGAGATAGAAAAATAAAATTTAATCCTTTTCTTTATAGAGTTTGGAATATAAAAGAAAATGACTAGAATACAGTATGAGTATAGTATTAAATAGCAAATAATGAGTGGCCATGAAAACATTTCATTACTTATTTGAAGGCACAGCTACATTTTGTTTTCACTTCCAGTGTCTTCCTCTATTATACCTGGCAAGCAGAAGTGCCTGTTATCTTCATCCATGAACAAAATTAAGTATATTTGAGTACATGTGACATGAAACAAAATAATGCAAACAAAACCAAAATATTTTACTATGTTTATATCATAAAGGAAATAAAACAAGAAGATTTCAAAACAGATATAAAATTTGAATGTGAAAATGGAAGTATAGTGAAGTTTATCCCTGGTGGACAAAGATGTGGAGAATATTAAAGCTGAGAAAACTAAGTTATATTTAAAAAGAGAGATTAAGGGGTCGGCGTGGTAGCACTAGAGGTAAGGTGTCTGCCTTGCCAGCGCTAGCCTAGGACAGACCAGGGTTCGATCCCCCTGCGTTCCATATGGTCCCCCAAGCCAGGAGCGACTTCTGAGCGCATAGCCAGGAGTAATTCCTGAGCGTCACCAGGTGTGGCCCAAAAACCAAATAATAATAATAATAATAATAATAATTTAAATTAAAAAGAGATATTAAAATGGTGTTACTTAGCTTGTCAACAATAATCATGGGTAAAACAACCCAAAACTCAGTGACTATCAAGGTTTTTTGTTTTTTTTTTTGGTTAGTTCCCTTGCAGGTCACCTGTTCTTGACTGATGTACTGAATTTATCAGACTTGAATTTCAATTCTAGGTTACCAGACGTTTCATCCTCTTTGTGAGACAGGAGAATGGCCAGTGTAAATATGATATAGAACTGACCTATATGAAAAAATTTTTTAAAGTTTTCTTTGCATATCATGGAAAAGCATTCTCTTATGCAGACATTGTAAAACTTAATGACAAAAACCATTCTCATTCCTTTACGCAAACATCTATGCGTATACACAAAGTCTATTAAGAGCTATCGCACTCCATCCTTTAGCATGTCAGCAGCACGCCCTTTCCTTCTATGATCAGACTTTCTTGCAAGTTTTCCTGTAGTGCCTGGAAGCTTAATATATATTTGGCAAAGGAGTTAATGTGTGATGTCAAAAGTTGAGAATAATAAGGGTCAATATGAAGACTAAATTAAATAAATTTAAGGTGAAGGATCAAGTGACCAATGGAAGATTTCTAGCCTTATTGTACACTCATTATATCATGGCAGCCTCATTGTATCAGTAGATCATTTCCAGCCTTATTATATACTCATTATATCAGATATCATAGCAAATCCCAGAAATGATCAAATATGATTAGATCTTCATGACATCTTGACTCCAGAAAATCACCATAGCAAAATCTTCTCTGACATTTTACACACATTCTGCCCTTGCTGATTTACCCATTTATATATTCACATATCTAGAAATTTGGGTAGAAACAGTGTTACTCTAGAGAACGAGGTAGGAAAATCTGCACCACAGGTTAGATAGGCCCTTGAAATCACGTGGTCTAGTCCTGATGCATGATGGGACCATACATGTGCTTCTGACTGTCGGCTGTCCACATCTTTCTGCCCACAGCCCATCTGTCAGAGTTGTATGGATCTAGAGTAATGTTATAATTATCCAATGGCCCTGCACATAACAAATATTCTTCATCCCTGATCTAAAGTATACACTTATAGCTGCACTCTGCTCTTTTCAGTGTGTGCATCTAATAAAGTATTAGAATGATCCTACTCTGATCCTTTGAGGGAATACTCTTGCTTTTAATTAAGTCCTTATCTTAGAAACAACTCTCTTTAGTTGACTCCTGCACTTTCTTGAATGTAGACTTTGCTTTAATAAACTTTGTGCTTTATTTCTCTGACTTGCATCTTGAATTCTTTCCAGTTATGGAGCTCTGAAACACAACTTTAGCCCTGACTGAGATTTTCTCACAACATTTGTACCAAGAATTAAGTGAAAGAGGCTTAAATCATGATGGAGACAGAAGAGCAAGAAGTCAGGCATATCTCAAGCATCTAGATTAGAAGTTTTCAAACTTATTTGTCCTGTTGCAATCTTTTCAGGAAAAAAATAATTACTCCATGTTCCCCTGGAAGTCTATCTCCTTTCCATGAACAAATAGAAAGTGATCCCCAGTTAAGCATTCTACTGTGTCCCTGAATCTTTCTAATGCCTCCTAAGGGGTAATAGTACCCTCTTTGGGGAGCACTTGTCCATAAATATGCATCAGCCAAGTAATAGCATGGATCAATTTAACACAAATGAATAAGAGAAGCACATTCTACCCTCATTAGAGATTTGCAAAACACTAATTTCTCAGCAATATCTTATACTTTCACATTGTGCTTGGCATCAGTGTGAATGCATGTGCCTTTTGGAGATTCTTATTTGCATTTCTCTGAGAAACAAGGTCAGAATGTCGCTATTACTGCACTCTTGAAATGCGGTAGGTGTGACTGAACAATTGAATTAGGGCTTTGCTTACTGTATTATTGATTTAATGTAAATAACCTCACATGACTTTTAGTTGCCATATGGAATATGCAGCTCTAAGTTCAAATTGACATTTTGATCGGAGGATTCCATTTTACATAATAGATTTTGAGATTGTAGTTTTCTTTGCTTATAGATACTATCACACATTTTAGAATTCTTGTTTTGTTTTGGGGCCACACCCATCAAAGCTCAGGGGTAACTTATGGCTCTACACTTCCGGTGGAATCACTCCTGTTGGGCTTAGAGGACCCTATTAGCTGTTGGGAATCAAACTCAGGTTAACCACTTGCAAGGTTAGTAACCTATCCACTGTGCTATTTCTCCAGTCCTTTGGAATATGTTTTAATGACACAATTATTCTTTATGAAGTTGAAAATGTTAAAAAGACCAAAATAAGGGGCCGGGAAGGTGGCGCTAGAGGTAAGGTGTCTACCTTGCAAGCGCTAGCGTAGGACAGACCGCGGTTCGATCCCCCGGCGTCCCATATGGTACCCCCAAGCCAGGGGCGATTTCTGTGCGCATAGCCAGGAGTAACCCCTGAGTGTCAAACGGGTGTGGCCCAAAAACAAAAAACAAACAAACAAACAAACAAAAAAAAGACCAAAATAATTCTGGATAACTACTGCTTCCATGAACCTGGCCATATGTGTTCTGGGACAAGAAATTCTAGGAGGGCCGGAGAAATAGCATAGAGGTAGGGTGTTTATCTTGCATGCAGAAGGACAGTTGTTCAAATCCTGACATCCCATATAGTCTCCAGAGCCTGCCAGGAGCGATTTCTGAGCAAAGAGCCAGGAGTAATCCCTGAGTGCTGCAGGGTGTGATCCCCCCAAAAACAAACAAACAAACAAACAAAATTCTAGGAGAGGATCTAGGTTTCTCTTCATTAAAGGAAATAAAAGAGGCTGGAGAGATAGCACAATAGATTAAGCACCTGCTTTTCATGCTGCCAACCTGGCTTTTATCCCTGGCACTCCCAATGGACCTCTGAGCCTATCATGAGTGATCTGAGTTGTAAAAAGCCCTGGGCACTGCTGGTTGTGGCCTAAAAAACAGAATAAATGAATTAGGGAAATAAAGAGAAAACTTTTTAAAATGGTGCAACAGTAACTGATAAACAATTTCTTATAAATAAATAATGAGCTGAAGGGAGAAATGTGTTCACAAATTATAATACACAATGAAGAAACAGAATTTTAATGCAAGACAATATCCACTGATGTCAGCGTGGGGAGTATTCAACTTAACAATGTTTTCTGCTGTATTTTCTACCAAATTGCACATTTTTTTTGCTCATTTATGAAGGAAAATATCTTTAGACTATTCCAGGTGGAACACAACAGCATTCACAAAGACATTTTGTAAAATATTGTAAAAGCAATAATAGGAGCAGCTAGTTCCTTATGAGCAAAGAAGAAAGACTGAAAAATCAAATGCTTCCTCCTCATTCTTTGTCTCTTGGAGTTCTTTGTAAAGCCAGATTTCACATTGTAATCTTACAGCAATCAACAAGCTTTAATCATTATCAAAATAATTTAATATAATTTTCACTTATAAATTGGAACACTGAGGCATAAAAGCAGTGCTGTGCTGGGAGATTCAGACATATTTTCGTGGGAGTGGGAATTGGTTCGACTTCTCTGGCTGTATGTTTCAAAAGCTTAAAAGCATGCCTATCCTTTGTGTATATTTTATGTCTCCTGGCAGTTTGTTTGTTGCCAGGATATTCTCCCAGTTAATAATGGAATCCTAAGCAAAAGTAGTGTTGCATAATATAGGGAGTGGGGTGGGAGGAGGTTATTAGTTTAAATAATGATGTATTTGGCCAAGTAAAAATTGCATCGATACATAAAAGAAACGGAATGATCCACACCTGTATTTTTATTTACCTTTATTTTCTATAGAAAAAGTACTGTTTATAAGTATTTACATGTCAAGATATATATTTTTCCTTTGCAAGAAACATTTTCAAATGATAAAATAAAAGGAAGGAGTGACTTATTGCAATGACTAGAGGTAGTAGTATATTTATCTGTGCCATGCTCACATACACATTGGAACACTGTGCCAGAGACTGCACTTTCTGCTATGGCCCCAGAGGGTACCAGGCAGCAGAGACAGTATGGAGTACATGTGGGAGGTACCCAGGACTGAACTCTTGGCCTCATGCTTGCATGAGCCACTGCATCATCCCCCAGGCACTAGAATTTGTCACTGTTGTTCCAGCCAGACAATCACACTAAGAGAAAGTTCAGCTCCCATTTCATTCTTAGCAGAAGCATTCTTTTTTTTTTTTTTGGGGGGGGGGGGATGTTGAGTCCACCTGGCAACGCTCAGGAGTTACTCCTGGCTCTATGCTCAGAAATCGCTCCTGGCAGGCTCGGGGGACCATATGGGATGCTGGGATTCAAACCACCGTCCTGCATGCAAGGCAAACACCCTACTTCCATGCTATCTCTCTGGCCCAGAAGAAGCATTCTTCAAAGAAATAACTGTCCATCAGCAGATCAAAATAAAAAAATTTTTGTAATATCTACATTTTATTTACTTGTTAAGAAGTTCAAATCTATATTTATCATATTCCTTCAGTAACAGTATTTCAAACCACAGTGCCTAAAGAAGAAACTAGGAAGAGGGAGGGTGAGGGAAAGAGAGGAGAGAGAGAGAGAGAGAGAGAGAGAGAGAGAGAGAGAGAGAGAGAGAGAGAGAGAGAGAGAGAGAGAGAGAGAGAGAGAGAAGAAAATATCTGCCATGGGGGAGGGCAAGTGAGAAACATTAGAGGGACAATTGGAGGAGGAAAATGTGTACTGGTGAAGGAATGGATATTGGAACATTGTATGACTTAAACTCAAATCATAAATAACATTGTAACTATGTGTGCCATGGTGATTCAATTTTTTTAATTATTAATTAAAATAAAATAGCTTAAATCCTAACAAGGTATCACACGGATTCTGTGTTCCAAAGCCTTAATAGTACAGTTGCTTTGGAATTTGACTAGAACCCTGCCACTATTTTATGTCCAAAAACATTAATGAGTTGCTCTTCCCCTGATTACTCTGGTTATGTTGGGTTTGCCATCAGGCATTTCTGATTATTTATTTTGCATACAGTTTTCTCTCTTGCCCTGATAAAATTCTGTTTCATCTGTGTTGGTTAGAGATATAAAATATAATGTCCATGTGTTGGGTGAGGCCGTCCCAGGCACCACGTTTCTAGCCCCTCGGGCAGACAGGTCTGAAGATGCTGGGATAATGGTGGAGAAATAATTCACAAGCAGTCAGTTAAAATTTCATTGGAGTCAGCTTGCTTTTATTCCATGGCCCTATCTACCATATGCTTTTCCTCACATGTGTTTCTCTGCTAAACTTTCTGCTGCCCTCCTCTCTCTCCCTCCTGTTTACTTCTCTCTTCTCCCACCTCCCCACAGCCAGACATTTTATTCTTTATTTAAAACAACCTGCCCCATCACAGGTGTGGGCAGGTCTAATCATCCAAGTGGGATTAACATCTCAAAAGAAAGTTTAGGTAAAAGAATTACACATCTGGCCATAAACATCTTTAGTTTCTAGAAAATCTGTGTGTTTCCTTTGCTTCTAGAGGCTTGGTTTATAGCCAGCAAAGATTATCTTGGACCAGTTTCTCAGTCATATCAATTACTCAGGAGGCATCCTTGGGCTCCATAATGATGGAAAGAGAGTAATCTGGAGAGAGAAAAAAAAAAAAAACTTTGGGTATCTCTCTAGAAAATACAAAATCAGCACACAACATTCTCCAAAACAAACTAGAGCATCTAAATGAAGAGAGGATGTCCTGGAAATTTTATGTGAGACCTCAACTATATAAATCTTTATTTAAGCACCATGATTACAAGCATGCTTGTAGTTGGTTTCAGTTATAAACAGAATACCCCCCCAAAACCAATGCAATATTCTCATCACCAATACCCTCACTCTCCCCCACCCCTGCCTGTATTCACGACAGACATTCTACTTCTCTTATTCTTTAACATTGTCATGTTAGTTGTTAGTGTAGTTATTTCCCTAAGAGAGTTCACCACTCTTCGTGGTGAGCTTCAAATTGTGAGCCGGTCCTTCCAGCCCTTCCAGCCCTTAACTCTATTGTCTCTGGGCCTTATTACAGTAATGTCTTTAATTTTTCCTAAAATCCATAGATGAGTGAGGATATTCTGTGTCTATGTACATGGAGTCTATTATGTTAAGTGAAATAAGTCAGAGGGAGAGAGATAGAGACCTCAACTATAAACCACATTAGGAAAGAGCAAGCCTGGAACACTCAAAGGAGAAAGTTCTCGCTAAGGGAGAAGGTATCTAGAGACTGCTGTGTCTTGATGAAGTACCAGGTAAAGGACAAGCTCTAGACTAACCAACCGGGGATCACCTGAATTTCTGTAGACTTCCAGGCTATTTTAAAGAGTCATCAGGTGAAAATTGGTAAATGAGGACCACAGCATAAGAATTTAGAGCCAAACTGCAGGACAGGGGGCCACAGAAGAATACAAGAATATAAGGGGTCACAGTTGGGAAAAAGATTGTAAAGCAGTGCTTTAGACTGTTTCCCTAAGTGAGTGCTACTGCACTAAGGGGTGCTTTTGGGGTGAACTTTATCTTTACCCACTTAAAGAAGGTGTATTCCTAGAGGCCTGAAAGAAACAAATTGTACCTCTAGGAGTAACCCTCACACACACAAGTGAGTTTGGCCTCAATAAGCACTTCCTTTTTTCATTCCTGCAAATAAAGTAGTCATATATACAAAGAGGTGTTGAGTAATTTCTGTGTGAAAAGGGGGTGATGAGTCAAATAAGTTTAGGGGCCTCTAATTTAGGAAGATGCACTCTCCTTCGGAGTGACATAATATACACTCAAAATAAACCCTGGGAAGCCTGGCCTCTGACACAATGAAACAGTAAAAATATTATGGAGTGATTTGCTTTATACAGTGGTGGAAAAGTTCTGATTGTTTAGGTGGTTTCCCAAAAGCATCTATGGGCTGGATTTTTTCAAAAACCCATCAATAGAAAAGCCTTCTCAGACTGCATTTGAAAACAACTACAGTGGTTACAGCCTAGAAAAAAAAGGTTTTTATTACTAGAAGGAAATAGGCTTTGTCTACAAATGCTTCGTTTTTATTGCCTCCACTTGGACAAGTAAAGAACTGAAGATACACTTGAAACATCTCTAACTTCAAATGTCAGTGTGGGGCTGAGTCCCCAGCTAAGCAGACCCCACCAGCAGAGGACTCCAGGAAAACAGGAGTTGTAGCCAAGCATGTATGTGAAAGTGGCCTTCCTTTCTCAGGCTTCTAGGAGCCACTTCCGCCTGCAGAACCCTTGAAGTCTCCACTGCTGAAGTTCTAGGAAACTTCAGGTTAACCAGAGCCACTGCCACACAGCACACCCCAAGCAGAAGTGAGAATACCTCATCCTTTTTCTCCTCATCTTCTTTCTACTCCTAGAGACTAGAGACTCCTGTGTTAATGTAAGAAAAAAAAATTCTTTCCATTTCACCAACCACGTACCTTTGACCCAGGAAGAGAATTTACATTGAGATGGATGAATATTAGAGAGCTATTGCTTGGCTCCAACGCCAAGCTTGGTTATGCAACTCCTCCGCCATTAGACTCCTCCTTCTTTTGGCAGGGATGTGGTGAGAAAGAAACTCTCACCCACTGTTTATGGGAATGCTGCCTGTTCCAACCCCTATGGAAAACAGTTCTCGGTAAACTCAAAATTGAGCTGCCATACGCCCCAGCAATCCCTCTTCGGGGCATCTATCCTCAGGACAGAAAAATAATCATCCAAAAGAATGTATGCACACCACTGTTCATTGCAGCACTCAGTACAATAGCTAAGACTTAGAATCAACCTAGATGTCCAACAACAGACAAGTGGTTTATGAAGATGTGGTATACAATCAGGCAATTTGCAGCTACATGAATGGAACTGGAAGACATTATGTTAAATGAAGTAAGCAAGAAGAAGAAGAAGAAGAAGAAGAAGAAGAAGAAGAAGAAGAAGAAGAAGAAGAAGAAGAAGAAGAAGAAGAAGAAGAAGAAGAAGAAGAAGAAGAAGAAGAAGAAGAAGAAGAAGAAGAAGAAGAAGAAGAAGAAGAAGAAGAAGAAGAAGAAGAAGAAGAAGAAGAAGAAGAAGAAGAAGAAGAAGAAGAAAGAAGAAGAAAAACAGAATATTACTTTTTGCTTGTTTGTTTGTTTGTTTGTGGACTACATTGAGCAGCGCTCAGGGGTTACTCCGGGCTCTGAGCTCAGAAATTGCTCCTGGCAGGCACAGAGGACTATATGGGATGCTGGGATTCGAACCATCATTGGTCCTGGGTCAGCTGCTTGCAAGGCAAGCGCCCTACTGCTGTGCTATCTCTCCTCCCCCCTCCAGAATATTACTTCTATGTGATATTTAGAATAACTGCATGAAGAAATGCAATGGTCTAAATGGGATTTGTCTTGAACTCCCTTGGCTCCAGAGTATAGCAAGGAGAAGGAAAGAAACTGAGTGGAAGAAAAGAACACAAATGTGAAAGAATGGAGACCAGGAGTTAGACAGTCTCGGGTGCATTAGTAGTATTAAGAAAGGACAGAACTAAATAGCCAAACCAAAGGCAACAACGATGGAACCAAGAGACCCAAACTTTAACAATCTAAACTTAAAATGGGCCTGTCATAAAAAAAAAATGGGCCTGTCATACTGGCAGACTGAGAGTCAGGGGGGTTGTATGGGATGCACTTGGGGAACATTTGGAAGGAGGTGGACACTGATGATGGGATTGGTCCTAATACATTGTATGTCTGAAATGTATGAAACCCAACTATGAAGAACTTTGTAAATCACAAAATAGTTTCAATAAAATTAAAATTAAAAAAAAAAAACCTGTGATACTCAGACAATCATGTTCATGGTTCATTGCTAGTGCTAGAGGAAATGCTGCTCAGGATGTGCCTGCCAGGACCTACCAGGGATGCACCAGCATTTTTGGGGAGTTAACATGGATGCTAGAGGCATAATCTCTGTCTCCTGGACCCAGCAGTTTTTGTTTTATTTAGGGTTTTTTTTTTGGGGGGGGGCACATCTGGAAGTATTCAGGGCTCTTTGGTCTCTAATGTTTAAGGAGTTACGTAAGTTTTATGGCTTTAGATCGCCTTCTGTGCTGTTAAATATTATAATGTGTTACAATCTGGGGACTTGAGGGACAAAGTAATTGTACATGGATTCTATTTTGTTTGTCTTAATGTTCTTTGGCTGAAAGTTCAAAGTTAAGATATCAGCAAGGGGACTTCTGAGAATTATGTTATGGGTGATTGTCCTTCCACTGTAACTTTACCTTGTCCTCTTTATTTGCATCTTTGTTCTCATAATTAAAAATAAAAAAATTATAAAAAAAAAACTGGGAGAGGGCCAGAGCAGTGGTGCAAGGTGTCTGCCTTGACCGCACTAGCCTAGGACGGACCACAGTTCAATACCCGGGCATCCCATATGGTCCCCCCAGCCATAAGTAAGTTTTGAGCGCATAGTCAGGAGTAACCCCTGATTGACAACGGGTGTGGCCCAAGAACAAACAAAAAAAAAAACTGGGAGAAATAAAAAATAATCCTCCTCCCTGTGATTTCATGACAGCCTCACCCATCAGGGAGTCAGGCCACCAATTTAATGATAATCCAAATCTGAACACAGCTCAGACTCAAATTAATATGCACCCTGCCCCCACTTCCATACTCAGTCCTTCCTTTCCATGCAAGTCCCCTTCCACACACAAAGATTGAACATACAACTCTGGTGACTCACAGTAAGGACCCCAAAGGAGTAAGCAGAGGGCCAGAGGTGGAGTATCCCCCAGATTGAACCTAAGAAGACAAACTTTGAGAAAAGTAAGTTTGTCAGGGATGGGGCCACTCCTTGACTTCTCCTTGATTCAGTGCCAGAGGGTTGCTCCTGAGTAATTAGCAGAAAGAGAGTGCCTAAAGAAGCCCATTAGAACCAAAAAAGGTCAAACTTTCCCACCTCTGCCACTTCCCAAAACAGTCCCAGAAGCAGAGAAAGATATTAAAATTCTCTCATCCTTCTCACCCTTGTAAGGGGCTTCCAGGCCATGTTCTGATTTTTAGGTACTTTCTACCCAAGTAACTTTAAACAGACAATTCCCAGAGCACTTGTGAACCCCCAAACAACTATCAGTGGCCCAGCCCTGCCACCCTTTCTTTCTTCATTGAAGAGCCATTCCTGAAAACAGGCCATGGAAGATAATATTAGTCTGCATATCAGCCACCTACCTTCCTTCAAATAAAAACATGGGTCAAAGCAATAATATGGCCAATAGGACACTTGCCTTGCAAGCAACCAACCTGGATTCCATGCCACGATTCCATGCCTGAAGGCATGTGGTCCAAAGAGCCCTGAGTACTTCCAGATGTGCCCCCCCCAAAAAATAACCTAAATAAAACAAAAGCTGCTGGGTCCAGGAGACAGAGATTATACCTCTAGCATCCATGTTAACTCCCCAGAAATGCTGGTGCACCCCTGGTAGGTCCTGGCAGGCACATCCTGAGCAGCATTTCCTCTAGCACTAGCAATGAACCATAGACATGATTGCCTGAGTATCACAAAGATATTCTGGGATCCCTGAGTGCCACCTATAAAATACAAGTACCTAGGCCGGAGAGATAGCATGGAGGTAAGGTGTTTGCCTTGCATGCAGAAGGACGGTGGTTCGAGTCCCGACATCCCATATGGTCCCCCGAGCCTGCCAGGAGTGATTTCTGAGTGTAGAGCCAGGAATAACTCCTGAGCACTGCCGGGTGTGACCCCCCCCTAAAAAATATAAATACCTCCAAAATACAAAATAAAATTTAAACAACTAGCAATGAACATCCTGAAGGTGATGCATGCACAACCATAGAAATAATCTTTTCACCCAATATTATATCACAATTCACAAGGCTTCTCTCCTACAATGCATGTCTTATTTCACATTAACAATAGCAAACATCCACAATAGCTTATTTCTAAACTGCATACAATTCTTTTTCCCTTTTGTTAACCATTTGAGTATTTCTTACTAACTATTCGAAGTATTTCCTCCCTTCCTAGTGCTTGCAGGCACTAAGACACATTTAGAGCCAGGGCTTTTCCTTCCTTCCTCAAAAAATGTCACACATAGATAAGGCTAAAGGAAAAACAAAACAAAATCATGGAAAGGAAAGCCATTCAATATCTCATCATGCTTTCAATTTTTCTTTGTGCAATGCTTCAGTAATTGGCAATGTTTTCTTTCAAGCAAGGAAATTCTCTGAAGAATTTAATTAGATCCTTTCCAGCAATGCCAATAATTGCATTAGGAGCTGCCCATGTTATTACTTTGAGAAATGGTTTAATAAATAGACCTCAAAAATGAAAGCCAATGACAGTAGCATAGAAAAAGTGTGTCTTGGAACCAGAGAGATAGCATGGAGGTAGGATGTTTGCCTTGCATCTAGAAGGACAGTGGTTTGAATATCTGCATCCTGTATGGTCCCCCAAGATTGTCAGGAGTGATTTCTGAGTGTAGAGCCAGGAGTAACCCCTGAGCACTGCCGGGTGTGACCCAGAAACCAAAAAAAAAAAAAAGAAAATGTGTGTCTTGGCAGTCTACATTGAGATTCCAATGGTGAGTTTGTGAGTTGATTTGGGGAAGCAACATAAAAATGTGGAAATCTTGAAAAAGAGAAGGGACAAATCCTGGATGAGTTACCACCAGGAATCACCACTAGGCAAGTGAGTTTTATTCCACAGGGACCCTGTGGGAGAGAGGGGAACACAGCACAGAAAAGTTGGAATATTGATCCTACAGCTCTCATCTCCCCTTGGTGAGGATTACCCACAAGATTCTGACACCTCATGCTTTGGGGGTACTCTTTCAAGGGATAGGATGAGCTGAGGTGGAATTAGAGAAAGACCTTTAGCACAGAAGATACTTGGAAACTGGAAAATTCAAGATCCAGATGATGCCCAATCAAGTTCCTGACTATTTTCCTGCTCCAGGCAGCTACTATCTTGCTGTGTCCTCTCTTGAAGGAGAAATTTATCTTGTGTAATTAAAAATAAAATTATTGGGCAGATAGGGACTCTGAGAAAGATTTTCTTCTTGAGGAAAAAGAAAATCAAATACTTTTAGGCATTAAGTACTATAATCTTCCCAACCCATTTTCCAGTTCCAGCCTCATGTTGAATTCATTCTGGTAAATAGCTCATCTGTAGGTAAACACAACTGGGTGCTGGATCAGACATCCTATTAACATATTCCAGGAACATCAAGTTCTTAGATTATAGATTGCAGTTAGCTCATGCCTAGATAATGTTCCTACTCCAGGCCCCCAAAGTATTAAATGATCTCTTTGATCAGTCAGAATATTGAAAATTTCCAGGCACACACCAAAAGAGAAAAACTTTGTCTCTTCCTAGCTGAGTTTAAATGTAAACTTCTCCTCTATTAAAGACCTCTGGCTTGTCAAAATTCTATAAACCAGTAGTCTGTGTTTTTTTTGTTTTTGGTTTTTTTTTTTTTTTTGGTTTTTGGGTCACACCCGGCGGTGCTCAGGGATTACTCCTGGCTGTCTGCTCAGAAATAGCTCCTGGCAGGCACGGGGGACCATATGGGACACCGGGATTCGAACCAACCACCTTTGGTCCTGGATCGGCTGCTTGCAAGGCAAACGCCACTGTGCTATCTCTCCAGGCCCAGTAGTCTGTGTTTAAATGGCAAAGCTTTGAAAGATGTTCAGTTTGTTTTCTTCCCCGGGGCATCTCGACACTCTGAAAAAAATTTAGTTCTTTTATATCCCAGTACAGGCATGCTTTGTATCTCTTAATACTTCTTATTGAAAGTTAACTTGTAGAATCAAGTAAGGGAAGGATCCACATGTTACAAAGATCCCAGGAGACACTAGCTATGATTTGGGGTTACAACAAGGCCTCATACATAGCTCACCAGAAAGGAAAAGAGAAAAATTTTATGATTCAGGGGAATGCAGAAACAAAGGTTAGATGAGTAGATGAGAGAAATAATCACCCTCAGAACATCATTAAACTAATTTCCTCACATCTTCAAGGCCCTGAGGCTCTCATCACAAGGAATTTACAACTGTACAATTAAAAAAGATAAAAACTTTCTATATACCTCCACTCTCTTCTAACTACTACTGATTCCTGTTCTCTTATGTCCCAGGATAATAAAACTTCTCAGAACAGCAATCTCTATAACCACACGTATTCTATTCCCTCAACTGTCTTGTTTTTTTCAATGTTAAGGATCAAATCCAGGGCCTCATGGTTATAAAGCACAAACTCCACTACTGAGCCACATGTTCCACTACAAAGTTTGGTTGACCCTGAATCTACTTGCTCTATTGAATCTGCTCCAATCACATCTCCAGTGACAATCTCTCCATCACCAGCTCCACCAAAGCACATGTCCTAACTTCGATCTTTGCAGTTATCTCTGGCCTTTCAGAAACATGCCTCCCTCAGCTTCCAGAACTCTCCCGGTATTCTCTCCCAGCTCACCAAACCTTTCCTCTCTGGCTCTCTTCCCAGGCACTCTTCCTCCATCTGTACAGTAGCAGATTTTATTTAAGAATCTGCTAGAAATACAGAATCTTGAATTCTATCCTGGACTTGCTAAAACAGAATATCTGGTGTGAAGCACAGCTCTCTGGGGTTTACCAAGTTTTCTAAGGGGACATGTGGTTAAGATTGGAGAACTGCAGATCTAAAACTCAAGTGTTCCTGCCATCTCAATCTGACCCACATATTTGAAGATCTATAAATGAACTGTAGAAACTCTACCACCAATTTCTTGTTCCAAGGCCCACAGTGAATGCCCTAAGCCTGGATAATGCTGAACGCTACATATATAACTTTTTCCTTCCATATACCTATGACAAAGTTAAATTTCAAAAGTAGTTGCAATTATAGCTAATAATAAAATAGAGCAATTGGGAATCTATATATATGGCTCAAATAGTAGAGTGCAAGTTGTACCTGCCAAACTCTTGGTTGGGCCCCTTGTACTACATAGTTGCCTGAGCAACTCTGGTTATTTTTTAATCCACCTGTTTCCCCCTTCCAAATAAAGGACTATTTTGTATGTTTGTTTTTGATAATAATATCTTTATTTAGGCACCATGGTTTCAAACACGTTTGTAGTTGGGTTTCAGTCATAAAAAAAAAAAAATACACCCCTCCTTCACCAGTACAACCTTCCTGCTACCAATGATCCCTTTCTCCCTCCTCCCCCACCCCCTGCCTGTATTCGAAACAGGTATTCTATTTCTCTCACTCACTACCATTGTCATGATACTTGTTAGTGCAGTTATTTCTCTTAGCTGCACTCACCACTCTTTGTGTTAAGCTTGATATCATGGGCTGGTCCTTCCAGCCCTCATCTCTATTGCCCCTGGGTTTTATTACAATAATGTCTTATATTTTTCTTAAATTACAGATGAGTGAGACTAATCTTTGTCTATCTCTCTTTCTCTGACTTATTTCACTCAGCGTAATAGTTTCCATGTCCATCCATGTATAAGAAAATTTCATGACTTCATTTTTCCTGAAAGTTACATAGTATTTCATTGTGAGAATATACCAGAGTTTCTTTAGCCACTCATTTGTTGTCAGGCATCGGGGTTGTTTCCAGATTCTGACTATTGTAAATAGCATTGCAATGAACATAGGCGTACAGAAGGCATTTTTGTATTGTGTTTTAATCTTCCTAGGGAATATTCCTATGAGCAATATTGCTGGATCATATGCTCACCCTGAGCATATGTTGTGTGGCCCACACAACAACTAATCAAACAGAATTATCATAACATACTTTTTAAAAAAGAAAAAGTTACATGAACATGATTTCTCTTCCAAAGTAAGTTTATGTGATATTTTGGGACCATGTTTGACAAGTGGTCACTGGAACTTTAGAAAGTAAAAGTTTACTTCTATATGCACTGCCTTAGCACCCATCTTCCTTGCCACACCATCCCACTGAGTTCCAAGAACCCTGGGCTCATCCATTGGTGTTACGTAGGCATCTTTAGTTCACTTACCCAAAACAGCAGGACCTTCTCTCTAATGTAACCCCTCAAATACTGATTCCTTCATATATTACCACTTCAGAACTCTTCATTCACCATCATCTTCCATCAAATGCCATTTTCTCTCCCCTAGACCACTGTCAACATCCCACTTCCATATGTGCAGCCCTGAGATTCATATATCAGTCATAGTGGTCGTTTAGGAAAGTAAATTGGGGATCAGAGTGATAGCACAAAAAGAAAGGGCTTGGAATGACTCCTGAGGAGATTACCCACAGTACAAGGTTTATTCTCAGCACTGTTCCCCTGCCTAGGGAAGACCTCACAACCGTAATGTTTGGGGTGCACGTGCACTACAGGAAAGCATGAGATCTCTGCATCATGCAATCACCATGAGCACTGTAACCAAGTGCATCACACCCAAATATCACAGCAGTAACATGGTAGGGAGGTGAGGAAAATCAGATCATGACACCCACAAACACACCTAAATCTTCAAGAATGGGGCTGTAACAATCACGCCCTTCTGTCACTCAAGAACGACTCCAGCCAAACAAGGGTTTTTCTGTAAAGGGTTTAATAGGACAAAACAGGTAGGAATGGGAACCAGGGTCTTACAGCAATGCCATTCAGAATGTCCAGTCAATATCCCTACAACCAATAACTCTTCACCAATAACTCTCTCCACCTATAACTCCCCCCCACCACCAACAACAACATAAACACATACAAAGTATTCCAGCAAGGATTATTATGCACCCAGGGCAAGTGCTTCTCAGTTTGACCTGGAAATTTCTAATTGAGAGGACCCCTTATTCTTAAAAGTGACAGACCCATTTTTTGGAATACTTCTCCAACATGAGTCTATGTGATAGTATGGAGCTTAAGACCACCTTTGGTTTACATGTAGCTGATCCTGGTTCCATGACTGACACCACATAATTCTCCTGAGCTCCACCAGGTATGATCCCTGAGGATAGAGCCAAGAGGAAACCCTGAACATTAATGGGTATGGCTCAAAAAAAAAAAAAAAAAACCCAAGTCAGGAGATAATATAGCCATTAAGAATATGCTAAACCCAGGTTTGGTTCTGGCACAACATGATCTGCCCCAACATTACTGGGTGTAGCCTAGATATTATCTCTCATTAAGCACCCCTGGGTATGACCTAAATAATCCCCAGCACCATATGGTCTACCTTTGCATAGCATCCTCTTGAATTCCAGGTGGGATCCCTGGGCCAACTGAGCATTGCTTAGGAATCAGTCCCAAATAAAACTTCCTCTCATATTTCAACTAAAATCTAAAGTCCTTCAATGAGTAAAAATAAAAAATGACCAGACCTAAATACCAAACCCAAAGTTAACAACCATGGAATCAAGAGTCCCAAATAATAAGCTATTCACAAAAGGAACCTGTTATACCAGCAGTCCAGGGGTCTAAGGGTGGACAAGATACATGCTACGAAAAGGCACAGTAGGTGGTCAACATGGGTGATGGGAATTGCTTCAATTCACTGGCACTTTGTTTTGTTTTGTTTTGTTTTTTGGGGGGGGCACACCCGGCGGTGCTCAGGGGTTACTCTTGGCTGTCTGCTCAGAAATAGCTCCTGGCAGGCATGGGGGACCATATGGGACACCGGGATTCGAACCAACCACCTTTGGTCCTGGATCGGCTGCTTGCGAGGCAAACGCCGCTGTGCTATCTCTCCGGGCCCATTCACTGGCACTTTGTATCATCAACATAACTGTGAAAGATTTGTAATTCACATTGGCCTCAATAAACACTATTAAAAAAATCTAAAGTCCTTTGACATCAAAGGTCAGACCATAATGATCTAATTCACACAAGGTGTTTATTCTTTAATTGAAAGCATTCTTTGACAAATAAGAGCAATGCAGACTTTGACTTCCTTAGCTTTTCCATGTTTACTGAGAAGTTCCTAGGTGACATTTAGGCAGGATGTAGGTGATGGAAAGGCACATTCTCAAAGAAAGACTTGGTGAGACCAGAGAGATATACAGCAATAGGACATTTGCCTTGCATGCAGCAGACCCAGATTCAATTTTCAGCATCCCATATGGTACCCTAAGTACTGGAAGAAAAAAGGGAGGGAGGAGGGAGGGAGGGTGGAAGGGAGGAAGGAAGGAAGGAAGGGAGGGAGGAAGGAAGGAAGGAAGGAAGGAAGGAAGGAAGGAAGGAAGGAAGGAAGGAAGGAAGGAAGGAAGGAAGGAAGGAAGGAAGGAAGGAAGGAAGGAGGGAGGAAGGAGGGAGGGAGGAGGAAGGAAGGAAGGAAGGAAGGAAGGAAGGAAGGAAGGAAGGAAGGAAGGAAGGAAGGAAGGAAGGAAGGAAGGAAGGAAGGAAGGAAGGAAGGAGGAAGAAAGGAAGGAAGGAAGGAAGGAAAAAAGGAAGGAAGGAAGGAAGGAAGGAAGGAAAAAAGGAAGGAAGGAAAAAAGGAAGGAAGGAAGGAGGAAGGAAGGAAGGAAGGAAGGAAGGAAGGAAGGAAGAAAGAAAGAAAGAAAGAAGAAAGAAAGAAAGAAAGAAAGAAAAGAAAGAAAGAAAGAAAGAAAGAAAGAAAGAAAGAAAGAAAGAAAGTAAGAAAGAAAGAAAGAAAGAAAGAAAGAAAGAAAGAAAGAAAGAAAGAAAGAAAGAAAGAAAGAAAGAAAGAAAGAAAGAAAGAAAGAAAGAAGGAAGGAAAATGCAAATCAAAATGATAATGAGATATTATCTCACACCTGTGAGAATGGTCTATATCAAAATGCTGGTATACACAACTGGTATTGAGGGGGATACAGCAGGATCCCTCATCTAAGTCAGCCTCTGTGTAAAGCAGCATGGAGCTATCTTAAACAACAAGAACAGAGTTTCCATATGACCCATCACCTCCACTTCTCAGGACCTACCCTGAAATGCAAAAATGTATATTACACACCTAGGATCACTGTGCTGCTAAGGATGCTAACTATAATATAAAAACAACCCAGACAGAAGCTGTGATATGGATACTACTCCAGCTATAAGAAAAGATGAAATTTTGCAAGAATGGTGAACCTGGAAGGGATTATGTTACAAAAAATTAGTTGAGAAATGAGTATCAGATGATCTCATTCATCAGTAGTATACAAAAAACAAACAAACAAAAACAAAAAAACAAGGAAGTAGATATTATCAAATGGTAATAATTCCATGGCCATGAATTACAAAACTGAAATAACCAAGTACTGAGACAGAGAGTAGAGAAGGAAGAGAGATGTGCTGACATAAGAATACTAGTGGAGGGACTTAGACATTTTGGTGGTGGTGAAGGAGCAGAAACCTTGTACATCAAAACCATAAACACTAACACTATTGTTTGTTTGTTTGGTTGGTTGGTTTTTGGGCCACACCCGGCGGTGCTCAGGGGTTACTCCTGGCTGTCTGCTCAGAAATAGCTCCTGGCAGGCACGGGGGGACCATGTGGGACACCAGGATTTGAACCAATCACCTTTGGTCCTGGATCGGCTACTTGCAAGGCAAACGCCGCTGTGCTATCTCTCCGGGCCCACACTAACACTATTGTAACTTAAATGGCAATTTTTTAAAAAATAAATCAAACAAAAACGAGAAAAGAATAAATATGCCTCTTAAATAGCTGTGTGCAATTTTAATGTCACTTTGTAAATTGAAATAATCCAAAGACAAAAAAAGTTATAATAAAACCACACAAAGATATTTTAAAAAGTTCCCATCAAATTGATTTAAAAAAAAAAGGCATCCGTAAAAACCCTAAAACTAATATTTGCTGTATATAAGACTTTTCTATCCATTCCCTTAAAAGTATTTTTTAGGGGCTGTAGATATAGCACAGTGGTAGGGAGTTTGCCTTGCACACAGCCAATCCAGAACAGATGGTGATCAAATCGCGTCATCCCATGTGGTCCTCTGTGCCTACCAGGATCAATTTCTGAGTGTAGAGCTATAAGTAACCTGAGTGCCACTGGGTGTGACCTAAAAACAAACAAACAAAACAAAAACAAAAAACACAACAAAGGATAAATCCTAAATCCTAATGCCCCTTCAGTCTGGTGAATGGCCTTCTTGTTTACAATGATATATGGTAGAGGCAATTGTGAATAAGGTTGGGATAAAAAATGATGTTGGATCATTCCCAAAAGATTCCTCCTATGGCAGGGGTCTCAAACTCAATTTACCTGGGGGCCGCAGAAGGCAAAGTCAGGGTGAGGCAGGGCCGCATAAGGGATTTCACACACACAAAAAAAGTCCTCAAACTTCATTAGTAACAGTTTTAGTTATTTCTTCTTAACATGAATAAAACATTGAGTGAAGATCATGAACAGTTCTTCTGAACATGGCATCTTTTGCCTATTCCTTGCTGCCAGAGACTTGACAGCGCTTCTTCTCACAAATCTGAACCACATTTGGCTTTCGGGAGGAAGCAGTTAAGACCCTCAATATGGCTTGAAGATGATCACCATAAAGTCTAGACCCGTACTTTGACTTATTGAAGTTCAATGTGGAGAATAACTTTTCACACAAATATGTGCTCCCAAAAAGGCACATGGTGCACTTGAACATTCAGGAAAACTCAGGGAAGCTGGGGGCAATTCTCTCAAAAATTGCCCATACATGTCTGCTTTTCCACTAATCTCCCTGAACTTGGGTTTGAGATCCGAGTTGCATTGCAGGTCAATGAGCTCCATTTGAAGCACAGGAGTGGCATCTTGCACATCAAAGGAAAAGGGGTCCACAAAAATTTGAAAAGTGGCTCTGTGCTTTTTGATGTCTGCAAATCTGTGATCAAATTCCTTCTCTAGCTTAAAAATAGCATCCACATATTTCTCACCACTGAATGGTATGCCTGCATCCACAAGTTCCTTGCATGCTGGGAAATGGCAAAGGTTTGTCTGAGAGAGCTGGGATTTCCATCACACAAGTTTTGTGAAGAATGCTCTCACTGATAAGCTGCCCCAGGCCTTGTAACATCTTGTTTAGTACATTCAGCTTTGTGTGATGTCAACAAGAAAAGCTTAGTCCATGAGTCATTTGTGATCACTCAACTCAGAAACAGCATTCCTATTCTTCTCCATGAAGGTTTTCACTTCTTCTCTCAACTCAAAAAATCTTTTCAGGACATTTCCCCTGCTGAGCCAATGTACCTCGGTGAAATAGATCACATCTTCATATTCTGACTCCATTTCCTCTAAAAAAGCATGGAACCTTCTGTGCTTTAAGCCCCTGGATCTGATTTGGTTGATGTATTTCACAACAACAGACATCACATTGTCACATGGCAGGCATTTATTGCAAAGGGCCTGCTGATGAATAATGCAGTGAAGAGCAATGGCCTTCTCTACATCCTTCTCAAGTTTTTTTTTTTTTTGAACAAGTGCCACCAGTCCATTTTTCCTTCCTGTCATCGATGGCGCTCCATCAGTTATTATTCCAACAAACCTCTTCCATGGCAAACCTGCATTCTCAATGGAATCACACAGATGCCAAAATATCTCATTAGCGGTGGTTTGGCCTTGCATTGGAATTATTGTGAGCAGCTCCTCTGTCAATTCAAAATTGCAATCAACACCACGGACATAAATTGTGAGCTGCGCAGTGTCTGTTATACCTGTGCCCTAGTCAAGAGCAACTGAGTATGCATCAAAACATTTGGCTTTCTCACACAGTTGATGATAAATGTCACTTGACATGTCAGAAATGCACTCTGCCACAGGGTTGGCAGAAAGGCTGATTTTGCTACATTGACCTTTCTTTTCCGGACAGATAATACTTGCAGCCTGTAACATGCATTTTTAAACAAACTCTCCTTCTGTGAATGGTTTCCCTGCCTTAGCAATCATCTCACTAACCATGTAACTAGTCTTGACTGATGCAACATTCTCTTTGGTTGCTTTCTTGAAGAAATCTTGTTGCCTCATTAGACATGCTTTAAGACTGGCAACCTGCTTGGATCTCTCATTTCCTTGATATTTTGCACATTCCTCTACATGTTTAGTTGAATAATGGTGTTTCAAGTTGTATTCCTTGTGCACTGCAACTTTCTCTGAGCAAATAAGACATGTGGGGATGCCCCTGTGCTCAACAAAGAAATACTGCGTCTCCCACTTTTCCTGAAATTGTCTGTGCTCGTCATCAATCTTTCTCTTCACTGCAGGCTTTGATGAAGTCATGATGAAGGTATGACAAAATCTAATTCTGTAATACACTTCTCTCCCTTAGGCCTCCTCCGATAATGCAAGGGACAGCAGGCAGGAGCAGCGGAAATGACGTCTGCACTAGGCGCAAAGTATTCGCGATTATTCACTTACCGAATATTTGCAATAAAAAATCCCATTAGTAAGAAAAATAATCGCAAAAAATCACATTAAGCATTTGCATACCCCGAACGGAACTGCTCGGGGTATGCGAATGTTTAATGCAATTTTTTTCTTACTAATGCGATTTTTATTGCGATTATTCGGTAAGCGAATAATCGCGAATACTGCGATCTTTGAAGGCCTGCCGCGGGCCACAAAATGTTGTACGGAGGGTCGCAAACGGCCGGTGAGCCGCGAGTTTGAGACCCCTGTCCTATGGATTACTCTTCCTGATGCTGCTGAGGTCAGTGAAAGCCCCGAAGACACTAGTGACCACATTATCAACCTTATTAGGTAAGGCTTTTTTGTTTGTTTGTTTGTTTGTTTGTTTGTTTGGTTGGTTGGTTGGTTAGTTTTTGGGTTTTGGGCCACATCCAGCAGTACTCAGAGATTACTCCTGGCTCTGCACTCAGAAATTACTCTTGGCAGGCTTGGGGGATCATTGCCTGGAATTGAAACCAGGTCAGCCATACCCAAGGCCAACATCCTACCTGCTATGCTATTGCTCCAGTTCCAGGTTTGTTGTTGTTGGTGGTGGTTTGTCTTGTTGTTTGCTTTTTAAATAACACAGACTCTCTGATACTCTTCTAGTGACATATAGGATCTATGTCCCTTGCCCTTGATCATGGATGGGTCTATAAGTACTTTGTTCCAAAGCATTCGGTGAAAGTGGCATTCTGTGACCTCCAAGATAAGGGGGGAAGGGTCACGCAGCTTATAGTCTTGTTTGTGTAAATTCAAGTGACTAAGAAGTCAAGAATGTTGGAAAGAAACCAAGTCCCACAGAGAAGCCTAGCAAAGGCTTTCTGTGCATCTAACTTTAATTTCTTCCCGGAGCAAGGCCAGTCAGGCAAATGAGAATTTGCAAGTGATTACAAGCCCCAACCAGCAGATCAACTTCAGGCAGAGCCACCCAACTCCAGATATCATGAAGCCATCAATTCCCAGCAGTCCTTATCTAGTTCCCTGACCCACATACTCTATTAGTACTACTAAATGGGGCTTATTTTAAACCACTAAGTTTTGGGAGACAGAGTGATAGTACAGTGGGAGGGAAGTTATTTTGCATCCCACTGCCACAGATCTGATCCCCTGCACCCTATCTGATCACCCAAGTTCATTAGAAGTGATCCCTAAACATAAAGCCAAGAGTAAGCCCTGAGCACCACTGAGTGCAGCCTCCAAACAGAAAACAAGATTGTGTTAAACAACTAAATTTTGGGAATCCTTGGGCTGGAGTGATAGCACAGAGGCAGGGCATTTGCCTTGCACGTGGTCGACCTGGGATGGACCCGGGTTCAATTCCCAGCATCCTATATAGTCCCCTGAGCCTGCCAGAAGTGATTTCATTTTTTTTTGTAATTCTTTTTTTTAAGTTGATTTAAAGAAAATATATCGCATAATTGACACACTTGATCATAATACATTTGTTTCAGGAAGAACAAAGGCAAAGTTATTTTAAAAAGTTAAAAAGACTAATGAGATGGAAGAGAAAGAAAAGGTTCATAGCAAGTATATTTTTGAAAATCATTGAATGACCAATTAACTCATTAAAGGTCCAGCAGGAGGTTTTAATAAGCTGTTGTTCTCTCTCTCTCTCTCTCTCTCTCTCTCTCTCTCTCTCTCTCTCTCTCTTTATGGATAAGAGTTAAAGAAGTACAGTAAAAAACAGTATTAGAGTGGCAATTGTTGTTTGTATAGGCCCAGCAAAATATGGGGGACATGGAAACGAAAAGGCTTGGCCTAAATACCAGGAGACCTTACCCCTGAATTTTTCTGGCATAAGACCAACTATGAACACCACCAGGTGTAGCCCCAAAACAAACAAACAAAAAAAAGGAAATAGTAAATTTTGGGAATCCATACACATAATCAGCATAGAATACAGTGCCATCTACTTTGGGTTAAAAATATTCCAAGGCAATCCTCTGCAGACAGAAAGAAAGAGAGAGAGAGAGAGAGAGAGAGAGAGAGAGAGAGAGAGAGAGAGAACATATACATATATTTTAAATATACATATATTTTAAATATACATATATTTTAAACAGTTTTGGTGTTCTCAAAGTTTTGCAGAACTGCTACTGCGGGTAAGGGACATGCGAGATCATTTGAAAGCAAGTCCCGTACCCTCTTACTAAGTCTAATCTCCCAGGCCCACTGGAGACTGGAGATAATTCAGTGCCCCTAGCTCACCTTGAAGTAAGCCACCTGTGAGGCAAAAGGGTAAGAATGGTCTGCAAGTAGCATTACTCTCCAATTTTGAATTCTAATGGGCACAAGCTAATTCTGCTGAGCTGGACCCCACCACAAGCACCTGCCACACTTCTCATTTCCCCTTCCCAGTTCCTACCACATCAGCACCCCACATTCTCACCCCTCTCACAACCCCACTTTACTGCCAAGTTTCCCCTGCCTGGCCCCCTCCCTTGTCCCTCTCATTTGAGTGATCAGCAAGAGGGAAAGGTCTAGGCAACCCAGCGCTTCTCAATTATTTTCTGTCATGCCCCCTAGGAAGCAGAAAACATTTTTCAACTCCCCCCCCCGCACGACTGTAAATAGTATCTTTATTTAAAAAAAAAAACTCTAACCTGCAAAATAAAACTATATAAAATAATTTGAGCTGATTTTTTAATCAGAGGTGATGTCTGGATTAATGGCTCAAATGAGCATGTTTTGCAATGCATAGCTTTTAGAAGCGGGGTTTGAAGCCCGACACAGCGACTCTCAGCTCCAGAGACATACAGAGACATAAACACAGGGCTTAGCTTGTTATGTTTGCCAAGGTCGAATGCGCCCCCCTTTACGGAGCCTCACTATTTGAGAACCACTGAAGTAACCCAAGTTTTGTTTCCCAGGATTCCCCATAAACCTCTTTTCTTTTAAGTTTGATGGAGCCTGTTCATAATAGAACTAGAGGCTCCATTCCCCCCACCCCTCAGGATACTCTTGGTTTAGGCCACTGTACAGTGACAGTCCTGTAATTCCAACTCCCCATCATTCTTTTTTCTTTTTTCTTTTTTTCTTTTTTTTTCTTTCTTTTTTTTTTTTTTAACTTTTTTGTATTTTTTTTTACCCCCCTCATTCTTAATTTCTCCAGGGATGAGTTTGTTGGGGAGAAAAGGGGATGGTGGAGAGTTGAAGTTGAAACCAGGGCCTCATCTCCAAGACACCTCCTCTCTCCAATTGGCTAGACCACCAACCTCAGCCAGCCTCTAAAATGAGGCAAGTCTCTGTTAGATTTCTCAGTGGCGCAAGAACCATTTCACTAGACATTTGGGGGAATAATGTGACATGTTCCTTGGAATCTATATTGCTCACCTCTTATGAGTATCCTCTTTTCTTGCCTATTAGGAACAGAAATGGAATAAAGGCAGGGATCACAGGGTTGTCCACCTCTTAGGAATATCATTTTTATTTACTTATTAAGAATAGAATGGAGTAAAGGCAGGGATCACAGGGTTGCCCGCCTCTTAGGAATTCATATCATCTTTCTTGTCTATTAGGAACAGAAATGGAGTAAAGGCAGGGGCCACAGGCTTCTTTCCTTTCCATGTGTCAAAGTATCAAGGCGTTAGGTGAAGAAAAATCCACAGGGATTGGGCTCGAATATTCTAGAACCTTCAGTGAATGTTTGCCCCTCTCCCCCTTAAAATTGCTTTCTCATTCCCAGGCCCAGCTCCTGCGCCCAGCTCCCCGCTTATGTAACTAACGGGCAGGTGGGGGGCCCCAGGGCGCGGCCGCTGTCACCCCTTCCAGGATGGGTGCGGTCCAGCCGCGCGCGATGACGCGGCGTCACCTGATCCGAGCGCTCAGCCAGACGCAGAACTCGGGTTCGGGCCGGCGTGGGCGATCCCCCCTCCACTGACAGCCGGGCCCGCCCGCTCCCGCCCCAGTCGCCCACCGCGCGCCCGCCGGAGCGCGCCTCTCTCTCCCGATCGCCGGGTACCAGCCCCGTCGCCCCAAGTCCCCCGGCTCCGCGCCAGCCGCAGCCAAGGAGCCGCACGCACCGGGAGGTAGGCGGGTTTGGGGTGCCTCTCGCGGGACGGATCGTCCGTTTGCGGGGGACGCGCCCGGGTTTCGGGGTGCGGTGGGGACCCCTCATGCCTCCGGAGAAGGTTGGAGCTAGATACCCCCAGGCCGGTGTCCTCCCCGGCTTCCCACCCAAGAAGCCGGAGCGGTGAGTGCGCAGGGCGCCCGGGTCCCCCAACAGCTCAGTAACGGCTCCGGGAACAGGCCGGCGGTGGCTAGGGAGGCGCAGGGCCCCCCCAGGCCCAATCCAAGACGTGTTTGGGGTGCGGGAGGCGAGCCCCGATGCCACCTGGGCCTTGGCCGGCGGAGAACAAACATCCCCGGGCCCCTGGGGGCGCGGGGAGGGATGGATGGATGGATGGAGCCTCCCCGGGGACACCCTGGCCGCCTTCCACGCGCGCCCCGGGAAGTCCCCGGAGACCCCCCCCCGGACCCCAAGGGCCTCTTCTTGCCTGGCACCCTACCCTCCCTGCGCCCGCCGTGCCCGTCCGGACGCTGGACGCTGGTGAGCTAGCTGGGAGGGATGCCCAGGGACAGACTCCCCTTTCTGGCCTTTCTTTCCTATCCCTTGGGCAAGAAGCGTGCCAGCCCCGAGGGCTATTCCCAAGGGAGGGCCCTGTTGTCGTCTTGGGTTTTTGACCAGCAATGGGCACAAACGCATTTGTTTTTGCTTTGTTGTTTTGGTTTGGTTTGGTTTTTGGTTTTTGGGTTACACCCGGCAGCGCTCAAGGGTTCCTCCTGGCTCTATGCTCAGAAATCGCTCCAGGCAGGCTCTCAAGGGGAGACCCTATGGGATGCCTGCTGGGATCCAAACCACAGTCCTTCTCCATGCAAGGCAAACGCCTTACCTTCATGCTATCTCTCAGGCCCCACAAATGCATTTTTTTTTAATTTTTTTTTAATTACACCGTGGAGGGAGTTGACGCAGATGGTGGTGAAAAAACCACCACAACCAGCCACAGCTTGGTAAATCAATCACGGTTCTTGAATTAAATCTCAAATGTTTTAAATAAAATTGATAGCCCACCAGCATTCCATTCACCATCATGGTCCTCTGAAAGCCACAGTTTCTATTTTTCGGGTTTTTCGCCTGCAGATTTATACACTACAGGAAATTTGCCTGCAGTTGACTACTGCTGTGCGGGGTCAGCTTTCCTGGCAGTGTTATTTTCTTGCCTTTGACTTCTGGTTTTAATAGCTTCCCTGGTGCTGAACGTTTAAAGTGTTTCTAGAAAAGTCTGGGTATAGCAGCATGAATGACTTGTGCAGATCAAATTATTGGGGAGAACAGTGAACAAAATGGAATTTTTAAAAAGTTCAGGCCTCTGAAAAATGAACCTCTTGTCTTTTTCCCCACACAAGCACTCAACAACTCCTAACAATGAAAAGAATATAGCAGAAAGGGGAAACCTGCTAAGGGGTAGGATGCGATTTGTTTATTATTTGTATCTGACACCAGTTTTACATAGTTGTGAAAGGAAAGCATCAAGATTATAATAGAGGGGGCCGGAGCCATTTGCCTTGGGTGCAGCTGACCCAGGATGGACCTGGGTCACTGGGTGAGGCCCAAACCCCCCCCCTCCAAAAAATAAAAAGATTATAACAGAGGACTAGTGAATCGATGATGAATCATTGACTTAATACAGTAAAATGCCAACTGAAGCAAGTCTGGGTTCTTATTTTACATTTGTTCACTTTAACGTAACCTGCAATGTGACTCAGTGAAGGTAGAGCACAGGCCTTATTGTGTGAGGCCCTGGGTTTGAGCCCTGGCAACATAATAAGGAAAGAATTCAATGAACAAAAGCAACATTTATAGTCACAGCAATTCCTGTAGGGAGGAGAAGGCTTTGGGATTAGAAGTAATTCTGCAATAAAATTTGCTAGTCCATTAATAAAATACAGGAAAAACTACCATATTTTCAGCATTTTTTTCTTTATTTATTGTCAAGATTAACTATTTATACAATCAACTGGCCCTTGACATAGTTATATACCTTTGTTCTTTTTTTTTTCTTTTCCTGCTTATATCATTATTGTGGGGACATTAGACAGCAGAACCAGGTTTTTGTAAAGCCATCTGCTGATACGTTAGGAAGTTCCAAGCTGTGACCCAGAAACCCCACTCCTAGGAATTTACCTGCAGCAAAGGCGAAAAAGAGGGAGAGGAGAGCACCATATGCTGGCACATATTGAGAGCAGAACAATCTAAAATTAGAACCAACTGGGAAACAACCTAAATGAATAACAGCGGACACTAGCAAGGAAAAATCATGGCACGTCATGACAAGGGCTTTATGTAACCATCTAGAGTCATGATTTTGAAGCTATAAACTGATAGGTCAATTTTGAAGTTTACCAAATTGTATCTCCATATGTACAATGCATGTATGAAAAGCCTAAAAAGGAAAAAATTTAACAGTGAAAGTTTTCATGGAAAGCATATAGGATTTTTATTTTCTTTTGGTGCTTATTATCTTAACAGTGCTTTTTGAAAAAACCTGCTTAGCCTATTTTTGTTATTGTTGTTTAATCACTGTTTGGCACAGTAAATAGGAAAAGTAGCATGTCTTCTTTTTCAGCCTAGCTGATTTTTTCCAAATGTTTTTTGAATGGATTTATTAAGGGTTTAGTAATTTATATATTAGATTTTGCTTGGCAAGAACTGAACCTGAGGTGTATTTGTTAATTCTGATGTTGTTTTCTGTTTTGCTGTGTTTTTCAAGAACTCTGAGTAACTTTGAAAACAGAACAGTTTCAACCAAGCCGAAGCAGCCTCTCTTCCCTGGGACATAAATCCAGTTTAGCTGAGCTACCACAGATGTAAGTACCCAGTGAAATCTCTGTCTTGTGATGTTTGAAAGTCCCCAACTGTCACAGGTCTGTCTCTTGGATGGTGAGCACAAGCCTTCACTCTGTTTCTTGGATCTGGATGTTTCATTCCCACCTCCAGCATCACCCTTTCTTGTAAAATCCACTCGATTTTATAATGAAAGAACCACAGCTTTTTTTTCTAGTTTCAGACTGAATTATGTAAGGGAGAAACCATCTGCACAAGTGTTTTCTATGCTGAAATTTTAATTTGCCTATTCGATTCTCCCTCGAGGGATCTTATTTCTTCTTGGTAGGCAACTATCAGCTGGGTACTGCTACATATTTAAACATACGGAATCTGCTGGTATTTCATGCAGGGGGTGGCTGCCTTTGAGCACCTCAGTCCTTGAATCCCTGCAGCAGTTGACACAGTTGGGAGAATTTTTTCTCTTTTTATTCAATTTGTTCATCCAGTGTTCTCACAATTCACTGTGAGATTATTTCAGTCATCGGTGATTACTGCTTGGGAAGTGCAAGCTTTGGAAAAAAAGGCACTCTGAGCATTGCAGGATGCCGTTCCTGAAGGCCTTGCTCTGAAGCCTGGCTCAGAGCACAGTTCCTCTGGAAGCTGATAGACCGGCAGGCACCTCTAAGAGAGATTGTGGGGTGGTTCTAATAGTGTAAAAAAGGGCTTATTGCAGTCAAGTAAGGCCACCCCAGTGCACATAGAAAAGTTATGTTTATATTATATGTTTATATTGCCTGGTCTGCCTGTTCATTACCTGTGCAGTAGCCTGATGTCTATAAAGAAACCAGGTGAAGGAAATGTGATTCAAAGACACAAAGTGAGTGCTTGCTATTGGGAAAATAGTGCTGGTAGGCATGCTCAGACAGGAAACCTTTAAGCCATTAATTAGTATTAAAAAAAAAAAAAGCCTCAGAACGTACCAAGTAGAATCAAAGGCCAGATTTCTCTTTAGACAAGATATTGGCCTGGGATAGACTATAGTAATGTTGCTTTTTTGGTGTGTTGTTGTTTTTTGGTGATGGTGTTGTTTCATTAGGGGCTACCCCCAGCAGTACTCAAAGTCTCGTTCTGCCTCTGCACTCAGGGATCACTTTAGGGTGAGGGATATCAGGGGACCAAATGTAATTCTAGGGTCAAACCCAGGTCAGCTATATGCAGGGCAAGTGGTCTGCCCACTTGTACTATCTTTCTGGCTCTATTAATGTAGCTCTTTAAAATTCTTCAGTGAGAGGACAGGAGCAACAATACAGCAGATAGAGCTCCACCCAGAGTGAACCCTGAGCATGGAGCCACAAGTAAGACCTGAGCACTGATGAGTGTAGCCCCAAAACAAAGAATATGATCCAGTGAGCCCAGGATAGCACATCCCTTACATATATGAGCCCTAGGTTCAATCCCTGCACAACAAGATAATAATAATAATAGTTAAATAAAAGCTTTCCAAGTGATAAGGTGACTTTGGCCTATCAGTCCAGGGGTAGTTGTGAAAACCAAGATACCAATGAAGGGGCTGAAACGATAGTACAGTGATAGGGTCCCAGGACTGACCCCAGTTTGATCCTGCCATCCTGTAAGGCCTCCTGAACCTGCCAAGAGTGATTTCTGAGCATAGAAACTGGAGTAATCCCTGAATACTGCTGAGTATGGCCAAAACCGAGAGAGAGAGAGAGAGAGAGAGAGAGAGAGAGAGAGAGAGAGAGAGAGAGGGAGGAGGGAGGGAGGGGGGAGAGAGAGAGAGAGAGAGAGAGAGAGAGAGAGAGAGAGAGAGAGAGAGAGAGAGAGAGAGCAATGAAAACCACCTCGCCAAAATGTAGGCTGTGGTGGGGGGAGAGAGAGAGAGAGGGGGGGAGAGAGAGAGGGGGGGGGAGAGAGAGAGAGGGAGAGAGAGAGGGGGAGAGAGAGAGAGGGGAAGAAAGAGAGAGAGAGAGAGAGAGAGAGAGAGAGAGAGAGAGAGAGAGAGAGAGAGAGAAATGAAAACCACCTCACCAAAATGTAGGCTGTTCCAGAACTGCCTGACCAGAGATGGGGACGGATTGCAGATTGCACAAAGAAGGTGTCATACCTCCATAATTAATGATTCCTAACTGAGCTTGATCTTGGGTTGTTCCTCCTTAACGGAGAACTCAGATTATAATATCTGTCAATATTGCCTTGATCCAAGACACTCCTAAACCCCATTGTTCATGCTGAACTTCTTCTCACCCGCACACCCCCCTCCAGCTCAATCTTGTTACCCTTCAGAAAACTCCTTTAGACTTGGTTAAGTTAAATAGGAATTTGCCTGTTATCTGCTTTTGTCCCATGTTTATTATTCCTGAACTGTGGACCAATGTGGAGCTCTTACCACAAAGCTTGGAGCCCTCTGACCTCATCTTTTTCTCTATTATGCCTGTCTTGTTTTTTTCTTTTTTTTTCTGTCTTGTTTTCTTAATCTTCACAGCACCCCTCTTCAGGCCCATTCACTCAACGCTGGACTACAGCATCTTCATATTCTTTAAAAATCCCAATTAAAATCTTGGGGTGAGAGAGGTGGCACAAACGGTAAGGCATCTGCCTTGTCCGCACTAACCTAGGACTGACCCCGGTTGGATCCCCCAGCATCCCATGTGGTCTCCCAAGCCAGGAGCAATTTCTGAGCACTTAGCCAGGAGTAATTCCTGAATGTCACCAAGTGTGGCCCCAAAACCAAAAAAAAAAATCTCAATTAATTTCTTTTTTTTTTTTTTTTTGGTTTTTGGGCCACACCCAGTGATGCTCAGGGGTTACTCCTGGCTATGCGCTCAGAAGTCGCTCCTGGCTTGGGGGACCATATGGGACACCGGGGAATCGAACTGAGGTCCGTCCAAGGCTAGCGCAGGCAAGGCAAGGCACCTTACCTCTAGCGCCACCGCCCGGCCCCTAATCTCAATTAATTTCTAACTGAAACTGTTGACTATGAATTTTTGCAGGGGTGGTATAGTTGGCATTGGTTTTCAGAATTGTATATCTCAAAACAATCTCTTGACATTGGTTTTTTCAAGACTGTTATATATCTTTGTATTTTATTTTAGTCTTCCCTTTTTTATTGAGTTAAAGTCTTTAGGTTAAATCTTAGATATTTGGGATATTTTTATTGCCTTTATGAGTATATTGTTCTTTCCATACCATATTATCAAAATAATAAAACAAAGTGATTTAGAAACTCATTGTTGGGGGGGTTTCATTTGTTTGTTTGTGTCTTGTTGATGCTAAACATCACTACTGTACTTATTTATTTTATGGCTTTATGAGAGATTATTGTTCTGTATTTACCAGATTGAAAAGGAGAACCAACTAGAACTTGTATAACAATCTAAAATAATAATGATGGCTTGCATTCTTGCCTTGCTCACTACCTTAAAGGGGACACCTAAGGCTAGAGAGATAGTACAGTGGTTAAGAGCTTGCCTTGTATGCAGCAGATCCAAGTTTAATCTTGGAACTCCATGTGATCTCCTGACTCCTACCAGGTGTAATCCCAAAACAAAAGATGGGACACCTTTTCTCTTTTAATCAGGATGGGTTGGGAAAGGGTGGTTTTGTTTATTTGTTTTTATTGTTTTCATTTTAGGCCACACCTCGTACTGTTCAAGGCTTACTCCAGGCTCTGCACTCAGGAATTATTCCTGATATTGCTTGGGGACCAAATGGGATGCTGGGAATGAAACCTGGTAGACTGCATACAAGGCAAGCACCTTACCTCCTCTCCTCTCTCTAGCCCCCTAGGATGGTATCGGCATCCTCCATCTTCTTTCAGTCATTTTCTAATGACTGGTCATAGCATTTGCTTTCCTTGCCTCCCTGAATTTTTCTCTTTCCACAAAAATGAGCTTTGGTTTTTTCGGAGAGATAGAAGGAGTTATAGTATAGCAGTTAGGGCATTTTGTACATGGTTGACCCAGGTTCAATCCCAAGCAAACCAGGAGTGATCCCTGAGTGCAGAGCCAGGAGTAAGCCCTGAGCACTATCAGGGGTACCTCCCCTCAAAGAAAAAGATGTATAACAAGACTCTCCTTTGAGCCTCAATTCAGAATAAAGTGGAAGCATTCTCACTGGCATTCTCACTCACATTCTCAATGCCATGATGCTGAAGCTGTCTGCTCACCTTCTCCAATCTCATCCAACTCCTGTCTGTTTTTATCGGGCATAAGACATTCTTTTATAAGTAGCGTCCACCATACTGGAAATCAGCACTATGCTTCAGCCTCTAGGACAGCCTTTGAAACTTAGAAGGCACTAAACAAAATGATGTTAAAAGAAGCAATCTGCTACCTCTAAGTTTAACAGTATATATGTATAAATAGGAGATATAAGAGATAGATAGTAGATAGTTTCAACAGCTCTTTTCTCCATTTGTTTCAGTTGTTGTCTTTAGCACATACCTAGTAATATCATCAGTATTTATTGGATGAATTTTAACATGAGTTTTTGTGATTTATATTTTAATAGGCAGTTCCTGGTAGATAGGTTTTTATTTCATAAATGATATGTATAGTTAATCCTGCTGCTCTTTTCTGATATTATTCTGCTTTCCTCATTCTCTGTAGATTCAGTGAGCTCTGCTTTATATGTGTATGACATTTTCACATTGATTTTTGTTTTGCAGGGTTTTTTTTTTAATGAAATTCTACTGATTCTCTATTAAATCTTATGACTACAGGAAGAAATTTTTGCTTCCTCTCTAAGAGGATTGAATAATTATTTCTTTTCATCTTTTCTATTAAGTTATACTATCACGAGTCTTCATCTCTCTTATTCGCAGATCTCTGTCATCTTAGCATTATCAAGGTTTTGTTCTGTTCGGATTTTGGTTTTTGCACCACAAGCAATAGTGCCCAGGGTTTGTTCCTGGCTCTGTGCCCAAAATTGACTCCAGGCTCTGCTCAGTGGCCCATATATGGTGCTGGGAATTGAACCTAAGTCAGCTGCATGTATAGCAAGTACCTTACCTGATACAAATCTCTCTAGCCCTATGTTTTGCTCTTTTGTTGTTTGAATTTTTGTTTTTTTACTAAGTGTTATATTTTGTTTTGCTTCATTTGATTCTACGTGATTTTTAAATATTTTTCTTTTGTTATTTATTATTTATTTTGGTTTTTGGGTCACACTCGGTGGCGCTCAGGGGTTACTGCTGACTTTACAATCAGAAATTGCTCCTGGCAGGCATGGGAGACTATATGGGATGCCTGGATTTGAACCATGTTCCATCTTGGATCAGCTGCGTGCAAGGCAAATGCCCTACTGCTGTGTTATCTCTCTAGCCCCCTCTTTTATTCTTTATTATTAGTAGTATTATACTTTTGGGGGGCTGTTGATAGAGGCTTTTGGATTGGTCCTCATATTGTCTTCTAATTAGATGTCTCTTGATTGGTTCCTTTGGTTTGCATGTTAAAAAGATGTTTCCCCATTGCTTCTTCATCTGGCTTTTTCCCCTCCTTTTGGAGGTGGGCTTTGTTTTCCAAAAAAAAAAGTCTGCTTTGGAAACCTGGAGAAGGAGCTGCCATTTTGGATCTTGTTTCCACATGGTGGAGTGACTGGCTTGTGGGTGAACACCTTGTAGTGTGAGTTCCTGGCCTGCTATTCCTTCCCAACGGTGTGTGGATAATTTTCTGCATCAGAGTTGCTGCTGGAGTTGAGTCTCTGTCCTATCTGGACTTGGGGCATGGGGATTTCTCTCCCTCTCTGGGGATTAAGGAACACAAAACCCACCATTTCACGGGGGGCTATTCCAGGACTGAGCCCCAGGCTTCACACAGGAGGAGGCATGCACTCTTCCCCTGAGCCACATCCCTAGCCTTGAGAAGTCTTAGCTTTTATGTAATGAAATTCTTCTGTTATCTACCTCATGGTCTGTACATTTTGTTTGGAAAGTCCACCCCTCACTCTTTCCTAAAACCTGGTTCAGAGGCATTGTAACGGTTCTAATGTCACCTCTGCTTCAGGAAGACAGTCACATGTTTGCTCCCTCCTGCTCTGGCTCTTCTCTGGCCCTTTCATGCTCAGGTCTTTAATCCTTGGGCCCAGTGTGGAGTTAAGGATCCAGTCTTATTCTCTCAGTTTCCCAGAAATGGCTGATGCACACATTGCTGCCCACTTCATCACTGATTTGTGGTACCCGCGTAAGCATATGCTGGGCCTGGGCCGCTGCGAACATGTGGATACATGAATTTCTGACTGAACTTGCCCTCCTTGTCCCTCATCTGTTGGTCTGCACCCAGACCATTGCCTCTGTCTTCATCACTAGCATTTTGTACCCTGCTTAAGATCTGATATGTGAGGTTCCCACTTTTCTTTCTTTCTTTTTTTTCTTTTTTTTTTTTTTTTTTGGTTTTTGATTTTTGATTTTTGGGCCACACCGGGTGGCGCTCAGGGTTACTCCTGGCTCTGCACCCAGAAATCGCTCCTGGTAAGCTCAAAAGACTATATGGGATGCCAGGAATCAAACCCAAGTTTGTCCCCGGTTGGCTGTGTGCAAGGCAAATGCCCTATCACTGTGCTATCTCTCTGATCCCCCACTTTTTTGTTGTTGTTGTTTTGGGGCCACACTGGTGACACTCAGGGGTTACTCCTAGATATGCACTCAAAATTGCCTCCGGCTTTGTGGGACCTTATGGGATGCTGGAGATTGTACCGAGGTCTAACCGAGATCTGTCCTAGGTCAGCTGCATGCAAGGCAAATACCCTACCACTGTGCCACCACTTGGGCCCCCACTTTCCTTTTCTAAGCTTGAGTTTTCTCAAGGAAATGACCATTTCCTCCTTGTGAGTTTACTCAGTTCCTCAAATAATCCAACTGCAACTTGTCATAGTATTGAAATTACATATTCACTTGGAAATATTGTCTACTAAGTTGGCCTGATCAAGATAAGGGGATCCCTTTTTATGTTTTAGAGATTTGTCTTCAGTGTTCTTTTTCTTATATATTTTTTTAATCTTCTGCATAACTAGAGGGTTTTGGGGTTTTTTTTTTCTGTTTTGTTTTGTTTTGTTTTGTTTTTGATTTTTGGGCCACACCCGGCGGTGCTCAGGGGTGACTCCTGGCTGTCTGCTCAGAAATAGCTCCTGGCAGGCACGGGGGACCATATGGGACACCGGGATTCGAACCAACCACCTTAGGTCTTGGATCGGCTGCTTGCAAGGCAAACACCGCTGTGCTATCTCTCCGGGCCCCATAACTAGAGTTTTTAAAATTATGTTTAATTGTACTTTTTTTCTCAAGCAAGTCCATTTCTAGCCACTTTATAGTTGGGACTGTCCAGATAGATATACTATTTTTCTGGAATATTTTTTTTCTCTGGTAAGATTCTGCTAATGTAGAGAAGTGCTTTCGATTCTTGTGAACTGTCTTGTATCCCACTTATCACATTCAGTGCATATAACCACAACTGGAACTCTTTGATATTACTTATGATTCCGATTACCGCTTGGGCTTTGCAGAGGACATTGGGCAGAACCTCCAATCCTTGCCTTGTCTCTGATCACAAAGGAAAACATTCAAAGGGGATTTATTAAATATGTTTGCTGCTTTGTAACATAATTTTATCAAATGAGAGACATTTTCTCATGTTTAGTTAGTAATCATAAAGATTGACCTTATCAAATACTCTTTATCTTGGGACTTAAAAAAAATAGTTCAAAACCAAAATCTGACCAAAGAGATTCATGGAGAGGATCTTAGGTGCATGAGGTGTCCCCACAACTAAAAAGCCAGGACTCCATTGCTGGCAACTTCACTGAATCAGGAATTTGTCCCATCTCTATTCTAAATCTTGGAAGTTTGATTTGTAGAGTGAAAGACTGAAATTGAACAGATAAATAAATGTATCCTCATTTTAACACAGAACAAAGAATCACCAAGGTCTCATGTAAATTCTGAGCTCCTCTCATCCTTAGCCCTACCCCTCCATCTGCAGAAAAGAAAGTGACCTTAGGGGTCACCTGCATGTCTCCTATGTCCAGAAAAATTTGCTGAGAATTTCTGGGAGCAACCTCTGGGGGGGTGTATTAATGCTTCCCCTTCACAGAGATCTATTGTGAGCTTGTTCTGTGCCAGGCACTGCTCTAGCCCCTGCAGAACTCACAGGCAACAAAGAGACTCATTCCTTGTTTTAGGGCAGTACCCAATGGGGAAAGAAGACAAGAGGCAGCAGTTTTCATGGCTCTGTAATTACCACAGTGCCTGTGTGTGTGGAGGAGGGAATCTTTCTAACTAGGCATTTGACTCTTAGACTTTATAGGGGCCAACTCATGGTGTTTATGGCCATTTATACAGCAACCAGGGACTCAGTCCCTACCCAGGACTAGTCAGGAGCAAGAGGATGGGATGCATGTTATGTAAAGGATTTCCACTAGGAGAGACCGCAGCCCACAAGAGGAGTTGATAGCTTTTCCAGCAGCCAAATGTAGTTTCTAAGGTTTTTACAAGGTGAGGCTCAAAATTATGGAGATCCAACTGGTTTCTCCCAAGCCCAAAGCAATTTCTCAGTCAGAGGTGGTTTTTACCATGACCAACTTTGCTAACATTCTCCCTATATAAATTCCTGGAAACAGAAGTAATCTTAAGGTCAAATTTGTCTTTGAATGTGAAAGGATGTCTTTATTTTTCTTACTTTTTTTTATCCTGGATTAGATGTGGGTGTGGGGCTACAGGCAGGAGTACTCAGAGGCTATTCTTTGCTCTGTGCTTAGGAGTGACCCCTGGCATCGTTCAGGAGAACATGTGTTGTGCCAGGGCTCAAACCTGAGTTGATTGCAAGCAAAGTAAGCCCATTACTTCCGGTACTCTTTCCAGATCGTGGATTATTTTGGGGGAGTCATACCCAGCTGTGCTCAGGGCTCACTACTGACTACACTCAGGGATCACATCTGGTGGGTTCAGGGGACATATGGGGTGCTGGGGTTCAAACTCGGGTTTTCCCCAGGTAAGGCAAATGCCCTGCTCACTATACTAAGACTCTAGTCGCTAGGCCCCTGTTTTTCACTTACATTAACTTTCCCTGAGTGAAGCTGCAGAGAAGAAAAGTCCCATGGGAGAGTGAGCACACAGCTCAGTGCTGCGGCTGCTATTCTGCAGTTGCTTACTGGGCAGTGGGTATTGGGCGGGTTCACCATTCACTGACATCTTATTCCTTTTACAGATAGATCATCATGGTGAAGGGCCACCTAGGATACTGGATCCTGGTTCTCTTCATGGCCACCTGGAGTGACGTGGGCTTATGCAAGAAGCGACCAAAACCTGGAGGCTGGAACACTGGGGGAAGTCGATACCCCAGCCAGGGCAGTCCTGGGGGCAACCGCTACCCACCCCAAGGAGGCACAGGCTGGGGACAGCCCCATGGGGGTGGAGGCTGGGGTCAGCCTCACGGAGGTGGAGGCTGGGGTCAGCCTCACGGAGGCGGAGGCTGGGGTCAGCCTCACGGAGGTGGAGGCTGGGGTCAAGGCGCTGGCACCCACAACCAGTGGAACAAGCCCAGTAAGCCCAAGACCAATATGAAGCACGTGGCTGGAGCTGCTGCAGCTGGGGCAGTAGTGGGGGGCCTGGGTGGCTACATGCTGGGGAGTGCCATGAGCAGGCCCTTGATCCACTTTGACAATGACTATGAAAACCGGTACTATCGGGACAACATGAACCGCTACCCCAACCAAGTGTACTACAAGCCGGTGGACCAGTACAACAACCAAAACAACTTCGTGCATGACTGCGTGAATATCACCATCAAGCAGCACACAGTAACCACCACCAGCAAGGGTGAGAACTTCACCGAGACCGACATCAAGATCATGGAGCGTGTGGTGGAGCAGATGTGTATCACCCAGTACCAGGACGCATCCCGGGCCTATTATCAGCAGGCAGCCGGCGTGGTCTTCTTCTCCTCCCCGCCTTTCATCCTGCTCATCTCCTTCCTCATCTTCCTGATTGTGGGATGAGGACAGACCTTCTGCTTGCCCCTATTTCACCTATTTTTGCCAGGTTGGGGAGGGGTGTCTACCTGCAGCCCTTGTAGTGATGGTGTCTCATTCTTGCTTCTCTCTTTGTCACCTGTAGGCTAATATCCTTGGCCCTGATGGAGACTAAAAATGGTAGAGTAGACCAGAAGGCCAGTTATCCAAGCCCGCCATTGGCTTGAGTCATTTTCATGGGCCTGCGCTCTGGCAGGACTGGGAAGGGTGGTTGACCTAGAGATCTAGGCTGATCTATCTATAAATAAATAAATAAATATATATATATATATATATTTATATTTTAATGGGTTTTCTTTTGTGTCTAGTACAGTGGATTGAGATTTAAACCATTCTCGGAACAGTTGTTGAGTACCTTTGCCTAAATCTATCTGGCTCCTTCTCCAGCTAGAGCCTAGTACGCTTAACACCCCACCTTAGCAGTCCTTCCATAGCCCTTGGGGAAGTTTCTTATGTCTGATGAGAAGCTGATGGCATTTTCCTATTCAGGCCACAGTTTCTGCCAAATGTGGAAGGAGGCCACATGATACTCATTTAGAAAACAGAACTTGGTTTACCTTAGCTCAGTGGCACCTCACTCAGTCCTAAGAGCAAAACAGGGACCAATGTGTGCAGAGAACTGTGACAGCATTTTGTGTTTTATGTGCAGGCTACACAGTAGCTGCTATATCAAGAGCAGTTAGTCCTGCAACCTCAGAGCTGGGGGAAGAGAATATTTCCTGGGGAATGAATATAGCTGAACATAATCTAAAAGGTTCTGAATTTAAAGGTTAAAACCCCACACTGAAGAATGACGCTTGGAATTTTTTTTGTGTGTGTAAAAAAAGTCCATGTGGCTTTCCTTTCTTGAATGACATAAGCCAGAGAACATTAAGGAGTAAAATTTTAAATCAAATCACATTCTGGACACCTGGAGCACATCCCTTTGTGTTCTCTTTTCTGGAAACAAGAGCTACATTGATGTGGTTTAGGGGAGGCTAAGAGAGGCCTCCTTAGTAGGAGATAGAAACTCTGTAAACACCATCACCAAAGCAGAATTTTGTCCTGAAGGGAATGATTGCTACACAAAGAAAAGTAAGGCTTGCATTTCTCCATGGATTGTCTCATGATTGTCTAGATACAGATTGAGTTTGGGGTCAGGCCATGTCCTTTGGCTCTGTTACTTGTCTTGAAATCAGCAAATAGAGAGGTAATGCCTCACCCCCTATTAAAAAGTTCATATCTTAGAGATGATGGAAATAGGATCCATTTGAACTTGAAAAAGAAATTTTGTTAAGGAAAGCACAATTATTTGCTGGATCATTTAATATTGTCACCTAGCAGATATATATTCTTATTCTACGATGTTATTGACTTACATTGTGTAGGTGTTCTCTGTAAAAAAAATATATATATATACATGTAAATATACATATATATTTGCCTCTGACTAACTTAGAAATGTTGGTTAGTGCTATTAACATCTGAGGTCGCTGGTGTATTACCTGTTTTGTAAGGTACTAAATAGTTAATATAGGAAGCCCGTTCTGTTCAGTCCTCAGGCTTACAATGTGCACTGAATAATTTTGTATAAGGAGCCAAAGTGGTCTTGGAACTATGCATGTACTTTATATTTTCTATATTTGTAACTGCATGTCCTGGTCTCATTGTATACACAATTTCTAGGTGTTTAATATCCAACTAAAATTAAACAGGCGCTAAGGTGAACATCTTTGTGGCATTTGCTGTTGCATTCCCTCAAGCTGGTTGGCTCATGTGAAGGACTCATCTGAACAAAGTGGCACATTCTATCCTCAAGCCGCCATGATAGTCTCTGTGTCCTGCCTTCACTCCTGACCTTCTGCCTGACAACAGCACACTAGCTGTCCCCATTGCCTTCATTTTAGGTTCACTGGTCCCTGAGAGGGCCTGGCCCCAGGGAAAATCCTAAATACACAGAGGAAGGCAGGTCTGCCTCTCATTCATCTTGGTTCAAATGGAATCATCTCTCAAATATCTACTTAGTGTTCTCACCCTCCCCAGTGCAGCTGTTCATTTTGTTTGTTTGGTTTTGGTTTTGGGCCACACTCAGTGGTGCTCAGGGATTACTCCTAACTCTGTGCTTAGGAATCACTCCTGGTGGGCTCAGGTGACCATCTGGGATGCCAGGAATCAAACTCAGTTTGGCTGCATGCAAGGCAAATGCTTTAACCACTGTGCTATCGCTCTTTTTCAATCAAAGGTGAACCCCTTAGAGCCCACAGGCCACTTTGACCTAGCCCAGCCTGCAGCTCCCTGCCTTCTTCACTAGACTGCATACTCAGGTTTGCCTGCACCAAGGTTTTCATTTTTGTATTGTCTTGGGCCTTACCCGGTTGTACTCCATGCTTCCTTCTGGCTTGGAGACATATGCAGGGCTGGAAATGGAAACCAGTCATCCTGCCAGCAGAATATGAGTCCTTTTTTTTTTTTTTTTTTTTTTTAGTTTTTGGGCCACACCCGGCATTGCTCAGGGTTACACCTGGCTGTCTGCTCAGAAATAGCTCCTGGCAGACACGGGGGACCATATGGGACACCAGGATTCGAACCAAACACCTTTGGTACTGGATCGGCTGTTTGCAAGGCAAACACCGCTGTGCTATCTCTCCGGGCCCAGAATATGAGTTCTAAACCATCTTCCTGTTAAATAGGTTTTCCAGGGGCTGGAGAGATAGCATGGTGGTAAGGTGTTTGCCTTGCATGCAGAAGGACGATGGTTCGAATCCTGGCATCCCATATGGTCCCCCAAGCCTACCAGAAGTGATTTCTGAGGAGTAACCCCTGAGCACTGCCAGGTGTGACCCCCTCCCCAAAAAATAGGTTTTCCATTCCCTGCAATTTACTAGCAAACAGCAGCAGGAGCTCAGTGGCAGTTGAAATCACAAAAATACTTATTTTTATCAACACCTTAGTCAATAAGAACACCATGCCATAATCAGAGAATCAACCTAAAGTAGAAATGGAAAGAAAAATTGCCATGAAATCCCATCACTCACAAACTATTGAAACAAATGACATACAGTCAAAAGCTTTAAAAAAGAACTTTACTTGCACCCTTTTGCAGAGGGTGCAACCAGAATCCAGCATGTAGGACATATGCCTGGCAGCAGCCAACCCTGGATTCTCCTGAATACTGTCCAAAAGCCAAAAAATAAAATTCTTTAAAAAAATAAGTCAAAGTTCACTGAGGTAACAGAACCTCTAGAACCACAAAGACTGACTTCATCATAAATCCCATCTCTGGATCTGTGCAGATACTGAGACCTCTAAACACAGAGCTCTGATTGTATCACCCTGGACAGAGCAGAAGTCTACCAACCACAAAAACGCCACCGGGAGAGTAAATGATCCTGAGCAAAGTCTAGAGTTGATCCCCATGACAGTATACTCCAAGGACGGAGAAACCCCATATTTTTTAGGCCAAGTGAATTTCTTTTCAAATGACCCCAATATTTACTGTGCCAGGGCAGGAGGGAAAAAACAAAAATACAAAAAGCACAAAACCTTGGTTATTTATATATATATTTTTTACCTTCATTTATTATTATTTTTTTTATTTACCTATCTATTTTGGTCGATTTCTCTCTTTGGGTGTGATTATTGAAATTGTTGTCCCCAGTTATAC